>NW_028270160.1:55230771-55532104 GCF_037043375.1 Chiloscyllium plagiosum
GATCAAGACCACTGTGGGAGAGGGATCGAGCCCAGTGTGGGAGAGGGATCGAGCTCAGGGTGGGAGAGAGATCGAGCCCAGTGTGGGAGAGAGAGATCGAGCTCAGTGTGGGAGAGGGACCGAGCCCAGTGTGGGAGAGGGATCGAGCCCAGTGTGGGAGAGATAGATCAAGCCCAGTGTGGGAGAGGGAGATCGAGCTCAGTGTGGGAGAGAGATCGAGCTCGGTGTGGGAGAGGGATCGAGCCCAGTGTGGGAGAGATAGATCAAGCCCAGTGTGGGAGAGGGAGATCGAGCTCAGTGTGGGAGAGAGATCGAGCTCGGTGTGGGAGAGATAGATCGAGCCCAGTGTGGGAGAGGGAGATCGAGCTCAGTGTGGGAGAGAGATCGAGCTCAGTGTGGGAGAGATAGATCGAGCCCAGTGTGGGAGAGAGATCGAGCTCAGTGTGGGAGAGGGATCGAGCCCAGTGTGGGAGAGGGAGATCGAGCTCAGTGTGGGAGAGAGATCGAGCCCAGTGTGGGAGAGAGAGATCGAGCTCAGTGTGGGAGAGAGATCGAGCCTAGTGTGGGAGAGTGAGATCGAGCCCAGTGTGGGAGAGAGAGATCGAGCCCAGTGTGGAAGAGAGGGATCTAGGCCCGTGTGGGAGAGAGGGATCGAGGTCCGTGTTGGAGAGAGGGATCGAGGCCCGTGTGGGGAGAGAGGGATCGAGGCCCGTGTGGGAGAGAGAGATCGAGCCCAGTGTGGGAGAGGGATCGAGCCCAGTGTGTGAGAGAGATCGAGCTCAGTGTGGGAGAGAGAGATCGAGCCCAGTGTGGGAGAGAGATCGAGCTCAGTGTGGGAGAGAGATCGAGCCCAGTGTGGGAGAGTGAGATCGAGCTCAGTGTGGGAGAGAGATCGAGCTCAGTGTGGGAGAGAGATCGAGCCTAGTGTGGGAGAGAGAGATCGAGCCCAGTGTGAGAGAGAGGGATCGAGGCCCGTGTGGGAGAGAGGGATCGAGGCCCGTGTGGGAGAGAGAGATCGAGCTCAGTGTGGGAGAGAGATCGAGACCAGTGTGGGAGAGAGATCGAGCCTAGTGTGGGAGAGAGATCGAGCTCAGTGTGGGAGAGACAGATCGAGCTCAGTGTGGGAGAGAGATCGAGCCTAGTGTGGGAGAGAGAGATCGAGCCCAGTGTGGGAGAGGGAGATCGAGCTCAGTGTGGGAGAGAGATCGAGCCTAGTGTGGGAGAGAGAGATCGAGCCCAGTGTGGGAGAGAGGGATCGAGGCCCATGTGGGAGAGATGGATCGAGGCCCGTGGTGGAGAGAGTGATCGAGGCCCGTGTGGGAGAGAGAGATCGAGCTCAGTGTGGGAGAGAGTTCGAGACCAGTGTGGGAGAGATAGATCGAGCCTCGTGTGGGAGAGAGAGATCGAGCCCAGTGTGGGAGAGGGATCGAGACCAGTGTGGGAGAGGGATCGAGACAAGTGTGGGAGAGAGATCGATCGCAGTGTGGGAGAGAGATCAAGCCCAGTGTGGGAGAGGGAGATCGAGCTCAGTGTGGGAGAGAGATCGAGCCCAGTGTGGGAGATAGAGATCGAGCCCAGTGTGGGAGAGAGAGATCGAGCCCAGTGTGGGAGAGAGAGATCGAGCCCAGTGTGGGAGAGAGATCGAGCTTAGTGTGGGAGAGAGAGATGGATCCCAGTGTGGGAGAGAGTTTGAGCCCAGTGTGGGAGAGATATTGAGCCCAGTGTGGGAGAGAGAGATCGAGCTCAGTGTGGGAGAGAGATCGAGCCCAGTGTGGGAGAGAGTGATCAAGACCAGGGTGGGAGAGAGATCGAGCCCAGCGTGGGAGAGAGAGGTCGGGCTCAGTGTGGGAGAGAGAGAGATTGAGCCCAGTGTGGGAGAGAGATCGAGCCAAGTGTGGGAGAGGGATCGATCCCAGTGTGGGAGAGAGATCAAGATCAGGGTGGGAGAGAGATCGAGCCCAGTGTGGGAGAGAGATCGAGCTCAGGGTGGGAGAGAGATCGAGCCCAGTGTGGGAGAGGGATCGAGCCCCGTGTGGGAGAGAGATCGAGCCCAGTGTGGGAGAGAGATCGAGCCCAGTGTGGGAGAGAGAGATCGAGCTCAGTGTGGGAGAGGGATCGAGCCCAGTGTGGGAGAGAGAGATAGAGCTCAGTGTGGGAGAAGAATCGAGCCCAGTGTGGGAGAGAGATCGATCCCAGTGTTGGAGAGGGATCGAGACCAGTGTGGGAGAGAGATTGAGCTCAGTGTGGGAGAGAGATCGAGCCCAGTGTGGGAGAGGGATCGAGCCCAGTGTGGGAGAGAGATAGAGCTCAGTGTGGGAGAGAGAGATCGAGCCCAGTGTGGGAGAGAGATCGATCCCAGTGTGGGAGAGGGATTGAGCCCAGTGTGGGAGAGAGATAGAGCTCAGTGTGGGAGAGAGATAGAGCCCAGTGTGGAAGAGAGATAGAGCCCAGTGTGGGAGAGAGAGATCGAGCTCAGTGTGGGAGAGAGAGATCGAGCTCAGTGTGGGAGAGAGAGACCGAGCCCAGTGTGGGAGAGAGATCGAGCCCAGTGTGGGAGAGAGATCGAGCTCAGTGTGGGAGAGAGAGATCGAGCTCAGTTTGGGAGAGAGAGATCGAGCCCAGTTTGGGAGAGAGATCGAGCTCAGTGTGGGAGAGAGATAGAGCTCAGTGTGTGAGAGAGATTGAGCCCAGTGTGGGAGAGAGATAGAGCCCAGTGTGGGAGAGAGAGAGATCGAGCTCAGAGTGGGAGAGAGATCGAGCCCAGTGTGGGAGAGAGAGATCGAGCTCATTGTGGGAGAGAGATCGAGCTCAGAGTGGGAGAGAGATCGAGCCCAGTGTGGGAGAGAGAGATCGAGCTCAGTGTGGGAGAGAGAGATCGAGCTCCATGAGGGAGAGAGAGATCGAGCCCAGTGTGGGAGAGAGAGATCGAGCCCAGTGTGGGAGAGTGAGAACGACCCCAGTGTGGGAGAGAGAAATCGAGCCCCGTTTGAGAGAGAGACAGAGATTATGCCCAGTGTGGGAGAGAAAGATCGAGGTGGGTGGGACAGAGAGAGAGAGATTGAACCCAGTGTGGGAGAGAGAGATCGAGCTCATTGTGGGAGAGAGATCGAGCTCAGAGTGGGAGAGAGATCGAGCCCAGTGTGGGAGAGAGAGATCGAGCTCAGTGTGGGAGAGAGATCGAGCTCAGAGTGGGAGAGAGATCGAGCTCAGTGTGGGAGAGAGAGATCGAGCTCCATGAGGGAGAGAGAGATCGAGCCCAGTGTGGGAGAGAGAGATCGAGCCCAGTGTGGGAGAGTGAGAACGACCCCAGTGTGGGAGAGAGAAATCGAGCCCCGTTTGAGAGAGAGACAGAGATTATGCCCAGTGTGGGAGAGAAAGATCGAGGTGGGTGGGACAGAGAGAGAGAGATTGAACCCAGTGTGGGAGAGAGATCAAGCCTAGTGTGGGAGAGAGAGAGGTAGAGCTATGTGTGGGAGAGAGATCGAGCCCAGTGTGGGAGAGAGATCGAGCTCAGTGACAGAGAGGGATCGAGCCCAGTGTGGGAGAGAGATCGATCCCAGTGTGGGAGAGAGATTGAGCCCAGTGTGGGAGAGAGATCGAGCCCAGTGTGGGAGAGAGATCGAGCCCAGTGTGGGAGAGAGAGATCGAGCTCAGTGTGGGAGAGAGAGATCGATCCCAGTGTGGGAGAGAGAGATTGAGCCCAGTGTGGGAGAGAGATCGAGCCCAGTGTGGGAGAGAGAGATCGAGCTCAGTGTGGGAGAGAGAGATCGAGCTCAGTGTGGGAGAGAGATCGAGCTCAGTGTGGGAGAGAGATCGCGACCAGTGTGGGAGAGAGAGATCGAGTTCAGTGTGGGAGAGAGATCGAGCTCAGTTTGGGAGAGAGATCGAGCCCAGTGTGAGAGAGAGAGATCGAGCTCAGTGTGGGAGAGAGATCGAGCTCAGTTTGGGAGAGAGATCGAGACCAGTGTGGGAGAGAGAGATCGGGCCCAGTGTGGGAGAGTGAGATCGAGCTCAGTGTGGGAGCGAGATCGAACTCAGTGTGGGAGAGAGATCGAGCTCAGTGTGGGAGAGAGATGGAGCCCAGTTTGGGAGAGAGATTGAACTCAGTGTGGGAGTGAGATCGAGCCTAGTGTGGGAGAGGGAGATCGAGCCCAGTGTGGGAGAGAGAGATCGAGCTCAGTGTGAGAGAGAGAGATCGAGCTCAGTGTGGGAGAGAGAGATCGAGCCCAATGTGGGAGAGAGATCGAGCTCAGTGTGGGAGAGAGATCGAGCTCAGTGTGGGAGAGAGATCGAGCCCAGTGTGAGAGAGAGAGATCGAGCTCAGTGTGGGAGAGAGGGAGATGGAGCTCAGGGTGGGAGAGTGAGACGAGCTCAGTGTGGGAGAGAGATCGAGCTCAGTTTGGGAGAGAGATCGAGACCAGTGTGGGAGAGGGAGATCGGGCCCAGTGTGGGAGAATGAGATCGAGCTCAGTGTGGGAGAGAGATCGAGCCCAGTGTGGGAGAGGGATCGAGCTCAGTGTGGGAGAGAGAGATCGAGCCTAGTGTGGGAGAGAGAGATCGAGCCCAGTGTGGGAGAGAGATCGAGCTCAGTGTGGGAGAGAGATCGAGCCCAGTGTGGGAGAGAGAGATCGATCTCAGTGTGGGAGAGAGATCGAGCCCAGTGTGGGAGAGAGGGATCGAGCTCAGTGTGGGAGAGAGAGATCGAGCCCAGTGTAAGAGACAGCGATCGAGCCCAGTGTGGGAGAGAGGGATGGAGCCCAGTGTGGGAGAGAGGGATGGAGCCCAGTGTGGGAGAGAGATCGAGCTCAGGGTGGGAGAGAGATTGACTGCAGTGTGGGAGAGAGAGGTCGAGCCCAATGTGATAGAGAGATCAAGTTCGTTGTGGGAAATAGACATTGAGCCCAGTGTGGGGAAGACGGATTGAGCCCAGTGAGAGAGAGATTGGGTCTAGTGTGAGGGAGAGATCGTGCCCAGAGTGTGGGAAAGATCGAGCCCAGTGAGAGAGAGAGAGAGAGAGAAATCGAGCCCAATGTCGGAGAGATATCAAGCCCAGCGCGGGAGAGAGAGCCCAGTGTGGGACAGAGAGACTGATCCTAGTGTGGGAGAGAGAGATCGAGCCCAGTGTGGGAGAGAGAGATCGAGCCCAGTGTGGGACAGAGAGACTGATCCTAGTGTGGGAGAGAGAGATCGAGCCCAGTGTGGGAGAGAGAGATCGATCTCAGTGTGGGAGAGAGATCGAGCCCAGTGTGGGAGAGAGGGATCGAGCTCAGTGTGGGAGAGAGAGATCGAGCCCAGTGTGGGAGAGAGAGATCGATCTCAGTGTGGGAGAGATATCAAGCCCAGCGCGGGAGAGAGAGCCCAGTGTGGGAGAGAGAGACTGATCCTAGTGTGGGAGAGAGAGATCGAGCCCAGTGTGGGAGAGAGAGATCGAGCCCAGTGTGGGAGAGTGAGAACGACCCCAGAGTGGGAGAGAGAGATCGATCCCAGTGTGGGAGAGAGCGATCGAGCCCAGTGTGGGAGAGAGAACGAGCCCAGTGTGGGAGATGGATCAAGCCCAGTGTGGGAGAGAGAGATCGAGACCAGTGTGGGAGAGAGATCGAGCTTAGTGTGGGAGAGAGAGATGGATCCCAGTGTGGGAGAGAGTTTGAGCCCAGTGTGGGAGAGATATTGAGCCCAGTGTGGGAGAGAGAGATCGAGCTCAGTGTGGGAGAGAGATCGAGCCCAGTGTGGGAGAGAGTGATCAAGACCAGGGTGGGAGAGAGATCGAGCCCAGTGTGGGAGAGAGAGGTCGAGCTCAGTGTGGGAGAGAGAGAGATTGAGCCCAGTGTGGGAGAGAGATCGAGCCAAGTGTGGGAGAGGGATCGATCCCAGTGTGGGAGAGAGATCAAGATCAGGGTGGGAGAGAGATCGAGCCCAGTGTGGGAGAGAGATCGAGCTCAGGGTGGGAGAGAGATCGAGCCCAGTGTGGGAGAGGGATCGAGCCCCGTGTGGGAGAGAGATCGAGCCCAGTGTGGGAGAGAGAGATCGAGATCAGTGTGGGAGAGGGATCGAGCCCAGTGTGGGAGAGAGAGATCGAGCTCAGTGTGGGAGAGAGATCGAGCCCAGTGTGGGAGAGGGATCGAGCTCAGGGTGGGAGAGAGATCGAGCCCAGTGTGGGAGAGAGAGATCGAGCCCAGTGTGGGAGAGAGATCGAGCCCAGTGTGGGAGAGGGATCGAGCTCAGTGTGGGAGAGAGATCGAGCCCAGTGTGGGAGAGGGATCGAGCCCAGTGTGGGAGAGGGATCGAGCCCAGTGTGGGACAGAGAGATCGAGCCCAGTGTGGGAGAGAGAGATCGAGTCCGGTGTGGGAGAGAGATCGAGCCCAGTGTGGGAGAGAGAGATCGAGCTTAGTGTGGGAGAGAGATCGAGCCCAGTGTGGGAGAGAGATCGAGCTCAGGGTGGGAGAGAGATCGAGCCCAGTATGGGAGAGGGATCGAGCCGAGTGTGGGAGAGAGATCGAGCCCAGTGTGGGAGAGGGATCGAGCCCAGTGTGGGAGAGGGATCGAGCCCAGTGTGGGAGAGAGAGATCGAGCCCAGTGTGGGAGAGGGAGATCGAGCTCAGTGTGGGAGAGAGATCAAGACCAGTGTGGGAGAGGGATCGAGCCCAGTGTGGGAGACGGATCGAGCTCAGGGTGGGAGAGAGATCGAGCCCAGTGTGGGAGAGAGAGAT
This sequence comes from Chiloscyllium plagiosum, assembly GCF_037043375.1. Taxonomy (NCBI): domain Eukaryota; kingdom Metazoa; phylum Chordata; class Chondrichthyes; order Orectolobiformes; family Hemiscylliidae; genus Chiloscyllium; species Chiloscyllium plagiosum. Next base: position 55,237,480 of record NW_028270160.1, read on the forward strand.
CGAGCTCAGTGTGGGAGAGGGATCGAGCCCAGTGTGGGAGAGGGATCGAGCCCAGTGTGGGAGAGATAGATCAAGCCCAGTGTGGGAGAGGGAGATCGAGCTCAGTGTGGGAGAGAGATCGAGCTCGGTGTGGGAGAGATAGATCGAGCCCAGTGTGGGAGAGGGATATCGAGCTCAGTGTGGGAGAGAGATCGAGCTCAGTGTGGGAGAGATAGATCGAGCCCAGTGTGGGAGAGAGATCGAGCTCAGTGTGGGAGAGGGATCGAGCCCAGTGTGGGAGAGGGAGATCGAGCTCAGTGTGGGAGAGATAGATCGAGCCCAGTGTGGGAGAGAGATCGAGCCCAGTGTGGGAGAGAGAGATCGAGCTCAGTGTGGGAGAGAGATCGAGCCTAGTGTGGGAGAGTGAGATCGAGCCCAATGTGGGAGAGAGAGATCGAGCCCAGTGTGGAAGAGAGGGATCTAGGCCCGTGTGGGAGAGAGGGATCGAGGCCCGTGTGGGAGAGAGGGATCGAGGCCCGTGTGGGAGAGAGGGATCGAGGCCCGTGTGGGAGAGGGAGATCGAGCCCAGTGTGGGAGAGGGATCGAGCCCAGTGTGTGAGAGAGTTCGAGCTCAGTGTGGGAGAGAGAGATCGAGCCCAGTGTGGGAGAGAGATCGAGCTCAGTGTGGGAGAGAGATCGAGCCCAGTGTGGGAGAGTGAGATCGAGCTCAGTGTGGGAGAGAGATCGAGCTCAGTGTGGGAGAGAGATCGAGCCTAGTGTGGGAGAGAGAGATCGAGCCCAGTGTGAGAGAGAGGGATCGAGGCCCGTGTGGGAGAGAGGGATCGAGGCCCGTGTGGGAGAGAGAGATCGAGCTCAGTGTGGGAGAGAGATCGAGACCAGTGTGGGAGAGAGATCGAGCCTAGTGTGGGAGAGGGAGATCGAGCTCAGTGTGGGAGAGACAGATCGAGCTCAGTGTGGGAGAGAGATCGAGCCTAGTGTGGGAGAGAGAGATCGAGCCCAGTGTGGGAGAGAGGGATCGAGGCCCGTGTGGGAGAGATGGATCGAGGCCCGTGGTGGAGAGAGTGATCGAGGCCCGTGTGGGAGAGAGAGATCGAGCTCAGTGTGGGAGAGAGTTCGAGACCAGTGTGGGAGAGATAGATCGAGCCTCGTGTGGGAGAGAGAGATCGAGCCCAGTGTGGGAGAGGGATCGAGACCAGTGTGGGAGAGGGATCGAGACAAGTGTGGGAGAGAGATCGATCGCAGTGTGGGAGAGAGATCAAGCCCAGTGTGGGAGAGAGAGATCGAGCCCAGTGTGGGAGAGAGATCAAGCCCAGTGTAGGAGAAGGAGATCGAGCTCAGTGTGGGAGAGAGATCGAGCCCAGTGTGGGAGAGAGAGACCGAGCCCAATGTGATAGAGAGATCAAGTTCGTTGTGGGAAATAGACATTGAGCCCAGTGTGGGGAAGACGGATTGAGCCCAGTGAGAGAGAGATTGGGTCTAGTGTGAGGGAGAGATCGTGCCCAGAGTGTGGGAAAGATCGAGCCCAGTGAGAGAGAGAGAGAGAGAGAAATCGAGCCCAATGTCGGAGAGATATCAAGCCCAGCGCGGGAGAGAGAGCCCAGTGTGGGACAGAGAGACTGATCCTAGTGTGGGAGAGAGAGATCGAGCCCAGTGTGGGAGAGAGAGATCGAGCCCAGTGTGGGACAGAGAGACTGATCCTAGTGTGGGAGAGAGAGATCGAGCCCAGTGTGGGAGAGAGAGATCGATCTCAGTGTGGGAGAGAGATCGAGCCCAGTGTGGGAGAGAGGGATCGAGCTCAGTGTGGGAGAGAGAGATCGAGCCCAGTGTGGGAGAGAGAGATCGATCTCAGTGTGGGAGAGATATCAAGCCCAGCGCGGGAGAGAGAGCCCAGTGTGGGAGAGAGAGACTGATCCTCGTGTGGGAGAGAGAGATCGAGCCCAGTGTGGGAGAGAGAGATCGAGCCCAGTGTGGGAGAGTGAGAACGACCCCAGAGTGGGAGAGAGAGATCGATCCCAGTGTGGGAGAGAGCGATCGAGCCCAGTGTGGGAGAGAGAACGAGCCCAGTGTGGGAGATGGATCAAGCCCAGTGTGGGAGAGAGAGATCGAGACCAGTGTGGGAGAGAGATCGAGCTTAGTGTGGGAGAGAGAGATGGATCCCAGTGTGGGAGAGAGTTTGAGCCCAGTGTGGGAGAGATATTGAGCCCAGTGTGGGAGAGAGAGATCGAGCTCAGTGTGGGAGAGAGATCGAGCCCAGTGTGGGAGAGAGTGATCAAGACCAGGGTGGGAGAGAGATCGAGCCCAGTGTGGGAGAGAGAGGTCGAGCTCAGTGTGGGAGAGAGAGAGATTGAGCCCAGTGTGGGAGAGAGATCGAGCCAAGTGTGGGAGAGGGATCGATCCCAGTGTGGGAGAGAGATCAAGATCAGGGTGGGAGAGAGATCGAGCCCAGTGTGGGAGAGAGATCGAGCTCAGGGTGGGAGAGAGATCGAGCCCAGTGTGGGAGAGGGATCGAGCCCCGTGTGGGAGAGAGATCGAGCCCAGTGTGGGAGAGAGAGATCGAGATCAGTGTGGGAGAGGGATCGAGCCCAGTGTGGGAGAGAGAGATCGAGCTCAGTGTGGGAGAGAGATCGAGCCCAGTGTGGGAGAGGGATCGAGCTCAGGGTGGGAGAGAGATCGAGCCCAGTGTGGGAGAGAGAGATCGAGCCCAGTGTGGGAGAGAGATCGAGCCCAGTGTGGGAGAGGGATCGAGCTCAGTGTGGGAGAGAGATCGAGCCCAGTGTGGGAGAGGGATCGAGCCCAGTGTGGGAGAGGGATCGAGCCCAGTGTGGGAGAGAGAGATCGAGCCCAGTGTGGGAGAGAGAGATCGAGTCCGGTGTGGGAGAGAGATCGAGCCCAGTGTGGGAGAGAGAGATCGAGCTTAGTGTGGGAGAGAGATCGAGCCCAGTGTGGGAGAGAGATCGAGCTCAGGGTGGGAGAGAGATCGAGCCCAGTATGGGAGAGGGATCGAGCCGAGTGTGGGAGAGAGATCGAGCCCAGTGTGGGAGAGGGATCGAGCCCAGTGTGGGAGAGGGATCGAGCCCAGTGTGGGAGAGAGAGATCGAGCCCAGTGTGGGAGAGGGAGATCGAGCTCAGTGTGGGAGAGAGATCAAGACCAGTGTGGGAGAGGGATCGAGCCCAGTGTGGGAGACGGATCGAGCTCAGGGTGGGAGAGAGATCGAGCCCAGTGTGGGAGAGAGAGATCGAGCTCAGTGTGGGAGAGGGATCGAGCCCAGTGTGGGAGAGGGATCGAGCCCAGTGTGGGAGAGATAGATCAAGCCCAGTGTGGGAGAGGGAGATCGAGCTCAGTGTGGGAGAGAGATCGAGCTCGGTGTGGGAGAGATAGATCGAGCCCAGTGTGGGAGAGGGATATCGAGCTCAGTGTGGGAGAGAGATCGAGCTCAGTGTGGGAGAGATAGATCGAGCCCAGTGTGGGAGAGAGATCGAGCTCAGTGTGGGAGAGGGATCGAGCCCAGTGTGGGAGAGGGAGATCGAGCTCAGTGTGGGAGAGATAGATCGAGCCCAGTGTGGGAGAGAGATCGAGCCCAGTGTGGGAGAGAGAGATCGAGCTCAGTGTGGGAGAGAGATCGAGCCTAGTGTGGGAGAGTGAGATCGAGCCCAATGTGGGAGAGAGAGATCGAGCCCAGTGTGGAAGAGAGGGATCTAGGCCCGTGTGGGAGAGAGGGATCGAGGCCCGTGTGGGAGAGAGGGATCGAGGCCCGTGTGGGAGAGAGGGATCGAGGCCCGTGTGGGAGAGGGAGATCGAGCCCAGTGTGGGAGAGGGATCGAGCCCAGTGTGTGAGAGAGTTCGAGCTCAGTGTGGGAGAGAGAGATCGAGCCCAGTGTGGGAGAGAGATCGAGCTCAGTGTGGGAGAGAGATCGAGCCCAGTGTGGGAGAGTGAGATCGAGCTCAGTGTGGGAGAGAGATCGAGCTCAGTGTGGGAGAGAGATCGAGCCTAGTGTGGGAGAGAGAGATCGAGCCCAGTGTGAGAGAGAGGGATCGAGGCCCGTGTGGGAGAGAGGGATCGAGGCCCGTGTGGGAGAGAGAGATCGAGCTCAGTGTGGGAGAGAGATCGAGACCAGTGTGGGAGAGAGATCGAGCCTAGTGTGGGAGAGAGATCGAGCTCAGTGTGGGAGAGACAGATCGAGCTCAGTGTGGGAGAGAGATCGAGCCTAGTGTGGGAGAGAGAGATCGAGCCCAGTGTGGGAGAGGGAGATCGAGCTCAGTGTGGGAGAGAGATCGAGCCTAGTGTGGGAGAGAGAGATCGAGCTCAGTGTGGGAGAGAGGGATCGAGGCCCGTGTGGGAGAGATGGATCGAGGCCCGTGGTGGAGAGAGTGATCGAGGCCCGTGTGGGAGAGAGAGATCGAGCTCAGTGTGGGAGAGAGTTCGAGACCAGTGTGGGAGAGATAGATCGAGCCTCGTGTGGGAGAGAGAGATCGAGCCCAGTGTGGGAGAGGGAGATCGAGCTCAGTGTGGGAGAGAGATCGAGCTCAGTGTGGGAGAGATAGATCGAGCCCAGTGTGGGAGAGAGATCGAGCTCAGTGTGGGAGAGGGATCGAGCCCAGTGTGGGAGAGGGAGATCGAGCTCAGTGTGGGAGAGATAGATCGAGCCCAGTGTGGGAGAGAGATCGAGCCCAGTGTGGGAGAGAGAGATCGAGCTCAGTGTGGGAGAGAGATCGAGCCTAGTGTGGGAGAGTGAGATCGAGCCCAATGTGGGAGAGAGAGATCGAGCCCAGTGTGGAAGAGAGGGATCTAGGCCCGTGTGGGAGAGAGGGATCGAGGCCCGTGTGGGAGAGAGGGATCGAGGCCCGTGTGGGAGAGAGGGATCGAGGCCCGTGTGGGAGAGGGAGATCGAGCCCAGTGTGGGAGAGGGATCGAGCCCAGTGTGTGAGAGAGATCGAGCTCAGTGTGGGAGAGAGAGATCGAGCCCAGTGTGGGAGAGAGATCGAGCTCAGTGTGGGAGAGAGATCGAGCCCAGTGTGGGAGAGTGAGATCGAGCTCAGTGTGGGAGAGAGATCGAGCTCAGTGTGGGAGAGAGGGATCGAGGCCCGTGTGGGAGAGAGGGATCGAGGCCCGTGTGGGAGAGAGAGATCGAGCTCAGTGTGGGAGAGAGATCGAGACCAGTGTGGGAGAGAGATCGAGCCTAGTGTGGGAGAGAGATCGAGCTCAGTGTGGGAGAGACAGATCGAGCCCAGTGTGGGAGAGAGAGATCGAGCCCAGTGTGGGAGAGTGAGATCGAGCTCAGTGTGGGAGAGAGATCGAGCTCAGTGTGGGAGAGAGATCGAGCCTAGTGTGGGAGAGAGAGATCGAGCCCAGTGTGAGAGAGAGGGATCGAGGCCCGTGTGGGAGAGAGGGATCGAGGCCCGTGTGGGAGAGAGAGATCGAGCTCAGTGTGGGAGAGAGATCGAGACCAGTGTGGGAGAGAGATCGAGCCTAGTGTGGGAGAGAGATCGAGCTCAGTGTGGGAGAGACAGATCGAGCTCAGTGTGGGAGAGAGATCGAGCCTAGTGTGGGAGAGAGAGATCGAGCCCAGTGTGGGAGAGGGAGATCGAGCTCAGTGTGGGAGAGAGATCGAGCCTAGTGTGGGAGAGAGAGATCGAGCCCAGTGTGGGAGAGAGGGATCGAGGCCCGTGTGGGAGAGATGGATCGAGGCCCGTGGTGGAGAGAGTGATCGAGGCCCGTGTGGGAGAGAGAGATCGAGCTCAGTGTGGGAGAGAGTTCGAGACCAGTGTGGGAGAGATAGATCGAGCCCAGTGTGGGAGAGAGAGATCGAGCTCAGTGTGGGAGAGAGATCGAGCCCAGTGTGGGAGAGAGAGATCGAGCCCAGTGTGGGAGAGAGAGATCGAGCCCAGTGTGGGAGAGAGAGATCGAGCCCAATGTGGGAGAGAGATCGAGCTTAGTGTGGGAGAGAGAGATGGATCCCAGTGTGGGAGAGAGTTTGAGCCCAGTGTGGGAGAGATATTGAGCCCAGTGTGGGAGAGAGAGATCGAGACCAGTGTGGGAGAGGGATCGAGACAAGTGTGGGAGAGAGATCGATCGCAGTGTGGGAGAGAGATCAAGCCCAGTGTGGGAGAGAGAGATCGAGCTCAGTGTGGGAGAGAGATCGAGCCCAGTGTGGGAGAGAGAGATCGAGCCCAGTGTGGGAGAGAGAGATCGAGCCCAGTGTGGGAGAGAGAGATCGAGCCCAATGTGGGAGAGAGATCGAGCTTAGTGTGGGAGAGAGAGATGGATCCCAGTGTGGGAGAGAGTTTGAGCCCAGTGTGGGAGAGATATTGAGCCCAGTGTGGGAGAGAGAGATCGAGCTCAGTGTGGGAGAGCGATCGAGCCCAGTGTGGGAGAGAGTGATCAAGACCAGGGTGGGAGAGAGATCGAGCCCAGTGTGGGAGAGAGAGGTCGAGCTCAGTGTGGGAGAGAGAGAGATTGAGCCCAGTGTGGGAGAGAGATCGAGCCAAGTGTGGGAGAGGGATCGATCCCAGTGTGGGAGAGAGATCAAGATCAGGGTGGGAGAGAGATCGAGCCCAGTGTGGGAGAGAGATCGAGCTCAGGGTGGGAGAGAGATCGAGCCCAGTGTGGGAGAGGGATCGAGACCCGTGTGGGAGAGAGATCGAGCCCAGTGTGGGAGAGAGATCGAGCCCAGTGTGGGAGAGAGAGATCGAGCTCAGTGTGGGAGAGGGATCGAGCCCAGTGTGGGAGAGAGAGATCGAGCTCAGTGTGGGAGAGAGATCGAGCCCAGTGTGAGAGAGGGATCGAGCTCAGGGTGGGAGAGAGATCGAGCCCAGTGTGGGAGAGAGAGATCGAGCTCAGTGTGGGAGAGGGATCGAGCCCAGTGTGGGAGAGGGATCGAGCCCAGTGTGGGAGAGAGAGATCGAGCTCAGTGTGGGAGAGAGATCGAGCCCAGTGTGAGAGAGGGATCGAGCTCAGGGTGGGAGAGAGATCGAGCCCAGTGTGGGAGAGAGAGATCGAGCTCAGTGTGGGAGAGGGATCGAGCCCAGTGTGGGAGAGGGATCGAGCCCAGTGTGGGAGAGAGAGATCGAGCCCAGTGTGGGAGAGAGAGATCGAGTCCGGTGTGGGAGAGAGATCGAGCCCAGTGTGGGAGAGAGAGATCGAGCTTAGTGTGGGAGAGAGATCGAGCCCAGTGTGGGAGAGAGAGATCGAGCTCAGTGTGGGAGAGAGATCGAGCCTAGTGTGGGAGAGTGAGATCGAGCCCAGTGTGGGAGAGAGAGATCGAGCCCAGTGTGGAAGAGAGGGATCTAGGCCCGTGTGGGAGAGAGGGATCGAGGCCCGTGTGGGAGAGAGGGATCGAGGCCCGTGTGGGAGAGAGGGATCGAGGCCCGTGTGGGAGAGAGGGATCGAGGCCCGTGTGGGAGAGAGGGATCGAGGCCCGTGTGGGAGAGAGAGATCGAGCCCAGTGTGGGAGAGGGATCGAGCCCAGTGTGTGAGAGAGATCGAGCTCAGTGTGGGAGAGAGAGATCGAGCCCAGTGTGGGAGAGAGATCGAGCTCAGTGTGGGAGAGAGATCGAGCCCAGTGTGGGAGAGTGAGATCGAGCTCAGTGTGGGAGAGAGATCGAGCTCAGTGTGGGAGAGACATCGAGCGTAGTGTGGGAGAGAGAGATCGAGCCCAGTGTGAGAGAGAGGGATCGAGGCCCGTGTGGGAGAGAGGGATCGAGGCCCGTGTGGGAGAGAGAGATCGAGCTCAGTGTGGGAGAGAGATCGAGACCAGTGTGGGAGAGAGATCGAGCCTAGTGTGGGAGAGAGATCGAGCTCAGTGTGGGAGAGAGATCGAGCCTAGTGTGGGAGAGAGAGATCGAGCCCAGTGTGGGAGAGAGGGATCGAGCCCAGTGTGGGAGAGAGGGATCGAGGCCCGTGTGGGAGAGATGGATCGAGGCCCGTGGTGGAGAGAGTGATCGAGGCCCGTGTGGGAGAGAGAGATCGAGCTCAGTGTGGGAGAGAGTTCGAGACCAGTGTGGGAGAGATAGATCGAGCTTCGTGTGGGAGAGAGAGATCGAGCCCAGTGTGGGAGAGGGATCGAGACCAGTGTGGGAGAGGGATCGAGACAAGTGTGGGAGAGAGATCGATCGCAGTGTGGGAGAGAGATCAAGCCCAGTGTGGGAGAGAGAGATCGAGCTCAGTGTGGGAGAGAGATCGAGCCCAGTGTGGGAGAGAGAGATCGAGCCCAGTGTGGGAGAGAGAGATCGAGCCCAGTGTGGGAGAGAGATCGAGCTTAGTGTGGGAGAGAGAGATGGATCCCAGTGTGGGAGAGAGTTTGAGCCCAGTGTGGGAGAGATATTGAGCCCAGTGTGGGAGAGAGAGATCGAGCTCAGTGTGGGAGAGAGATCGAGCCTAGTGTGGGAGAGAGAGATCGAGCCCAGTGTGGGAGAGGGAGATCGAGCTCAGTGTGGGAGAGAGATCGAGCCTAGTGTGGGAGAGAGAGATCGAGCCCAGTGTGGGAGAGAGGGATCGAGGCCCGTGTGGGAGAGATGGATCGAGGCCCGTGGTGGAGAGAGTGATCGAGGCCCGTGTGGGAGAGAGAGATCGAGCTCAGTGTGGGAGAGAGTTCGAGACCAGTGTGGGAGAGATAGATCGAGCCTCGTGTGGGAGAGAGAGATCGAGCCCAGTGTGGGAGAGGGATCGAGACAAGTGTGGGAGAGAGATCGATCGCAGTGTGGGAGAGAGATCAAGCCCAGTGTGGGAGAGAGAGATCGAGCTCAGTGTGGGAGAGAGATCGAGCCCAGTGTGGGAGAGAGAGATCGAGCCCAGTGTGGGAGAGAGAGATCGAGCCCAGTGTGGGAGAGAGAGATCGAGCCCAGTGTGGGAGAGAGATCGAGCTTAGTGTGGGAGAGAGAGATGGATCCCAGTGTGGGAGAGAGTTTGAGCCCAGTGTGGGAGAGATATTGAGCCCAGTGTGGGAGAGAGAGATCGAGCTCAGTGTGGGAGAGAGATCGAGCCCAGTGTGGGAGAGAGTGATCAAGACCAGGGTGGGAGAGAGATCGAGCCCAGTGTGGGAGAGAGAGGTCGAGCTCAGTGTGGGAGAGAGAGAGATTGAGCCCAGTGTGGGAGAGAGATCGAGCCAAGTGTGGGAGAGGGATCGATCCCAGTGTGGGAGAGAGATCAAGATCAGGGTGGGAGAGAGATCGAGCCCAGTGTGGGAGAGAGATCGAGCTCAGGGTGGGAGAGAGATCGAGCCCAGTGTGGGAGAGGGATCGAGCCCCGTATGGGAGAGAGATCGAGCCCAGTGTGGGAGAGAGATCGAGCCCAGTGTGGGAGAGAGAGATCGAGCTCAGTGTGGGAGAGGGATCGAGCCCAGTGTGGGAGAGAGAGATCGAGCTCAGTGTGGGAGAGAGATCGAGCCCAGTGTGAGAGAGGGATCGAGCTCAGGGTGGGAGAGAGATCGAGCCCAGTGTGGGAGAGAGAGATCGAGCTCAGTGTGGGAGAGGGATCGAGCCCAGTGTGGGAGAGGGATCGAGCCCAGTGTGGGAGAGAGAGATCGAGCTCAGTGTGGGAGAGAGATCGAGCCCAGTGTGAGAGAGGGATCGAGCTCAGGGTGGGAGAGAGATCGAGCCCAGTGTGGGAGAGAGAGATCGAGCTCAGTGTGGGAGAGGGATCGAGCCCAGTGTGGGAGAGGGATCGAGCCCAGTGTGGGAGAGAGCGATCGAGCCCAGTGTGGGAGAGAGAGATCGAGTCCGGTGTGGGAGAGAGATCGAGCCCAGTGTGGGAGAGAGAGATCGAGCTTAGTGTGGGAGAGAGATCGAGCCCAGTGTGGGAGAGAGAGATCGAGCTCAGTGTGGGAGAGAGATCGAGCCTAGTGTGGGAGAGTGAGATCGAGCCCAGTGTGGGAGAGAGAGATCGAGCCCAGTGTGGGAGAGAGGGATCGAGGCCCGTGTGGGAGAGAGGGATCGAGGCCCGTGTGGGAGAGAGGGATCGAGGCCCGTGTGGGAGAGAGGGATCGAGGCCCGTGTGGGAGAGAGAGATCGAGCCCAGTGTGGGAGAGGGATCGAGCCCAGTGTGTGAGAGAGATCGAGCTCAGTGTGGGAGAGAGAGATCGAGCCCAGTGTGGGAGAGAGATCGAGCTCAGTGTGGGAGAGAGATCGAGCCCAGTGTGGGAGAGTGAGATCGAGCTCAGTGTGGGAGAGAGATCGAGCTCAGTGTGGGAGAGAGATCGAGCGTAGTGTGGGAGAGAGAGATCGAGCCCAGTGTGAGAGAGAGGGATCGAGGCCCGTGTGGGAGAGAGGGATCGAGGCCCGTGTGGGAGAGAGAGATCGAGCTCAGTGTGGGAGAGAGATCGCGACCAGTGTGGGAGAGAGATCGAGCCTAGTGTGGGAGAGAGATCGAGCTCAGTGTGGGAGAGAGATCGAGCCTAGTGTGGGAGAGAGAGATCGAGCCCAGTGTGGGAGAGAGGGATCGAGCCCAGTGTGGGAGAGAGGGATCGAGGCCCGTGTGGGAGAGATGGATCGAGGCCCGTGGTGGAGAGAGTGATCGAGGCCCGTGTGGGAGAGAGAGATCGAGCTCAGTGTGGGAGAGAGTTCGAGACCAGTGTGGGAGAGATAGGTCGAGCTTCGTGTGGGAGAGAGAGATCGAGCCCAGTGTGGGAGAGGGATCGAGACCAGTGTGGGAGAGGGATCGAGACAAGTGTGGGAGAGAGATCGATCGCAGTGTGGGAGAGAGATCAAGCCCAGTGTGGGAGAGAGATCGAGACCAGTGTGGGAGAGGGATCGAGACAAGTGTGGGAGAGGGATCGAGACAAGTGTGGGAGAGAGATCAAGCCCAGTGTGGGAGAGAGAGATCGAGCTCAGTGTGGGAGAGAGATCGAGCCCAGTGTGGGAGAGAGAGATCGAGCCCAGTGTGGGAGAGAGAGATCGAGCCCAGTGTGGGAGAGAGATCGAGCTTAGTGTGGGAGAGAGAGATGGATCCCAGTGTGGGAGAGAGTTTGAGCCCAGTGTGGGAGAGATATTGAGCCCAGTGTGGGAGAGAGAGATCGAGCTCAGTGTGGGAGAGAGATCGAGCCCAGTGTGGGAGAGAGTGATCAAGACCAGGGTGGGAGAGAGATCGAGCCCAGTGTGGGAGAGAGAGGTCGACCTCAGTGTGGGAGAGAGAGAGATTGAGCCCAGTGTGGGAGAGAGATCGAGCCAAGTGTGGGAGAGGGATCGATCCCAGTGTGGGAGAGAGATCAAGATCAGGGTGGGAGAGAGATCGAGCCCAGTGTGGGAGAGAGATCGAGCTCAGGGTGGGAGAGAGATCGAGCCCAGTGTGGGAGAGGGATCGAGCCCCGTGTGGGAGAGAGATCGAGCCCAGTGTGGGAGAGAGATCGAGCCCAGTGTGGGAGAGAGAGATCGAGACCAGTGTGGGAGAGGGATCGAGCCCAGTGTGGGAGAGAGAGATCGAGCTCAGTGTGGGAGAGAGATCGAGCCCAGTGTGAGAGAGGGATCGAGTTCATGGTGGGAGAGAGATCGAGCCCAGTGTGGGAGAGAGAGATCGAGCTCAGTGTGGGAGAGGGATCGAGCCCAGTGTGGGAGAGGGATCGAGCCCAGTGTGGGAGAGAGAGATCGAGCCCAGTGTGGGAGAGAGAGATCGAGCTTCGTGTGGGAGAGAGATCGAGCCCAGTGTGGGAGAGAGATCGAGCTCAGGGTGGGAGAGAGATCGAGCCCAGTATGGGAGAGAGAGATCGAGCCCAGTGTGGGAGAGAGAGATCGAGCCCAGTGTGGGAGTGAGATCGAGCTCAGTGTGGGAGAGATAGATCGAGCTCAGTGTGGGAGAGAGAGATCGAGCTCAGTGTGGGAGAGAGAGATCGAGCCCAGTGTGGGAGAGAGAGATCGAGCTCAGTGTGGGAGAGAGAGATCGAGCCCAGTGTGGGAGAGAGAGATCGAGCTCAGTGTGGGAGAGAGAGATCGAGCTCAGTGTGGGAGAGAGAGATCGAGCCCAGTGTGGGAGAGAGAGATCGAGCCCAGTGTGGGAGAGAGATCGAGCTCAGTGTGGGAGAGGGAGATCGAGCTCAGTGTGGGAGAGAGAGATCGAGCTCAGTGTGGGAGAGAGAGATCGAGCCCAGTGTGGGAGAGAGATCGAGCCCAGTGTGGGAGAGGGAGATCGAGCTCAGTGTGGGAGAGAGATCGAGCCCAGTGTGGGAGAGAGATCGAGCTCAGTGTGGGAGAGGGATCGAGCCCAGTGTGGGAGAGGGATCGAGCCCAGTGTGGGAGAGAGAGATCGAGCTCAGTGTGGGAGAGAGATCGAGCCCAGTGTGAGAGAGGGATCGAGCTCAGTGTGGGAGAGAGATCGAGCCCAGTGTGGGAGAGAGAGATCGAGCTCAGTGTGGGAGAGGGATCGAGCCCAGTGTGGGAGAGAGAGATCGAGTCCAGTGTGGGAGAGAGAGATCGAGTCCGGTGTGGGAGAGAGATCGAGCCCAGTGTGGGAGAGAGAGATCGAGCTTAGTGTGGGAGAGAGATCGAGCCCAGTGTGGGAGAGAGATCGAGCTCAGGGTGGGAGAGAGATCGAGCCCAGTATGGGAGAGGGATCGAGCCGAGTGTGGGAGAGAGATCGAGCCCAGTGTGGGAGAGGGATCGAGCCCAGTGTGGGAGAGGGATCGAGCCCAGTGTGGGAGAGAGAGATCGAGCCCAGTGTGGGAGAGGGAGATCGAGCTCAGTGTGGGAGAGAGATCGAGCTCAGGGTGGGAGAGAGATCGAGCCCAGTGTGGGAGAGAGAGATCGAGCTCAGTGTGGGAGAGGGATCGAGCCCAGTGTGGGAGAGGGATCGAGCCCAGTGTGGGAGAGATAGATCAAGCCCAGTGTGGGAGAGGGAGATCGAGCTCAGTGTGGGAGAGAGATCGAGCTCGGTGTGGGAGAGATAGATCGAGCCCAGTGTGGGAGAGGGAGATCGAGCTCAGTGTGGGAGAGAGAGATCGAGCTCAGTGTGGGAGAGAGATCGAGCTCAGTGTGGGAGAGATAGATCGAGCCCAGTGTGGGAGAGAGATCGAGCTCAGTGTGGGAGAGGGATCGAGCCCAGTGTGGGAGAGGGAGATCGAGCTCAGTGTGGGAGAGATAGATCGAGCCCAGTGTGGGAGAGAGATCGAGCCCAGTGTGGGAGAGAGAGATCGAGCTCAGTGTGGGAGAGAGATCGAGCCTAGTGTGGGAGAGTGAGATCGAGCCCAGTGTGGGAGAGAGAGATCGAGCCCAGTGTGGAAGAGAGGGATCTAGGCCCGTGTGGGAGAGAGGGATCGAGGCCCGTGTGGGAGAGAGGGATCGAGGCCCGTGTGGGAGAGAGGGATCGAGGCCCGTGTGGGAGAGAGAGATCGAGCCCAGTGTGGGAGAGGGATCGAGCACATTGTGTGAGAGAGATCGAGCTCAGTGTGGGAGAGAGAGATCGAGCCCAGTGTGGGAGAGAGATCGAGCTCAGTGTGGGAGAGAGATCGAGCCCAGTGTGGGAGAGTGAGATCGAGCTCAGTGTGGGAGAGAGATCGAGCTCAGTGTGGGAGAGAGATCGAGCCTAGTGTGGGAGAGAGAGATCGAGCCCAGTGTGAGAGAGAGGGATCGAGGCCCGTGTGGGAGAGAGGGATCGATGCCCGTGTGGAAGAGAGTGATCGAGCTCAGTGTGGGAGAGAGATCGAGACCAGTGTGGGAGAGAGATCGAGCCTAGTGTGGGAGAGAGATCGAGCTCAGTGTGGGAGAGACAGATCGAGCTCAGTGTGGGAGAGAGATCGAGCCTAGTGTGGGAGAGAGAGATCGAGCTCAGTGTGGGAGAGGGAGATCGAGCTCAGTGTGGGAGAGAGATCGAGCCTAGTGTGGGAGAGAGAGATCGAGCCCAGTGTGGGAGAGAGGGATCGAGGCCCGTGTGGGAGAGAGGGATCGAGGCCCGTGGTGGAGAGAGTGATCGTGGCCCGTGTGGGAGAGAGAGATCGAGCTCAGTGTGGGAGAGAGTTCGAGACCAGTGTGGGAGAGATAGATCGAGCCTCGTGTGGGAGAGAGAGATCGAGCCCAGTGTGGGAGAGGGATCGAGACCAGTGTGGGAGAGGGATCGAGACAAGTGTGGGAGAGAGATCGATCGCAGTGTGGGAGAGAGATCAAGCCCAGTGTGGGAGAGAGAGATCGAGCTCAGTGTGGGAGAGAGATCGAGCCCAGTGTGGGAGAGAGAGATCGAGCCCAGTGTGGGAGAGAGAGATCGAGCCCAGTGTGGGAGAGAGAGATCGAGCCCAGTGTGGGAGAGGGAGATCGAGCCAGTGTGGGAGAGTGAGAACGACCCCAGTGTGGGAGAGAGAGATCGATCCCAGTTTGAGAGAGAGACAGAGATTATGCACAGAGTGGGAGAGAAAGATCGATCTGGGTGGGACAGAGAGACAGAGATTGAACCCAGTGTGGGAGAGAGATCGAGTCTGGAGTGGGAGAGAGACGGAGACCAGTGTTGGAGAGAGACCGAGACCAGTGTGGGAGAGGGATCGATCTCAGTGTGGGAAAGGGATCAAGCTCAGTGTGGCAGAGAGAGATCGAGCCCAGTGTGGGGGAGAGAGAGGTAGAGCTCTGTGTGGGAGAGAGATCGAGCCCAGTGTGGGAGAGAGATCGAGCTCAGTGTGGGAGAGAGAGAACGAGCCCAGTGTGGGAGAGAGATCGAGCCCAGTGTGGGAGAGAGAGATCGAGCCCAGTGTGGGAGAGAGATCGAGCTCAGTGTGGGAGAGGGAGATCGAGCTCAGTGTGGGCGAGAGAGATCGAGCTCAGTGTGGGAGAGAGAGATCGAGCCCAGTGTGGGAGAGAGAGATCGAGCTCAGTGTGGGAGAGAGAGATCGAGCCCAGTGTGGGAGAGAGAGATCGAGCTCAGTGTGGGAGAGAGAGATCGAGCTCAGTGTGGGAGAGAGAGATCGAGCCCAGTGTGGGAGAGAGAGATCGAGCTCTGTGTGGGAGTGAGATCGAGCTCAGTGTGGGAGAGGGAGATCGAGCTCAGTGTGGGAGAGAGAGATCGAGCTCAGTGTGGGAGAGAGAGATCGAGCCCAGTGTGGGAGAGAGATCGAGCCCAGTGTGGGAGAGGGAGATCGAGCTCAGTGTGGGAGAGAGATCGAGCCCAGTGTGGGAGAGAGATCGAGCTCAGTGTGGGAGAGGGATCGAGCCCAGTGTGGGAGAGGGATCGAGCCCAGTGTGGGAGAGAGAGATCGAGCTCAGTGTGGGAGAGAGATCGAGCCCAGTGTGAGAGAGGGATCGAGCTCAGGGTGGGAGAGAGATCGAGCCCAGTGTGGGAGAGAGAGATCGAGCTCAGTGTGGGAGAGGGATCGAGCCCAGTGTGGGAGAGGGATCGAGCCCAGTGTGGGAGAGAGAGATCGAGCCCAGTGTGGGAGAGAGAGATCGAGTCCGGTGTGGGAGAGAGATCGAGCCCAGTGTGGGAGAGAGAGATCGAGCTTAGTGTGGGAGAGAGATCGAGCCCAGTGTGGGAGAGAGATCGAGCTCAGGGTGGGAGAGGGATCGAGCCCAGTATGGGAGAGGGATCGAGCCGAGTGTGGGAGAGAGATCGAGCCCAGTGTGGGAGAGGGATCGAGCCCAGTGTGGGAGAGGGATCGAGCCCAGTGTGGGAGAGAGAGATCGAGCCCAGTGTGGGAGAGGGAGATCGAGCTCAGTGTGGGAGAGAGATCGAGCTCAGGGTGGGAGAGAGATCGAGCCCAGTGTGGGAGAGAGAGATCGAGCTCAGTGTGGGAGAGGGATCGAGCCCAGTGTGGGAGAGGGATCGAGCCCAGTGTGGGAGAGATAGATCAAGCCCAGTGTGGGAGAGGGAGATCGAGCTCAGTGTGGGAGAGAGATCGAGCTCGGTGTGGGAGAGATAGATCGAGCCCAGTGTGGGAGAGGGAGATCGAGCTCAGTGTGGGAGAGAGAGATCGAGCTCAGTGTGGGAGAGAGATCGAGCTCAGTGTGGGAGAGATAGATCGAGCCCAGTGTGGGAGAGAGATCGAGCTCAGTGTGGGAGAGGGATCGAGCCCAGTGTGGGAAGGGAGATCGAGCTCAGTGTGGGAGAGATAGATCGAGCCCAGTGTGGGAGAGAGATCGAGCCCAGTGTGGGAGAGAGAGATCGAGCTCAGTGTGGGAGAGAGATCGAGCCTAGTGTGGGAGAGTGAGATCGAGCCCAGTGTGGGAGAGAGAGATCGAGCCCAGTGTGGAAGAGAGGGATCTAGGCCCGTGTGGGAGAGAGGGATCGAGGCCCGTGTGGGAGAGAGGGATCGAGGCCCGTGTGGGAGAGAGGGATCGAGGCCCGTGTGGGAGAGAGAGATCGAGCCCAGTGTGGGAGAGAGATCGAGCTCAGTGTGGGAGAGAGATCGAGCCCAGTGTGGGAGAGAGATCGAGCCTAGTGTGGGAGTGAGATCGAGCTCAGTGTGGGAGAGGGAGATCGAGCCCAGTGTGGGAGTGAGATCGAGCTCAGTGTGGGAGAGAGAGAGATTGAGCCCAGTGTGGGAGAGAGATCGAGGCAAGTGTGGGAGAGGGATCGATCCCAGTGTGGGAGAGAGATCAAGATCAGGGTGGGAGAGAGATCGAGCCCAGAGTGGGAGAGAGATCGAGCTCAGGGTGGGAGAGAGATCGAGCCCAGTGTGGGAGAGAGATCGAGCCCAGTGTGGGAGAGAGAGATCGAGCTCAGTGTGGGAGAGGGATCGAGCCCAGTGTGGGAGAGAGAGATCGAGCTCAGTGTGGGAGAGAGATCGAGCCCAGTGTGAGAGAGGGATCGAGCTCAGGGTGGGAGAGAGATCGAGCCCAGTGTGGGAGAGAGAGATCGAGCTCAGTGTGGGAGAGGGATCGAGCCCAGTGTGGGAGAGGGATCGAGCTCAGTGTGGGAGAGAGATCGAGCCCAGTGTGAGAGAGGGATCGAGCTCAGGGTGGGAGAGAGATCGAGCCCAGTGTGGGAGAGAGAGATCGAGCTCAGTGTGGGAGAGGGATCGAGCCCAGTGTGGGAGAGGGATCGAGCCCAGTGTGGGAGAGAGCGATCGAGCCCAGTGTGGGAGAGAGAGATCGAGTCCGGTGTGGGAGAGAGATCGAGCCCAGTGTGGGAGAGAGAGATCGAGCTTAGTGTGGGAGAGAGATCGAGCCCAGTGTGGGAGAGAGAGATCGAGCTCAGTGTGGGAGAGAGATCGAGCCTAGTGTGGGAGAGTGAGATCGAGCCCAGTGTGGGAGAGAGAGATCGAGCCCAGTGTGGAAGAGAGGGATCTAGGCCCGTGTGGGAGAGAGGGATCGAGGCCCGTGTGGGAGAGAGGGATCGAGGCCCGTGTGGGAGAGAGGGATCGAGGCCCGTGTGGGAGAGAGGGATCGAGGCCCGTGTGGGAGAGAGGGATCGAGGCCCGTGTGGGAGAGAGAGATCGAGCCCAGTGTGGGAGAGGGATCGAGCCCAGTGTGTGAGAGAGATCGAGCTCAGTGTGGGAGAGAGAGATCGAGCCCAGTGTGGGAGAGAGATCGAGCCTAGTGTGGGAGAGTGAGATCGAGCCCAGTGTGGGAGAGAGAGATCGAGCCCAGTGTGGAAGAGAGGGATCTAGGCCCGTGTGGGAGAGAGGGATCGAGGCCCGTGTGGGAGAGAGGGATCGAGGCCCGTGTGGGAGAGAGGGATCGAGGCCCGTGTGGGAGAGAGGGATCGAGGCCCGTGTGGGAGAGAGAGATCGAGCCCAGTGTGGGAGAGAGGGATCGAGGCCCGTGTGGGAGAGAGGGATCGAGGCCCGTGTGGGAGAGGGATCGAGGCCCGTGTGGGAGAGAGAGATCGAGCCCAGTGTGGGAGAGGGATCGAGCCCAGTGTGTGAGAGAGATCGAGCTCAGTGTGGGAGAGAGAGATCGAGCCCAGTGTGGGAGAGAGATCGAGCTCAGTGTGGGAGAGAGATCGAGCCCAGTGTGGGAGAGTGAGATCGAGCTCAGTGTGGGAGAGAGATCGAGCTCAGTGTGGGAGAGAGATCGAGCGTAGTGTGGGAGAGAGAGATCGAGCCCAGTGTGAGAGAGAGGGATCGAGGCCCGTGTGGGAGAGAGGGATCGAGGCCCGTGTGGGAGAGAGAGATCGAGCTCAGTGTGGGAGAGAGATCGAGACCAGTGTGGGAGAGAGATCGAGCCTAGTGTGGGAGAGAGATCGAGCTCAGTGTGGGAGAGAGATCGAGCCTAGTGTGGGAGAGAGAGATCGAGCCCAGTGTGGGAGAGAGGGATCGAGCCCAGTGTGGGAGAGAGGGATCGAGGCCCGTGTGGGAGAGATGGATCGAGGCCCGTGGTGGAGAGAGTGATCGAGGCCCGTGTGGGAGAGAGAGATCGAGCTCAGTGTGGGAGAGAGTTCGAGACCAGTGTGGGAGAGATAGATCGAGCTTCGTGTGGGAGAGAGAGATCGAGCCCAGTGTGGGAGAGGGATCGAGACCAGTGTGGGAGAGGGATCGAGACAAGTGTGGGAGAGAGATCGATCGCAGTGTGGGAGAGAGATCAAGCCCAGTGTGGGAGAGAGATCGAGCTCAGGGTGGGAGAGAGATCGAGCCCAGTGTGGGAGAGGGATCGAGCCCCGTGTGGGAGAGAGATCGAGCCCAGTGTGGGAGAGAGATCGAGCCCAGTGTGGGAGAGAGAGATCGAGACCAGTGTGGGAGAGGGATCGAGCCCAGTGTGGGAGAGAGAGATCGAGCTCAGTGTGGGAGAGAGATCGAGCCCAGTGTGAGAGAGGGATCGAGCTCATGGTGGGAGAGAGATCGAGCCCAGTGTGGGAGAGAGAGATCGAGCTCAGTGTGGGAGAGGGATCGAGCCCAGTGTGGGAGAGGGATCGAGCCCAGTGTGGGAGAGAGAGATCGAGCCCAGTGTGGGAGAGAGAGATCGAGCTTCGTGTGGGAGAGAGATCGAGCCCAGTGTGGGAGAGAGATCGAGCTCAGGGTGGGAGAGAGATCGAGCCCAGTATGGGAGAGAGAGATCGAGCCCAGTGTGGGAGAGAGAGATCGAGCCCAGTGTGGGAGAGAGATCGAGCTCAGTGTGGGAGAGGGAGATCGAGCTCAGTGTGGGAGAGAGAGATCGAGCTCAGTATGGGAGAGAGAGATCGAGCCCAGTGTGGGAGAGAGATCGAGCCCAGTGTGGGAGAGGGAGATCGAGCTCAGTGTGGGAGAGAGATCGAGCCCAGTGTGGGAGAGAGATCGAGCTCAGTGTGGGAGAGGGATCGAGCCCAGTGTGGGAGAGGGATCGAGCCCAGTGTGGGAGAGAGAGATCGAGCTCAGTGTGGGAGAGAGATCGAGCCCAGTGTGAGAGAGGGATCGAGCTCAGGGTGGGAGAGAGATCGAGCCCAGTGTGGGAGAGAGAGATCGAGCTCAGTGTGGGAGAGGGATCGAGCCCAGTGTGGGAGAGAGAGATCGAGTCCAGTGTGGGAGAGAGAGATCGAGTCCGGTGTGGGAGAGAGATCGAGCCCAGTGTGGGAGAGAGAGATCGAGCTTAGTGTGGGAGAGAGATCGAGCCCAGTGTGGGAGAGAGATCGAGCTCAGGGTGGGAGAGAGATCGAGCCCAGTATGGCAGAGGGATCGAGCCGAGTGTGGGAGAGAGATCGAGCCCAGTGTGGGAGAGGGATCGAGCCCAGTGTGGGAGAGGGATCGAGCCCAGTGTGGGAGAGAGAGATCGAGCCCAGTGTGGGAGAGAGATCGAGCTCAGGGTGGGAGAGAGATCGAGCCCAGTGTGGGAGAGAGAGATCGAGCTCAGTGTGGGAGAGGGATCGAGCCCAGTGTGGGAGAGGGATCGAGCCCAGTGTGGGAGAGATAGATCAAGCCCAGTGTGGGAGAGGGAGATCGAGCTCAGTGTGGGAGAGAGATCGAGCTCGGTGTGGGAGAGATAGATCGAGCCCAGTGTGGGAGAGGGAGATCGAGCTCAGTGTGGGAGAGAGAGATCGAGCTCAGTGTGGGAGAGAGATCGAGCTCAGTGTGGGAGAGATAGATCGAGCCCAGTGTGGGAGAGAGATCGAGCTCAGTGTGGGAGAGGGATCGAGCCCAGTGTGGGAGAGGGAGATCGAGCTCAGTGTGGGAGAGATAGATCGAGCCCAGTGTGGGAGAGAGATCGAGCCCAGTGTGGGAGAGAGAGATCGAGCTCAGTGTGGGAGAGAGATCGAGCCTAGTGTGGGAGAGTGAGATCGAGCCCAGTGTGGGAGAGAGAGATCGAGCCCAGTGTGGAAGAGAGGGATCTAGGCCCGTGTGGGAGAGAGGGATCGAGGCCCGTGTGGGAGAGAGGGATCGAGGCCCGTGTGGGAGAGAGGGATCGAGGCCCGTGTGGGAGAGAGAGATCGAGCCCAGTGTGGGAGAGGGATCGAGCACATTGTGTGAGAGAGATCGAGCTCAGTGTGGGAGAGAGAGATCGAGCCCAGTGTGGGAGAGAGATCGAGCTCAGTGTGGGAGAGAGATCGAGCCCAGTGTGGGAGAGTGAGATCGAGCTCAGTGTGGGAGAGAGATCGAGCTCAGTGTGGGAGAGAGATCGAGCCTAGTGTGGGAGAGAGAGATCGAGCCCAGTGTGAGAGAGAGGGATCGAGGCCCGTGTGGGAGAGAGGGATCGATGCCCGTGTGGAAGAGAGTGATCGAGCTCAGTGTGGGAGAGAGATCGAGACCAGTGTGGGAGAGAGATCGAGCCTAGTGTGGGAGAGAGATCGAGCTCAGTGTGGGAGAGACAGATCGAGCTCAGTGTGGGAGAGAGATCGAGCCTAGTGTGGGAGAGAGAGATCGAGCCCAGTGTGGGAGAGGGAGATCGAGCTCAGTGTGGGAGAGAGATCGAGCCTAGTGTGGGAGAGAGAGATCGAGCCCAGTGTGGGAGAGAGGGATCGAGGCCCGTGTGGGAGAGAGGGATCGAGGCCCGTGGTGGAGAGAGTGATCGTGGCCCGTGTGGGAGAGAGAGATCGAGCTCAGTGTGGGAGAGAGTTCGAGACCAGTGTGGGAGAGATAGATCGAGCCTCGTGTGGGAGAGAGAGATCGAGCCCAGTGTGGGAGAGGGATCGAGACCAGTGTGGGAGAGGGATCGAGACAAGTGTGGGAGAGAGATCGATCGCAGTGTGGGAGAGAGATCTAGCCCAGTGTGGGAGAGAGAGATCGAGCTCAGTGTGGGAGAGAGATCGAGCCCAGTGTGGGAGAGAGAGATCGAGCCCAGTGTGGGAGAGAGAGATCGAGCCCAGTGTGGGAGAGAGAGATCGAGCCCAGTGTGGGAGAGAGAGATCGAGCCAGTGTGGGAGAGTGAGAACGACCCCAGTGTGGGAGAGAGAGATCGATCCCAGTTTGAGAGAGAGACAGAGATTATGCACAGAGTGGGAGAGAAAGATCGAACTGGGTGGGACAGAGAGACAGAGATTGAACCCAGTGTGGGAGAGAGATCGAGTCTGGAGTGGGAGAGAGACGGAGACCAGTGTTGGAGAGAGACCGAGACCAGTGTGGGAGAGGGATCGATCTCAGTGTGGGAAAGGGATCAAGCTCAGTGTGGCAGAGAGAGATCGAGCCCAGTGTGGGGGAGAGAGAGGTAGAGCTCTGTGTGGGAGAGAGATCGAGCCCAGTGTGGGAGAGAGATCGAGCTCAGTGTGGGAGAGAGAGAACGAGCCCAGTGTGGGAGAGAGATCGAGCCCAGTGTGGGAAAGAGAGATCGAGCCCAGTGTGGGAGAGAGATCGAGCTCAGTGTGGGAGAGGGAGATCGAGCTCAGTGTGGGAGAGAGAGATCGAGCTCAGTGTGGGAGAGAGAGATCGAGCCCAGTGTGGGAGAGAGAGATCGAGCTCAGTGAGGGAGAGAGAGATCGAGCCCAGTGTGGGAGAGAGAGATCGAGCTCAGTGTGGGAGAGAGAGATCGAGCTCAGTGTGGGAGAGAGAGATCGAGCCCAGTGTGGGAGAGAGAGATCGAGCTCTGTGTGGGAGTGAGATCGAGCTCAGTGTGGGAGAGGGAGATCGAGCTCAGTGTGGGAGAGAGAGATCGAGCTCAGTGTGGGAGAGAGAGATCGAGCCCAGTGTGGGAGAGAGATCGAGCCCAGTGTGGGAGAGGGAGATCGAGCTCAGTGTGGGAGAGAGATCGAGCCCAGTGTGGGAGAGAGATCGAGCTCAGTGTGGGAGAGGGATCGAGCCCAGTGTGGGAGAGGGATCGAGCCCAGTGTGGGAGAGAGAGATCGAGCTCAGTGTGGGAGAGAGATCGAGCCCAGTGTGAGAGAGGGATCGAGCTCAGGGTGGGAGAGAGATCGAGCCCAGTGTGGGAGAGAGAGATCGAGCCCAGTGTGGGAGAGGGATCGAGCCCAGTGTGGGAGAGGGATCGAGCCCAGTGTGGGAGAGAGAGATCGAGCCCAGTGTGGGAGAGAGAGATCGAGTCCGGTGTGGGAGAGAGATCGAGCCCAGTGTGGGAGAGAGAGATCGAGCTTAGTGTGGGAGAGAGATCGAGCCCAGTGTGGGAGAGAGATCGAGCTCAGGGTGGGAGAGAGATCGAGCCCAGTATGGGAGAGGGATCGAGCCGAGTGTGGGAGAGAGATCGAGCCCAGTGTGGGAGAGGGATCGAGCCCAGTGTGGGAGAGGGATCGAGCCCAGTGTGGGAGAGAGAGATCGAGCCCAGTGTGGGAGAGGGAAATCGAGCTCAGTGTGGGAGAGAGATCGAGCTCAGGGTGGGAGAGAGATCGAGCCCAGTGTGGGAGAGAGAGATCGAGCTCAGTGTGGGAGAGGGATCGAGCCCAGTGTGGGAGAGGGATCGAGCCCAGTGTGGGAGAGGGATCGAGCCCAGTGTGGGAGAGATAGATCAAGCCCAGTGTGGGAGAGGGAGATCGAGCTCAGTGTGGGAGAGAGATCGAGCTCGGTGTGGGAGAGATAGATCGAGCCCAGTGTGGGAGAGGGAGATCGAGCTCAGTGTGGGAGAGAGAGATCGAGCTCAGTGTGGGAGAGAGATCGAGCTCAGTGTGGGAGAGATAGATCGAGCCCAGTGTGGGAGAGAGATCGAGCTCAGTGTGGGAGAGGGATCGACCCCAGTGTGGGAGAGGGAGATCGAGCTCAGTGTGGGAGAGATAGATCGAGCCCAGTGTGGGAGAGAGATCGAGCCCAGTGTGGGAGAGAGAGATCGAGCTCAGTGTGGGAGAGAGATCGAGCCTAGTGTGGGAGAGTGAGATCGAGCCCAGTGTGGGAGAGAGAGATCGAGCCCAGTGTGGAAGAGAGGGATCTAGGCCCGTGTGGGAGAGAGGGATCGAGGCCCGTGTGGGAGAGAGGGATCGAGGCCCGTGTGGGAGAGAGGGATCGAGGCCCGTGTGGGAGAGAGAGATCGAGCCCAGTGTGGGAGAGAGATCGAGCTCAGTGTGGGAGAGAGATCGAGCCCAGTGTGGGAGAGAGATCGAGCCTAGTGTGGGAGTGAGATCGAGCTCAGTGTGGGAGAGGGAGATTGAGCCCAGTGTGGGAGAGAGATCGAGCTCAGTGTGGGAGAGAGAGAGATTGAGCCCAGTGTGGGAGAGAGATCGAGCCAAGTGTGGGAGAGGGATCGATCCCAGTGTGGGAGAGAGATCAAGATCAGGGTGGGAGAGAGATCGAGCCCAGTGTGGGAGAGAGATCGAGCTCAGGGTGGGAGAGAGATCGAGCCCAGTGTGGGAGAGGGATCGAGCCCCGTGTGGGAGAGAGATCGAGCCCAGTGTGGGAGAGAGATCGAGCCCAGTGTGGGAGAGAGAGATCGAGCTCAGTGTGGGAGAGGGATCGAGCCCAGTGTGGGAGAGAGAGATCGAGCTCAGTGTGGGAGAGAGATCGAGCCCAGTGTGAGAGAGGGATCGAGCTCAGGGTGGGAGAGAGATCGAGCCCAGTGTGGGAGAGAGAGATCGAGCTCAGTGTGGGAGAGGGATCGAGCCCAGTGTGGGAGAGGGATCGAGCCCAGTGTGGGAGAGAGAGATCGAGCTCAGTGTGGGAGAGAGATCGAGCCCAGTGTGAGAGAGGGATCGAGCTCAGGGTGGGAGAGAGATCGAGCCCAGTGTGGGAGAGAGAGATTGAGCTCAGTGTGGGAGAGGGATCGAGCCCAGTGTGGGAGAGGGATCGAGCCCAGTGTGGGAGAGAGCGATCGAGCCCAGTGTGGGAGAGAGAGATCGAGTCCGGTGTGGGAGAGAGATCGAGCCCAGTGTGGGAGAGAGAGATCGAGCTTAGTGTGGGAGAGAGATCGAGCCCAGTGTGGGAGAGAGAGATCGAGCTCAGTGTGGGAGAGAGATCGAGCCTAGTGTGGGAGAGTGAGATCGAGCCCAGTGTGGGAGAGAGAGATCGAGCCCAGTTTGGAAGAGAGGGATCTAGGCCCGTGTGGGAGAGAGGGATCGAGGCCCGTGTGGGAGAGAGGGATCGAGGCCCGTGTGGGAGAGAGGGATCGAGGCCCGTGTGGGAGAGAGGGATCGAGGCCCGTGTGGGAGAGAGGGATCGAGGCCCGTGTGGGAGAGAGAGATCGAGCCCAGTGTGGGAGAGGGATCGAGTCCAGTGTGTGAGAGAGATCGAGCTCAGTGTGGGAGAGAGAGATCGAGCCCAGTGTGGGAGAGAGATCGAGCTCAGTGTGGGAGAGAGATCGAGCCCAGTGTGGAAGAGTGAGATCGAGCTCAGTGTGGGAGAGAGATCGAGCTCAGTGTGGGAGAGAGATCGAGCGTAGTGTGGGAGAGAGAGATCGAGCCCAGTGTGAGAGAGAGGGATCGAGGCCCGTGTGGGAGAGAGGGATCGAGGCCCGTGTGGGAGAGAGATCGAGCTCAGTGTGGGAGAGAGATCGAGACCAGTGTGGGAGAGAGATCGAGCCTAGTGTGGGAGAGAGATCGAGCTCAGTGTGGGAGAGAGATCGAGCCTAGTGTGGGAGAGAGAGATCGAGCCAAGTGTGGGAGAGAGGGATCGAGCCCAGTGTGGGAGAGAGGGATCGAGGCCCGTGTGGGAGAGATGGATCGAGGCCCGTGGTGGAGAGAGTGATCGAGGCCCGTGTGGGAGAGAGAGATCGAGCTCAGTGTGGGAGAGAGTTCGAGACCAGTGTGGGAGAGATAGATCGAGCTTCGTGTGGGAGAGAGAGATCGAGCCCAGTGTGGGAGAGGGATCGAGACCAGTGTGGGAGAGGGATCGAGACAAGTGTGGGAGAGAGATCGATCGCAGTGTGGGAGAGAGATCAAGCCCAGTGTGGGAGAGAGAGATCGAGCCCAGTGTGGGAGAGAGTGATCAAGACCAGGGTGGGAGAGAGATCGAGCCCAGTGTGGGAGAGAGAGGTCGAGCTCAGTGTGGGAGAGGGATCGATCCCAGTGTGGGAGAGAGATCAAGATCAGGGTGGGAGAGAGATCGAGCCCAGTGTGGGAGAGAGATCGAGCTCAGGGTGGGAGAGAGATCGAGCCCAGTGTGGGAGAGGGATCGAGCCCCGTGTGGGAGAGAGATCGAGCCCAGTGTGGGAGAGAGATCGAGCCCAGTGTGGGAGAGAGAGATCGAGACCAGTGTGGGAGAGGGATCGAGCCCAGTGTGGGAGAGGGATCGAGACAAGTGTGGGAGAGAGATCGATCGCAGTGTGGGAGAGAGATCAAGCCCAGTGTGGGAGAGAGAGATCGAGCTCAGTGTGGGAGAGAGATCGAGCCCAGTGTGGGAGAGAGAGATCGAGCCCAGTGTGGGAGAGAGAGATCGAGCCCAGTGTGGGAGAGAGAGATCGAGCCCAGTGTGGGAGAGAGAGATCGAGCCAGTGTGGGAGAGTGAGAACGACCCCAGTGTGGGAGAGAGAGATCGATCCCAGTTTGAGAGAGAGACAGAGATTATGCACAGAGTGGGAGAGAAAGATCGAACTGGGTGGGACAGAGAGACAGAGATTGAACCCAGTGTGGGAGAGAGATCGAGTCTGGAGTGGGAGAGAGACGGAGACCAGTGTTGGAGAGAGACCGAGACCAGTGTGGGAGAGGGATCGATCTCAGTGTGGGAAAGGGATCAAGCTCAGTGTGGCAGAGAGAGATCGAGCCCAGTGTGGGGGAGAGAGAGGTAGAGCTCTGTGTGGGAGAGAGATCGAGCCCAGTGTGGGAGAGAGATCGAGCTCAGTGTGGGAGAGAGAGAACGAGCCCAGTGTGGGAGAGAGATCGAGCCCAGTGTGGGAGAGAGAGATCGAGCCCAGTGTGGGAGAGAGATCGAGCTCAGTGTGGGAGAGGGAGATCGAGCTCAGTGTGGGAGAGAGAGATCGAGCTCAGTGTGGGAGAGAGAGATCGAGCCCAGTGTGGGAGAGAGAGATCGAGCTCAGTGTGGGAGAGAGAGATCGAGCCCAGTGTGGGAGAGAGAGATCGAGCTCAGTGTGGGAGAGAGAGATCGAGCTCAGTGTGGGAGAGAGAGATCGAGCCCAGTGTGGGAGAGAGAGATCGAGCTCTGTGTGGGAGTGAGATCGAGCTCAGTGTGGGAGAGGGAGATCGAGCTCAGTGTGGGAGAGAGAGATCGAGCTCAGTGTGGGAGAGAGAGATCGAGCCCAGTGTGGGAGAGAGATCGAGCCCAGTGTGGGAGAGGGAGATCGAGCTCAATGTGGGAGAGAGATCGAGCCCAGTGTGGGAGAGAGATCGAGCTCAGTGTGGGAGAGGGATCGAGCCCAGTGTGGGAGAGGGATCGAGCCCAGTGTGGGAGAGAGAGATCGAGCTCAGTGTGGGAGAGAGATCGAGCCCAGTGTGAGAGAGGGATCGAGCTCAGGGTGGGAGAGAGATCGAGCCCAGTGTGGGAGAGAGAGATCGAGCTCAGTGTGGGAGAGGGATCGAGCCCAGTGTGGGAGAGGGATCGAGCCCAGTGTGGGAGAGAGAGATCGAGCCCAGTGTGGGAGAGAGAGATCGAGTCCGGTGTGGGAGAGAGATCGAGCCCAGTGTGGGAGAGAGAGATCGAGCTTAGTGTGGGAGAGAGATCGAGCCCAGTGTGGGAGAGAGATCGAGCTCAGGGTGGGAGAGAGATCGAGCCCTGTATGGGAGAGGGATCGAGCCAAGTGTGGGAGAGAGATCGAGCCCAGTGTGGGAGAGGGATCGAGCCCAGTGTGGGAGAGGGATCGAGCCCAGTGTGGGAGAGAGAGATCGAGCCCAGTGTGGGAGAGGGAGATCGAGCTCAGTGTGGGAGAGAGATCGAGCTCAGGGTGGGAGAGAGATCGAGCCCAGTGTGGGAGAGAGAGATCGAGCTCAGTGTGGGAGAGGGATCGAGCCCAGTGTGGGAGAGGGATCGAGCCCAGTGTGGGAGAGATAGATCAAGCCCAGTGTGGGAGAGGGAGATCGAGCTCAGTGTGGGAGAGAGATCGAGCTCGGTGTGGGAGAGATAGATCGAGCCCAGTGTGGGAGGGGCAGATCGAGCTCAGTGTGGGAGAGAGAGATCGAGCTCAGTGTGGGAGAGAGATCGAGCTCAGTGTGGGAGAGATAGATCGAGCCCAGTGTGGGAGAGAGATCGAGCTCAGTGTGGGAGAGGGATCGAGCCCAGTGTGGGAGAGGGAGATCGAGCTCAGTGTGGGAGAGATAGATCGAGCCCAGTGTGGGAGAGAGATCGAGCCCAGTGTGGGAGAGAGAGATCGAGCTCAGTGTGGGAGAGAGATCGAGCCCAGTGTGGGAGAGAGAGATCGAGCCCAGTGTGGAAGAGAGGGATCTAGGCCCGTGTGGGAGAGAGGGATCGAGGCCCGTGTGGGAGAGAGGGATCGAGGCCCGTGTGGGAGAGAGGGATCGAGGCCCGTGTGGGAGAGAGAGATCGAGCCCAGTGTGGGAGAGAGATCGAGCTCAGTGTGGGAGAGAGATCGAGCCCAGTGTGGGGGAGAGATCGAGCCTAGTGTGGGAGTGAGATCGAGCTCAGTGTGGGAGAGGGAGATCGAGCCCAGTGTGGGAGAGAGATCGAGCTCAGTGTGGGAGAGAGAGAGATTGAGCCCAGTGTGGGAGAGAGATCGAGGCAAGTGTGGGAGAGGGATCGATCCCAGTGTGGGAGAGAGATCAAGATCAGGGTGGGAGAGAGATCGAGCCCAGTGTGGGAGAGAGATCGAGCTCAGGGTGGGAGAGAGATCGAGCCCAGTGTGGGAGAGGGATCGAGCCCCGTGTGGGAGAGAGATCGAGCCCAGTGTGGGAGAGAGATCGAGCCCAGTGTGGGAGAGAGAGATCGAGCTCAGTGTGGGAGAGGGATCGAGCCCAGTGTGGGAGAGAGAGATCGAGCTCAGTGTGGGAGAGAGATCGAGCCCAGTGTGAGAGAGGGATCGAGCTCAGGGTGGGAGAGAGATCGAGCCCAGTGTGGGAGAGAGAGATCGAGCTCAGTGTGGGAGAGGGATCGAGCCCAGTGTGGGAGAGGGATCGAGCCCAGTGTGGGAGAGAGAGATCGAGCTCAGTGTGGGAGAGAGATCGAGCCCAGTGTGAGAGAGGGATCGAGCTCAGGGTGGGAGAGAGATCAAGCCCAGTGTGGGAGAGAGAGATCGAGCTCAGTGTGGGAGAGGGATCGAGCCCAGTGTGGGAGAGGGATCGAGCACAGTGTGGGAGAGAGCGATCGAGCCCAGTGTGGGAGAGAGAGATCGAGTCCGGTGTGGGAGAGAGATCGAGCCCAGTGTGGGAGAGAGAGATCGAGCTTAGTGTGGGAGAGAGATCGAGCCCAGTGTGGGAGAGAGAGATCGAGCTCAGTGTGGGAGAGAGATCGAGCCTAGTGTGGGAGAGTGAGATCGAGCCCAGTGTGGGAGAGAGAGATCGAGCCCAGTGTGGAAGAGAGGGATCTAGGCCCGTGTGGGAGAGAGGGATCGAGGCCCGTGTGGGAGAGAGGGATCGAGGCCCGTGTGGGAGAGAGGGATCGAGGCCCGTGTGGGAGAGAGGGATCGAGGCCCGTGTGGGAGAGAGAGATCGAGCCCAGTGTGGGAGAGGGATCGAGCCCAGTGTGTGAGAGAGATCGAGCTCAGTGTGGGAGAGAGAGATCGAGCCCAGTGTGGGAGAGAGATCGAGCTCAGTGTGGGAGAGAGATCGAGCCCAGTGTGGGAGAGTGAGATCGAGCTCAGTGTGGGAGAGAGATCGAGCTCAGTGTGGGAGAGAGATCGAGCGTAGTGTGGGAGAGAGAGATCGAGCCCAGTGTGAGAGAGAGGGATCGAGGCCCGTGTGGGAGAGAGGGATCGAGGCCCGTGTGGGAGAGAGAGATCGAGCTCAGTGTGGGAGAGAGATCGAGACCAGTGTGGGAGAGAGATCGAGCCTAGTGTGGGAGAGAGATCGAGCTCAGTGTGGGAGAGAGATCGAGCCTAGTGTGGGAGAGAGAGATCGAGCCCAGTGTGGGAGAGAGGGATCGAGCCCAGTGTGGGAGAGAGGGATCGAGGCCCGTGTGGGAGAGATGGA
Source organism: Chiloscyllium plagiosum (assembly GCF_037043375.1). Lineage (NCBI taxonomy): Eukaryota > Metazoa > Chordata > Chondrichthyes > Orectolobiformes > Hemiscylliidae > Chiloscyllium > Chiloscyllium plagiosum. The sequence goes on from NW_028270160.1 coordinate 55,266,684, forward strand.
TTGAGGCCCGTGGTGGAGAGAGTGATCGAGGCCCGTGTGGGAGAGAGAGATCGAGCTCAGTGTGGGAGAGAGTTCGAGACCAGTGTGGGAGAGATAGATCGAGCTTCGTGTGGGAGAGAGAGATCGAGCCCAGTGTGGGAGAGGGATCGAGACCAGTGTGGGAGAGGGATCGAGACAAGTGTGGGAGAGAGATCGATCGCAGTGTGGGAGAGAGATCAAGCCCAGTGTGGGAGAGAGAGATCGAGCTCAGTGTGGGAGAGAGATCGAGCCCAGTGTGGGAGAGAAAGATCGAGCCCAGTGTGGGAGAGAGAGATCGAGCCCAGTGTGGGAGAGATATTGAGCCCAGTGTGGGAGAGAGAGATCGAGCTCAGTGTGGGAGAGAGATCGAGCCCAGTGTGGGAGAGAGTGATCAAGACCAGGGTGGGAGAGAGATCGAGCCCAGTGTGGGAGAGAGAGGTCGAGCTCAGTGTGGGAGAGGGATCGATCCCAGTGTGGGAGAGAGATCAAGATCAGGGTGGGAGAGAGATCGAGCCCAGTGTGGGAGAGAGATCGAGCTCAGGGTGGGAGAGAGATCGAGCCCAGTGTGGGAGAGGGATCGAGCCCCGTGTGGGAGAGAGATCGAGCCCAGTGTGGGAGAGAGATCGAGCCCAGTGTGGGAGAGAGAGATCGAGACCAGTGTGGGAGAGGGATCGAGCCCAGTGTGGGAGAGAGAGATCGATCGCAGTGTGGGAGAGAGATCAAGCCCAGTGTGGGAGAGAGAGATCGAGCTCAGTGTGGGAGAGAGATCGAGCTTAGTGTGGGAGAGAGAGATGGATCCCAGTGTGGGAGAGAGTTTGAGCCCAGTGTGGGAGAGATATTGAGCCCAGTGTGGGAGAGAGAGATCGAGCTCAGTGTGGGAGAGAGATCGAGCCCAGTGTGGGAGAGAGTGATCAAGACCAGGGTGGGAGAGAGATCGAGCCCAGTGTGGGAGAGAGAGGTCGAGCTCAGTGTGGGAGAGGGATCGATCCCAGTGTGGGAGAGAGATCAAGATCAGGGTGGGAGAGAGATCGAGCCCAGTGTGGGAGAGAGATCGAGCTCAGGGTGGGAGAGAGATCGAGCCCAGTGTGGGAGAGGGATCGAGCCCCGTGTGGGAGAGAGATCGAGCCCAGTGTGGGAGAGAGATCGAGCCCAGTGTGGGAGAGAGAGATCGAGACCAGTGTGGGAGAGGGATCGAGCCCAGTGTGGGAGAGAGAGATCGAGCTCAGTGTGGGAGAGAGATCGAGCCCAGTGTGAGAGAGGGATCGAGCTCATGGTGGGAGAGAGATCGAGCCCAGTGTGGGAGAGAGAGATCGAGCTCAGTGTGGGAGAGGGATCGAGCCCAGTGTGGGAGAGGGATCGAGCCCAGTGTGGGAGAGAGAGATCGAGCCCAGTGTGGGAGAGAGAGATCGAGCTTCGTGTGGGAGAGAGATCGAGCCCAGTGTGGGAGAGAGATCGAGCTCAGGGTGGGAGAGAGATCGAGCCCAGTATGGGAGAGAGAGATCGAGCCCAGTGTGGGAGAGAGAGATCGAGCCCAGTGTGGGAGTGAGATCGAGCTCAGTGTGGGAGAGGGAGATCGAGCTCAGTGTGGGAGAGAGAGATCGAGCTCAGTGTGGGAGAGAGAGATCGAGCCCAGTGTGGGAGAGAGAGATCGAGCTCAGTGTGGGAGAGAGAGATCGAGCTCAGTGTGGGAGAGAGAGATCGAGCTCAGTGTGGGAGAGAGAGATCGAGCCCAGTGTGGGAGAGAGAGATCGAGCCCAGTGTGGGAGTGAGATCGAGCTCAGTGTGGGAGAGGGAGATCGAGCTCAGTGTGGGAGAGAGAGATCGAGCTCAGTGTGGGAGAGAGAGATCGAGCCCAGTGTGGGAGAGAGATCGAGCCCAGTGTGGGAGAGGGAGATCGAGCTCAGTGTGGGAGAGAGATCGAGCCCAGTGTGGGAGAGAGATCGAGCTAAGTGTGGGAGAGGGATCGAGCCCAGTGTGGGAGAGGGATCGAGCCCAGTGTGGGAGAGAGAGATCGAGCTCAGTGTGGGAGAGAGATCGAGCCCAGTGTGAGAGAGGGATCGAGCTCAGGGTGGGAGAGAGATCGAGCCCAGTGTGGGAGAGAGAGATCGAGCTCAGTGTGGGAGAGGGATCGAGCCCAGTGTGGGAGAGAGAGATCGAGCCCAGTGTGGGAGAGAGAGATCGAGTCCGGTGTGGGAGAGAGATCGAGCCCAGTGTGGGAGAGAGAGATCGAGCTTAGTGTGGGAGAGAGATCGAGCCCAGTGTGGGAGAGAGATCGAGCTCAGGGTGGGAGAGAGATCGAGCCCAGTATGGGAGAGGGATCGAGCCGAGTGTGGGAGAGAGATCGAGCCCAGTGTGGGAGAGGGATCGAGCCCAGTGTGGGAGAGGGATCGAGCCCAGTGTGGGAGAGAGAGATCGAGCCCAGTGTGGGAGAGGGAGATCGAGCTCAGTGTGGGAGAGAGATCGAGCTCAGGGTGGGAGAGAGATCGAGCCCAGTGTGGGAGAGAGAGATCGAGCTCAGTGTGGGAGAGGGGTCGAGCCCAGTGTGGGAGAGGGATCGAGCCCAGTGTGGGAGAGATAGATCAAGCCCAGTGTGGGAGAGGGAGATCGAGCTCAGTGTGGGAGAGAGATCGAGCTCGGTGTGGGAGAGATAGATCGAGCCCAGTGTGGGAGAGGGAGATCGAGCTCAGTGTGGGAGAGAGAGATCGAGCTCAGTGTGGGAGAGAGATCGAGCTCAGTGTGGGAGAGATAGATCGAGCCCAGTGTGGGAGAGAGATCGAGCTCAGTGTGGGAGAGGGATCGAGCCCAGTGTGGGAGAGGGAGATCGAGCTCAGTGTGGGAGAGATAGATCGAGCCCAGTGTGGGAGAGAGATCGAGCCCAGTGTGGGAGAGAGAGATCGAGCTCAGTGTGGGAGAGAGATCGAGCCTAGTGTGGGAGAGTGAGATCGAGCCCAGTGTGGGAGAGAGAGATCGAGCCCAGTGTGGAAGAGAGGGATCTAGGCCCGTGTGGGAGAGAGGGATCGAGGCCCGTGTGGGAGAGAGGGATCGAGGCCCGTGTGGGAGAGAGGGATCGAGGCCCGTGTGGGAGAGAGAGATCGAGCCCAGTGTGGGAGAGGGATCGAGCCCATTGTGTGAGAGAGATCGAGCTCAGTGTGGGAGAGAGAGATCGAGCCCAGTGTGGGAGAGAGATCGAGCTCAGTGTGGGAGAGAGATCGAGCCCAGTGTGGGAGAGTGAGATCGAGCTCAGTGTGGGAGAGAGATCGAGCTCAGTGTGGGAGAGAGATCGAGCCTAGTGTGGGAGAGAGAGATCGAGCCCAGTGTGAGAGAGAGGGATCGAGGCCCGTGTGGGAGAGAGGGATCGATGCCCGTGTGGAAGAGAGTGATCGAGCTTAGTGTGGGAGAGAGATCGAGACCAGTGTGGGAGAGAGATCGAGCCTAGTGTGGGAGAGAGATCGAGCTCAGTGTGGGAGAGACAGATCGAGCTCAGTGTGGGAGAGAGATCGAGCCTAGTGTGGGAGAGAGAGATCGAGCCCAGTGTGGGAGAGGGAGATCGAGCTCAGTGTGGGAGAGAGATCGAGCCTAGTGTGGGAGAGAGAGATCGAGCCCAGTGTGGGAGAGAGGGATCGAGGCCCGTGTGGGAGAGAGGGATCGAGGCCCGTGGTGGAGAGAGTGATCGAGGCCCGTGTGGGAGAGAGAGATCGAGCTCAGTGTGGGAGAGAGTTCGAGACCAGTGTGGGAGAGATAGATCGAGCCTCGTGTGGGAGAGAGAGATCGAGCCCAGTGTGGGAGAGGGATCGAGACCAGTGTGGGAGAGGGATCGAGACAAGTGTGGGAGAGAGATCGATCGCAGTGTGGGAGAGAGATCAAGCCCAGTGTGGGAGAGAGAGATCGAGCTCAGTGTGGGAGAGAGATCGAGCCCAGTGTGGGAGAGAGAGATCGAGCCCAGTGTGGGAGAGAGAGATCGAGCCCAGTGTGGGAGAGAGAGATCGAGCCAGTGTGGGAGAGTGAGAACGACCCCAGTGTGGGAGAGAGAGATCGATCCCAGTTTGAGAGAGAGACAGAGATTATGCACAGAGTGGGAGAGAAAGATCGAACTGGGTGGGACATGGAGACAGAGATTGAACCCAGTGTGGGAGAGTGATCGAGTCTGGAGTGGGAGAGAGACGGAGACAAGTGTTGGAGAGAGACCGAGACCAGTGTGGGAGAGGGATCGATCTCAGTGTGGGAAAGGGATCAAGCTCAGTGTGGCAGAGAGAGATCGAGCCCAGTGTGGGAGAGAGATCGAGCTCAGTGTGGGAGAGAGAGAACGAGCCCAGTGTGGGAGAGAGATCGAGCCCAGTGTGGGAGAGAGAGATCGAGCCCAGTGTGGGAGAGAGGGATCGAGCCCAGTGTGGGAGAGAGGGATCGAGGCCCGTGTGGGAGAGATGGATCGAGGCCCGTGGTGGAGAGAGTGATCGAGGCCCGTGTGGGAGAGAGAGATCGAGCTCAGTGTGGGAGAGAGTTCGAGACCAGTGTGGGAGAGATAGATCGAGCTTCGTGTGGGAGAGAGAGATCGAGCCCAGTGTGGGAGAGGGATCGAGACCAGTGTGGGAGAGGGATCGAGACAAGTGTGGGAGAGAGATCGATCGCAGTGTGGGAGAGAGATCAAGCCCAGTGTGGGAGAGAGATCAAGCCCAGTGTGGGAGAGAGAGATCGAGCCCAGTGTGGGAGAGAGATCGAGCCCAGTGTGGGAGAGAGATTGAGCCCAGTGTGGGAGAGAGTGATCAAGACCAGGGTGGGAGAGAGATCGAGCCCAGTGTGGGAGAGAGAGGTCGAGCTCAGTGTGGGAGAGGGATCGATCCCAGTGTGGGAGAGAGATCAAGATCAGGGTGGGAGAGAGATCGAGCCCAGTGTGGGAGAGAGATCGAGCTCAGGGTGGGAGAGAGATCGAGCCCAGTGTGGGAGAGGGATCGAGCCCCGTGTGGGAGAGAGATCGAGCCCAGTGTGGGAGAGAGAGATCGAGACCAGTGTGGGAGAGGGATCGAGCCCAGTGTGGGAGAGGGATCGAGACAAGTGTGGGAGAGAGATCGATCGCAGTGTGGGAGAGAGATCAAGCCCAGTGTGGGAGAGAGAGATCGAGCTCAGTGTGGGAGAGAGATCGAGCCCAGTGTGGGAGAGAGAGATCGAGCCCAGTGTGGGAGAGAGAGATCGAGCCCAGTGTGGGAGAGAGAGATCGAGCCCAGTGTGGGAGAGAGAGATCGAGCCCAGTGTGGGAGAGAGAGATCGAGCCAGTGTGGGAGAGTGAGAACGACCCCAGTGTGGGAGAGAGAGATCGATCCCAGTTTGAGAGAGAGACAGAGATTATGCACAGAGTGGGAGAGAAAGATCGAACTGGGTGGGACAGAGAGACAGAGATTGAACCCAGTGTGGGAGAGAGATCGAGTCTGGAGTGGGAGAGAGACGGAGACCAGTGTTGGAGAGAGACCGAGACCAGTGTGGGAGAGGGATCGATCTCAGTGTGGGAAAGGGATCAAGCTCAGTGTGGCAGAGAGAGATCGAGCCCAGTGTGGGGGAGAGAGAGGTAGAGCTCTGTGTGGGAGAGAGATCGAGCCCAGTGTGGGAGAGAGATCGAGCTAAGTGTGGGAGAGGGATCGAGCCCAGTGTGGGAGAGGGATCGAGCCCAGTGTGGGAGAGAGAGATCGAGCTCAGTGTGGGAGAGAGATCGAGCCCAGTGTGAGAGAGGGATCGAGCTCAGGGTGGGAGAGAGATCGAGCCCAGTGTGGGAGAGAGAGATCGAGCTCAGTGTGGGAGAGGGATCGAGCCCAGTGTGGGAGAGAGAGATCGAGCCCAGTGTGGGAGAGAGAGATCGAGTCCGGTGTGGGAGAGAGATCGAGCCCAGTGTGGGAGAGAGAGATCGAGCTTAGTGTGGGAGAGAGATCGAGCCCAGTGTGGGAGAGAGATCGAGCTCAGGGTGGGAGAGAGATCGAGCCCAGTATGGGAGAGGGATCGAGCCGAGTGTGGGAGAGAGATCGAGCCCAGTGTGGGAGAGGGATCGAGCCCAGTGTGGGAGAGGGATCGAGCCCAGTGTGGGAGAGAGAGATCGAGCCCAGTGTGGGAGAGGGAGATCGAGCTCAGTGTGGGAGAGAGATCGAGCTCAGGGTGGGAGAGAGATCGAGCCCAGTGTGGGAGAGAGAGATCGAGCTCAGTGTGGGAGAGGGGTCGAGCCCAGTGTGGGAGAGGGATCGAGCCCAGTGTGGGAGAGATAGATCAAGCCCAGTGTGGGAGAGGGAGATCGAGCTCAGTGTGGGAGAGAGATCGAGCTCGGTGTGGGAGAGATAGATCGAGCCCAGTGTGGGAGAGGGAGATCGAGCTCAGTGTGGGAGAGAGAGATCGAGCTCAGTGTGGGAGAGAGATCGAGCTCAGTGTGGGAGAGATAGATCGAGCCCAGTGTGGGAGAGAGATCGAGCTCAGTGTGGGAGAGGGATCGAGCCCAGTGTGGGAGAGGGAGATCGAGCTCAGTGTGGGAGAGATAGATCGAGCCCAGTGTGGGAGAGAGATCGAGCCCAGTGTGGGAGAGAGAGATCGAGCTCAGTGTGGGAGAGAGATCGAGCCTAGTGTGGGAGAGTGAGATCGAGCCCAGTGTGGGAGAGAGAGATCGAGCCCAGTGTGGAAGAGAGGGATCTAGGCCCGTGTGGGAGAGAGGGATCGAGGCCCGTGTGGGAGAGAGGGATCGAGGCCCGTGTGGGAGAGAGGGATCGAGGCCCGTGTGGGAGAGAGAGATCGAGCCCAGTGTGGGAGAGGGATCGAGCCCATTGTGTGAGAGAGATCGAGCTCAGTGTGGGAGAGAGAGATCGAGCCCAGTGTGGGAGAGAGATCGAGCTCAGTGTGGGAGAGAGATCGAGCCCAGTGTGGGAGAGTGAGATCGAGCTCAGTGTGGGAGAGAGATCGAGCTCAGTGTGGGAGAGAGATCGAGCCTAGTGTGGGAGAGAGAGATCGAGCCCAGTGTGAGAGAGAGGGATCGAGGCCCGTGTGGGAGAGAGGGATCGATGCCCGTGTGGAAGAGAGTGATCGAGCTTAGTGTGGGAGAGAGATCGAGACCAGTGTGGGAGAGAGATCGAGCCTAGTGTGGGAGAGAGATCGAGCTCAGTGTGGGAGAGACAGATCGAGCTCAGTGTGGGAGAGAGATCGAGCCTAGTGTGGGAGAGAGAGATCGAGCCCAGTGTGGGAGAGGGAGATCGAGCTCAGTGTGGGAGAGAGATCGAGCCTAGTGTGGGAGAGAGAGATCGAGCCCAGTGTGGGAGAGAGGGATCGAGGCCCGTGTGGGAGAGAGGGATCGAGGCCCGTGGTGGAGAGAGTGATCGAGGCCCGTGTGGGAGAGAGAGATCGAGCTCAGTGTGGGAGAGAGTTCGAGACCAGTGTGGGAGAGATAGATCGAGCCTCGTGTGGGAGAGAGAGATCGAGCCCAGTGTGGGAGAGGGATCGAGACCAGTGTGGGAGAGGGATCGAGACAAGTGTGGGAGAGAGATCGATCGCAGTGTGGGAGAGAGATCAAGCCCAGTGTGGGAGAGAGAGATCGAGCTCAGTGTGGGAGAGAGATCGAGCCCAGTGTGGGAGAGAGAGATCGAGCCCAGTGTGGGAGAGAGAGATCGAGCCCAGTGTGGGAGAGAGAGATCGAGCCAGTGTGGGAGAGTGAGAACGACCCCAGTGTGGGAGAGAGAGATCGATCCCAGTTTGAGAGAGAGACAGAGATTATGCACAGAGTGGGAGAGAAAGATCGAACTGGGTGGGACATGGAGACAGAGATTGAACCCAGTGTGGGAGAGTGATCGAGTCTGGAGTGGGAGAGAGACGGAGACAAGTGTTGGAGAGAGACCGAGACCAGTGTGGGAGAGGGATCGATCTCAGTGTGGGAAAGGGATCAAGCTCAGTGTGGCAGAGAGAGATCGAGCCCAGTGTGGGAGAGAGATCGAGCTCAGTGTGGGAGAGAGAGAACGAGCCCAGTGTGGGAGAGAGATCGAGCCCAGTGTGGGAGAGAGAGATCGAGCCCAGTGTGGGAGAGAGGGATCGAGCCCAGTGTGGGAGAGAGGGATCGAGGCCCGTGTGGGAGAGATGGATCGAGGCCCGTGGTGGAGAGAGTGATCGAGGCCCGTGTGGGAGAGAGAGATCGAGCTCAGTGTGGGAGAGAGTTCGAGACCAGTGTGGGAGAGATAGATCGAGCTTCGTGTGGGAGAGAGAGATCGAGCCCAGTGTGGGAGAGGGATCGAGACCAGTGTGGGAGAGGGATCGAGACAAGTGTGGGAGAGAGATCGATCGCAGTGTGGGAGAGAGATCAAGCCCAGTGTGGGAGAGAGATCAAGCCCAGTGTGGGAGAGAGAGATCGAGCCCAGTGTGGGAGAGAGATCGAGCCCAGTGTGGGAGAGAGATTGAGCCCAGTGTGGGAGAGAGTGATCAAGACCAGGGTGGGAGAGAGATCGAGCCCAGTGTGGGAGAGAGAGGTCGAGCTCAGTGTGGGAGAGGGATCGATCCCAGTGTGGGAGAGAGATCAAGATCAGGGTGGGAGAGAGATCGAGCCCAGTGTGGGAGAGAGATCGAGCTCAGGGTGGGAGAGAGATCGAGCCCAGTGTGGGAGAGGGATCGAGCCCCGTGTGGGAGAGAGATCGAGCCCAGTGTGGGAGAGAGAGATCGAGACCAGTGTGGGAGAGGGATCGAGCCCAGTGTGGGAGAGGGATCGAGACAAGTGTGGGAGAGAGATCGATCGCAGTGTGGGAGAGAGATCAAGCCCAGTGTGGGAGAGAGAGATCGAGCTCAGTGTGGGAGAGAGATCGAGCCCAGTGTGGGAGAGAGAGATCGAGCCCAGTGTGGGAGAGAGAGATCGAGCCCAGTGTGGGAGAGAGAGATCGAGCCCAGTGTGGGAGAGAGAGATCGAGCCAGTGTGGGAGAGTGAGAACGACCCCAGTGTGGGAGAGAGAGATCGATCCCAGTTTGAGAGAGAGACAGAGATTATGCACAGAGTGGGAGAGAAAGATCGAACTGGGTGGGACAGAGAGACAGAGATTGAACCCAGTGTGGGAGAGAGATCGAGTCTGGAGTGGGAGAGAGACGGAGACCAGTGTTGGAGAGAGACCGAGACCAGTGTGGGAGAGGGATCGATCTCAGTGTGGGAAAGGGATCAAGCTCAGTGTGGCAGAGAGAGATCGAGCCCAGTGTGGGGGAGAGAGAGGTAGAGCTCTGTGTGGGAGAGAGATCGAGCCCAGTGTGGGAGAGAGATCGAGCTCAGTGTGGGAGAGAGAGAACGAGCCCAGTGTGGGAGAGAGATCGAGCCCAGTGTGGGAGAGAGAGATCGAGCCCAGTGTGGGAGAGAGATCGAGCTCAGTGTGGGAGAGGGAGATCGAGCTCAGTGTGGGAGAGAGAGATCGAGCTCAGTGTGGGAGAGAGAGATCGAGCCCAGTGTGGGAGAGAGAGATCGAGCTCAGTGTGGGAGAGAGAGATCGAGCCCAGTGTGGGAGAGAGAGATCGAGCTCAGTGTGGGAGAGAGAGATCGAGCTCAGTGTGGGAGAGAGAGATCGAGCCCAGTGTGGGAGAGAGAGATCGAGCTCTGTGTGGGAGTGAGATCGAGCTCAGTGTGGGAGAGGGAGATCGAGCTCAGTGTGGGAGAGAGAGATCGAGCTCAGTGTGGGAGAGAGAGATCGAGCCCAGTGTGGGAGAGAGATCGAGCCCAGTGTGGGAGAGGGAGATCGAGCTCAGTGTGGGAGAGAGATCGAGCCCAGTGTGGGAGAGAGATCGAGCTCAGTGTGGGAGAGGGATCGAGCCCAGTGTGGGAGAGGGATCGAGCCCAGTGTGGGAGAGAGAGATCGAGCTCAGTGTGGGAGAGAGATCGAGCCCAGTGTGAGAGAGGGATCGAGCTCAGGGTGGGAGAGAGATCGAGCCCAGTGTGGGAGAGAGAGATCGAGCTCAGTGTGGGAGAGGGATCGAGCCCAGTGTGGGAGAGGGATCGAGCCCAGTGTGGGAGAGAGAGATCGAGCCCAGTGTGGGAGAGAGAGATCGAGTCCGGTGTGGGAGAGAGATCGAGCCCAGTGTGGGAGAGAGAGATCGAGCTTAGTGTGGGAGAGAGATCGAGCCCAGTGTGGGAGAGAGATCGAGCTCAGGGTGGGAGAGAGATCGAGCCCAGTATGGGAGAGGGATCGAGCCAAGTGTGGGAGAGAGATCGAGCCCAGTGTGGGAGAGGGATCGAGCCCAGTGTGGGAGAGGGATCGAGCCCAGTGTGGGAGAGAGAGATCGAGCCCAGTGTGGGAGAGGGAGATCGAGCTCAGTGTGGGAGAGAGATCGAGCTCAGGGTGGGAGAGAGATCGAGCCCAGTGTGGGAGAGAGAGATCGAGCTCAGTGTGGGAGAGGGATCGAGCCCAGTGTGGGAGAGGGATCGAGCCCAGTGTGGGAGAGATAGATCAAGCCCAGTGTGGGAGAGGGAGATCGAGCTCAGTGTGGGAGAGAGATCGAGCTCGGTGTGGGAGAGATAGATCGAGCCCAGTGTGGGAGGGGCAGATCGAGCTCAGTGTGGGAGAGATAGATCGAGCCCAGTGTGGGAGAGAGATCGAGCCCAGTGTGGGAGAGAGAGATCGAGCTCAGTGTGGGAGAGAGATCGATCGCAGTGTGGGAGAGAGATCAAGCCCAGTGTGGGAGAGAGATCAAGCCCAGTGTGGGAGAGAGAGATCGAGCCCAGTGTGGGAGAGAGATCGAGCCCAGTGTGGGAGAGAGATTGAGCCCAGTGTGGGAGAGAGTGATCAAGACCAGGGTGGGAGAGAGATCGAGCCCAGTGTGGGAGAGAGAGGTCGAGCTCAGTGTGGGAGAGGGATCGATCCCAGTGTGGGAGAGAGATCAAGATCAGGGTGGGAGAGAGATCGAGCCCAGTGTGGGAGAGAGATCGAGCTCAGGGTGGGAGAGAGATCGAGCCCAGTGTGGGAGAGGGATCGAGCCCCGTGTGGGAGAGAGATCGAGCCCAGTGTGGGAGAGAGAGATCGAGACCAGTGTGGGAGAGGGATCGAGCCCAGTGTGGGAGAGGGATCGAGACAAGTGTGGGAGAGAGATCGATCGCAGTGTGGGAGAGAGATCAAGCCCAGTGTGGGAGAGAGAGATCGAGCTCAGTGTGGGAGAGAGATCGAGCCCAGTGTGGGAGAGAGAGATCGAGCCCAGTGTGGGAGAGAGAGATCGAGCCCAGTGTGGGAGAGAGAGATCGAGCCCAGTGTGGGAGAGAGAGATCGAGCCCAGTGTGGGAGAGAGAGATCGAGCCAGTGTGGGAGAGTGAGAACGACCCCAGTGTGGGAGAGAGAGATCGATCCCAGTTTGAGAGAGAGACAGAGATTATGCACAGAGTGGGAGAGAAAGATCGAACTGGGTGGGACAGAGAGACAGAGATTGAACCCAGTGTGGGAGAGAGATCGAGTCTGGAGTGGGAGAGAGACGGAGACCAGTGTTGGAGAGAGACCGAGACCAGTGTGGGAGAGGGATCGATCTCAGTGTGGGAAAGGGATCAAGCTCAGTGTGGCAGAGAGAGATCGAGCCCAGTGTGGGGGAGAGAGAGGTAGAGCTCTGTGTGGGAGAGAGATCGAGCCCAGTGTGGGAGAGAGATCGAGCTCAGTGTGGGAGAGAGAGAACGAGCCCAGTGTGGGAGAGAGATCGAGCCCAGTGTGGGAGAGAGAGATCGAGCCCAGTGTGGGAGAGAGATCGAGCTCAGTGTGGGAGAGGGAGATCGAGCTCAGTGTGGGAGAGAGAGATCGAGCTCAGTGTGGGAGAGAGAGATCGAGCCCAGTGTGGGAGAGAGAGATCGAGCTCAGTGTGGGAGAGAGAGATCGAGCCCAGTGTGGGAGAGAGAGATCGAGCTCAGTGTGGGAGAGAGAGATCGAGCTCAGTGTGGGAGAGAGAGATCGAGCCCAGTGTGGGAGAGAGAGATCGAGCTCTGTGTGGGAGTGAGATCGAGCTCAGTGTGGGAGAGGGAGATCGAGCTCAGTGTGGGAGAGAGAGATCGAGCTCAGTGTGGGAGAGAGAGATCGAGCCCAGTGTGGGAGAGAGATCGAGCCCAGTGTGGGAGAGGGAGATCGAGCTCAGTGTGGGAGAGAGATCGAGCCCAGTGTGGGAGAGAGATCGAGCTCAGTGTGGGAGAGGGATCGAGCCCAGTGTGGGAGAGGGATCGAGCCCAGTGTGGGAGAGAGAGATCGAGCTCAGTGTGGGAGAGAGATCGAGCCCAGTGTGAGAGAGGGATCGAGCTCAGGGTGGGAGAGAGATCGAGCCCAGTGTGGGAGAGAGAGATCGAGCTCAGTGTGGGAGAGGGATCGAGCCCAGTGTGGGAGAGGGATCGAGCCCAGTGTGGGAGAGAGAGATCGAGCCCAGTGTGGGAGAGAGAGATCGAGTCCGGTGTGGGAGAGAGATCGAGCCCAGTGTGGGAGAGAGAGATCGAGCTTAGTGTGGGAGAGAGATCGAGCCCAGTGTGGGAGAGAGATCGAGCTCAGGGTGGGAGAGAGATCGAGCCCAGTATGGGAGAGGGATCGAGCCAAGTGTGGGAGAGAGATCGAGCCCAGTGTGGGAGAGGGATCGAGCCCAGTGTGGGAGAGGGATCGAGCCCAGTGTGGGAGAGAGAGATCGAGCCCAGTGTGGGAGAGGGAGATCGAGCTCAGTGTGGGAGAGAGATCGAGCTCAGGGTGGGAGAGAGATCGAGCCCAGTGTGGGAGAGAGAGATCGAGCTCAGTGTGGGAGAGGGATCGAGCCCAGTGTGGGAGAGGGATCGAGCCCAGTGTGGGAGAGATAGATCAAGCCCAGTGTGGGAGAGGGAGATCGAGCTCAGTGTGGGAGAGAGATCGAGCTCGGTGTGGGAGAGATAGATCGAGCCCAGTGTGGGAGGGGCAGATCGAGCTCAGTGTGGGAGAGAGAGATCGAGCTCAGTGTGGGAGAGAGATCGAGCTCAGTGTGGGAGAGATAGATCGAGCCCAGTGTGGGAGAGAGATCGAGCTCAGTGTGGGAGAGGGATCGAGCCCAGTGTGGGAGAGGGAGATCGAGCTCAGTGTGGGAGAGATAGATCGAGCCCAGTGTGGGAGAGAGATCGAGCCCAGTGTGGGAGAGAGAGATCGAGCTCAGTGTGGGAGAGAGCGATCGAGCCCAGTGTGGGAGAGAGAGATCGAGTCCGGTGTGGGAGAGAGATCGAGCCCAGTGTGGGAGAGAGAGATCGAGCTTAGTGTGGGCGAGAGATCGAGCTCAGTGTGGAAGAGAGGGATCTAGGCCCGTGTGGGAGAGAGGGATCGAGGCCCGTGTGGGAGAGAGGGATCGAGGCCCGTGTGGGAGAGAGGGATCGAGGCCCGTGTGGGAGAGAGGGATCGAGGCCCGTGTGGGAGAGAGAGATCGAGCCCAGTGTGGGAGAGGGATCGAGCCCAGTGTGTGAGAGAGATCGAGCTCAGTGTGGGAGAGAGAGATCGAGCCCAGTGTGGGAGAGAGATCGAGCTCAGTGTGGGAGAGAGATCGAGCCCAGTGTGGGAGAGTGAGATCGAGCTCAGTGTGGGAGAGAGATCGAGCTCAGTGTGGGAGAGAGATCGAGCGTAGTGTGGGAGAGAGAGATCGAGCCCAGTGTGAGAGAGAGGGATCGAGGCCCGTGTGGGAGAGAGGGATCGAGGCCCGTGTGGGAGAGAGAGATCGAGCTCAGTGTGGGAGAGAGATCGAGACCAGTGTGGGAGAGAGATCGAGCCTAGTGTGGGAGAGAGATCGAGCTCAGTGTGGGAGAGAGATCGAGCCTAGTGTGGGAGAGAGAGATCGAGCCCAGTGTGGGAGAGAGGGATCGAGCCCAGTGTGGGAGAGAGGGATCGAGGCCCGTGTGGGAGAGATGGATCGAGGCCCGTGGTGGAGAGAGTGATCGAGGCCCGTGTGGGAGAGAGAGATCGAGCTCAGTGTGGGAGAGAGTTCGAGACCAGTGTGGGAGAGATAGATCGAGCTTCGTGTGGGAGAGAGAGATCGAGCCCAGTGTGGGAGAGGGATCGAGACCAGTGTGGGAGAGGGATCGAGACAAGTGTGGGAGAGAGATCGATCGCAGTGTGGGAGAGAGATCAAGCCCAGTGTGGGAGAGAGAGATCGAGCTCAGTGTGGGAGAGAGATCGAGCCCAGTGTGGGAGAGAAAGATCGAGCCCAGTGTGGGAGAGAGAGATCGAGCCCAGTGTGGGAGAGAGATCGAGCTTAGTGTGGGAGAGAGAGATGGATCCCAGTGTGGGAGAGAGTTTGAGCCCAGTGTGGGAGAGATATTGAGCCCAGTGTGGGAGAGAGAGATCGAGCTCAGTGTGGGAGAGAGATCGAGCCCAGTGTGGGAGAGAGTGATCAAGACCAGGGTGGGAGAGAGATCGAGCCCAGTGTGGGAGAGAGAGGTCGAGCTCAGTGTGGGAGAGGGATCGATCCCAGTGTGGGAGAGAGATCAAGATCAGGGTGGGAGAGAGATCGAGCCCAGTGTGGGAGAGAGATCGAGCTCAGGGTGGGAGAGAGATCGAGCCCAGTGTGGGAGAGGGATCGAGCCCCGTGTGGGAGAGAGATCGAGCCCAGTGTGGGAGAGAGATCGAGCCCAGTGTGGGAGAGAGAGATCGAGACCAGTGTGGGAGAGGGATCGAGCCCAGTGTGGGAGAGAGAGATCGAGCTCAGTGTGGGAGAGAGATCGAGCCCAGTGTGAGAGAGGGATCGAGCTCATGGTGGGAGAGAGATCGAGCCCAGTGTGGGAGAGAGAGATCGAGCTCAGTGTGGGAGAGGGATCGAGCCCAGTGTGGGAGAGGGATCGAGCCCAGTGTGGGAGAGAGAGATCGAGCCCAGTGTGGGAGAGAGAGATCGAGCTTCGTGTGGGAGAGAGATCGAGCCCAGTGTGGGAGAGAGATCGAGCTCAGGGTGGGAGAGAGATCGAGCCCAGTATGGGAGAGAGAGATCGAGCCCAGTGTGGGAGAGAGAGATCGAGCCCAGTGTGGGAGTGAGATCGAGCTCAGTGTGGGAGAGGGAGATCGAGCTCAGTGTGGGAGAGAGAGATCGAGCTCAGTGTGGGAGAGAGAGATCGAGCCCAGTGTGGGAGAGAGAGATCGAGCTCAGTGTGGGAGAGAGAGATCGAGCTCAGTGTGGGAGAGAGAGATCGAGCTCAGTGTGGGAGAGAGAGATCGAGCCCAGTGTGGGAGAGAGAGATCGAGCCCAGTGTGGGAGTGAGATCGAGCTCAGTGTGGGAGAGGGAGATCGAGCTCAGTGTGGGAGAGAGAGATCGAGCTCAGTGTGGGAGAGAGAGATCGAGCCCAGTGTGGGAGAGAGATCGAGCCCAGTGTGGGAGAGGGAGATCGAGCTCAGTGTGGGAGAGAGATCGAGCCCAGTGTGGGAGAGAGATCGAGCTAAGTGTGGGAGAGGGATCGAGCCCAGTGTGGGAGAGGGATCGAGCCCAGTGTGGGAGAGAGAGATCGAGCTCAGTGTGGAAGAGAGATCGAGCCCAGTGTGAGAGAGGGATCGAGCTCAGGGTGGGAGAGAGATCGAGCCCAGTGTGGGAGAGAGAGATCGAGCTCAGTGTGGGAGAGGGATCGAGCCCAGTGTGGGAGAGAGAGATCGAGCCCAGTGTGGGAGAGAGAGATCGAGTCCGGTGTGGGAGAGAGATCGAGCCCAGTGTGGGAGAGAGAGATCGAGCTTAGTGTGGGAGAGAGATCGAGCCCAGTGTGGGAGAGAGATCGAGCTCAGGGTGGGAGAGAGATCGAGCCCAGTATGGGAGAGGGATCGAGCCGAGTGTGGGAGAGAGATCGAGCCCAGTGTGGGAGAGGGATCGAGCCCAGTGTGGGAGAGGGATCGAGCCCAGTGTGGGAGAGAGAGATCGAGCCCAGTGTGGGAGAGGGAGATCGAGCTCAGTGTGGGAGAGAGATCGAGCTCAGGGTGGGAGAGAGATCGAGCCCAGTGTGGGAGAGAGAGATCGAGCTCAGTGTGGGAGAGGGGTCGAGCCCAGTGTGGGAGAGGGATCGAGCCCAGTGTGGGAGAGATAGATCAAGCCCAGTGTGGGAGAGGGAGATCGAGCTCAGTGTGGGAGAGAGATCGAGCTCGGTGTGGGAGAGATAGATCGAGCCCAGTGTGGGAGAGGGAGATCGAGCTCAGTGTGGGAGAGAGAGATCGAGCTCAGTGTGGGAGAGAGATCGAGCTCAGTGTGGGAGAGATAGATCGAGCCCAGTGTGGGAGAGAGATCGAGCTCAGTGTGGGAGAGGGATCGAGCCCAGTGTGGGAGAGGGAGATCGAGCTCAGTGTGGGAGAGATAGATCGAGCCCAGTGTGGGAGAGAGATCGAGCCCAGTGTGGGAGAGAGAGATCGAGCTCAGTGTGGGAGAGAGATCGAGCCTAGTGTGGGAGAGTGAGATCGAGCCCAGTGTGGGAGAGAGAGATCGAGCCCAGTGTGGAAGAGAGGGATCTAGGCCCGTGTGGGAGAGAGGGATCGAGGCCCGTGTGGGAGAGAGGGATCGAGGCCCGTGTGGGAGAGAGGGATCGAGGCCCGTGTGGGAGAGAGAGATCGAGCCCAGTGTGGGAGAGGGATCGAGCCCATTGTGTGAGAGAGATCGAGCTCAGTGTGGGAGAGAGAGATCGAGCCCAGTGTGGGAGAGAGATCGAGCTCAGTGTGGGAGAGAGATCGAGCCCAGTGTGGGAGAGTGAGATCGAGCTCAGTGTGGGAGAGAGATCGAGCTCAGTGTGGGAGAGAGATCGAGCCTAGTGTGGGAGAGAGAGATCGAGCCCAGTGTGAGAGAGAGGGATCGAGGCCCGTGTGGGAGAGAGGGATCGATGCCCGTGTGGAAGAGAGTGATCGGGCTTAGTGTGGGAGAGAGATCGAGACCAGTGTGGGAGAGAGATCGAGCCTAGTGTGGGAGAGAGATCGAGCTCAGTGTGGGAGAGACAGATCGAGCTCAGTGTGGGAGAGAGATCGAGCCTAGTGTGGGAGAGAGAGATCGAGCCCAGTGTGGGAGAGGGAGATCGAGCTCAGTGTGGGAGAGAGATCGAGCCTAGTGTGGGAGAGAGAGATCGAGCCCAGTGTGGGAGAGAGGGATCGAGGCCCGTGTGGGAGAGAGGGATCGAGGCCCGTGGTGGAGAGAGTGATCGAGGCCCGTGTGGGAGAGAGAGATCGAGCTCAGTGTGGGAGAGAGTTCGAGACCAGTGTGGGAGAGATAGATCGAGCCTCGTGTGGGAGAGAGAGATCGAGCCCAGTGTGGGAGAGGGATCGAGACCAGTGTGGGAGAGGGATCGAGACAAGTGTGGGAGAGAGATCGATCGCAGTGTGGGAGAGAGATCAAGCCCAGTGTGGGAGAGAGAGATCGAGCTCAGTGTGGGAGAGAGATCGAGCCCAGTGTGGGAGAGAGAGATCGAGCCCAGTGTGGGAGAGAGAGATCGAGCCCAGTGTGGGAGAGAGAGATCGAGCCAGTGTGGGAGAGTGAGAACGACCCCAGTGTGGGAGAGAGAGATCGATCCCAGTTTGAGAGAGAGACAGAGATTATGCACAGAGTGGGAGAGAAAGATCGAACTGGGTGGGACATGGAGACAGAGATTGAACCCAGTGTGGGAGAGAGATCGAGTCTGGAGTGGGAGAGAGACGGAGACAAGTGTTGGAGAGAGACCGAGACCAGTGTGGGAGAGGGATCGATCTCAGTGTGGGAAAGGGATCAAGCTCAGTGTGGCAGAGAGAGATCGAGCCCAGTGTGGGAGAGAGATCGAGCTCAGTGTGGGAGACAGAGAACGAGCCCAGTGTGGGAGAGAGATCGAGCCCAGTGTGGGAGAGAGCGATCGAGCCCAGTGTGGGAGAGAGATCGAGCTCAGTGTGGGAGAGGGAGATCGAGCTCAGTGTGGGAGAGAGAGATGGAGCTCAGTGTGGGAGAGAGAGATCGAGCCCAGTGTGGGAGAGAGAGATCGAGCTCAGTGTGGGAGAGAGAGATCGAGCCCAGTGTGGGAGAGAGAGATCGAGCTCAGTGTGGGAGAGAGAGATCGAGCCCAGTGTGGGAGAGAGAGATCGAGCTCAGTGTGGGAGTGAGATCGAGCTCAGTGTGGGAGAGGGAGATCGAGCTCAGTGTGGGAGAGAGAGATCGAGCTCAGTGTGGGAGAGAGAGATCGAGCCCAGTGTGGGAGAGAGATCGAGCCCAGTGTGGGAGAGGGAGATCGAGCTCAGTGTGGGAGAGAGATCAAGCCCAGTGTGGGAGAGAGATCGAGCTCAGTGTGGGAGAGGGATCGAGCCCAGTGTGGGAGAGGGATCCAGCCCAGTGTGGGAGAGAGAGAGATCGAGCTCAGTGTGGGAGAGAGATCGAGCCCAGTGTGAGAGAGGGATCGAGCTCAGGGTGGGAGAGAGATCGAGCCCAGTGTGGGAGAGAGAGATCGAGCTCAGTGTGGGAGACGGATCGAGCCCAGTGTGGGAGAGGGATCGAGCCCAGTGTGGGAGAGAGAGATCGAGCCCAGTGTGGGAGAGAGAGATCGAGTCCGGTGTGGGAGAGAGATCGAGCCCAGTGTGGGAGAGAGAGATCGAGCTTAGTGTGGGAGAGAGATCGAGCCCAGTGTGGGAGAGAGATCGAGCTCAGGGTGGGAGAGAGATCGAGCCCAGTATGGGAGAGGGATCGAGCCGAGTGTGGGAGAGAGATCGAGCCCAGTGTGGGAGAGGGATCGAGCCCAGTGTGGGAGAGGGATCGAGCCCAGTGTGGGAGAGAGAGATCGAGCCCAGTGTGGGAGAGGGAGATCGAGCTCAGTGTGGGAGAGAGATCGAGCTCAGGGTGGGAGAGAGATCGAGCCCAGTGTGGGAGAGAGAGATCGAGCTCAGTGTGGGAGAGGGATCGAGCCCAGTGTGGGAGAGGGATCGAGCCCAGTGTGGGAGAGATAGATCAAGCCCAGTGTGGGAGAGGGAGATCGAGCTCAGTGTGGGAGAGAGATCGAGCTCGGTGTGGGAGAGATAGATCGAGCCCAGTGTGGGAGAGGGAGATCGAGCTCAGTGTGGGAGAGAGAGATCGAGCTCAGTGTGGGAGAGAGATCGAGCTCAGTGTGGGAGAGATAGATCGAGCCCAGTGTGGGAGAGAGATCGAGCTCAGTGTGGGAGAGGGATCGAGCCCAGTGTGGGAGAGGGAGATCGAGCTCAGTGTGGGAGAGATAGATCGAGCCCAGTGTGGGAGAGAGATCGAGCCCAGTGTGGGAGAGAGAGATCGAGCTCAGTGTGGGAGAGAGATCGAGCCTAGTGTGGGAGAGTGAGATCGAGCCCAGTGTGGGAGAGAGAGATCGAGCCCAGTGTGGAAGAGAGGGATCTAGGCCCGTGTGGGAGAGAGGGATCGAGGCCCGTGTGGGAGAGAGGGATCGAGGCCCGTGTGGGAGAGAGGGATCGAGGCCCGTGTGGGAGAGAGAGATCGAGCCCAGTGTGGGAGAGGGATCGAGCCCATTGTGTGAGAGAGATCGAGCTCAGTGTGGGAGAGAGAGATCGAGCCCAGTGTGGGAGAGAGATCGAGCTCAGTGTGGGAGAGAGATCGAGCCCAGTGTGGGAGAGAGATCGAGCCTAGTGTGGGAGTGAGATCGAGCTCAGTGTGGGAGAGGGAGATCGAGCCCAGTGTGGGAGAGAGATCGAGCTTAGTGTGGGAGAGGGAGATCGAGCTCAGTGTGGGAGAGAGAGATCGAGCTCAGTGTGGGAGAGAGAGATCGAGCCCAGTGTGGGAGAGAGAGATCGAGCTCAGTGTGGGAGAGAGAGATCGAGCCCAGTGTGGGAGAGAGAGATCGAGCTCAGTGTGGGAGAGAGAGATCGAGCTCAGTGTGGGAGAGAGAGATCGAGCCCAGTGTGGGAGAGAGAGATCGAGCCCAGTGTGGGAGTGAGATCGAGCTCAGTGTGGGAGAGGGAGATCGAGCTCAGTGTGGGAGAGAGAGATCGAGCTCAGTGTGGGAGAGAGAGATCGAGCCCAGTGTGGGAGAGAGATCGAGCCCAGTGTGGGAGAGGGAGATCGAGCTCAGTGTGGGAGAGAGATCGAGCCCAGTGTGGGAGAGAGATCGAGCTCAGTGTGGGAGAGGGATCGAGCCCAGTGTGGGAGAGGGATCGAGCCCAGGGTGGGAGAGAGAGATCGAGCTCAGTGTGGGAGAGAGATCGAGCCCAGTGTGAGAGAGGGATCGAGCTCAGGGTGGGAGAGAGATCGAGCCCAGTGTGGGAGAGAGATCGAGCTCAGGGTGGGAGAGAGATCGAGCCCAGTGTGGGAGAGGGATCGAGCCCCGTGTGGGAGAGAGATCGAGCCCAGTGTGGGAGAGAGATCGAGCCCAGTGTGGGAGAGAGAGATCGAGACCAGTGTGGGAGAGGGATCGAGCCCAGTGTGGGAGAGAGAGATCGAGCTCAGTGTGGGAGAGAGATCGAGCCCAGTGTGAGAGAGGGATCGAGCTCATGGTGGGAGAGAGATCGAGCCCAGTGTGGGAGAGAGAGATCGAGCTCAGTGTGGGAGAGGGATCGAGCCCAGTGTGGGAGAGGGATCGAGCCCAGTGTGGGAGAGAGAGATCGAGCCCAGTGTGGGAGAGAGAGATCGAGCTTCGTGTGGGAGAGAGATCGAGCCCAGTGTGGGAGAGAGATCGAGCTCAGGGTGGGAGAGAGATCGAGCCCAGTATGGGAGAGAGAGATCGAGCCCAGTGTGGGAGAGAGAGGTCGAGCCCAGTGTGGGAGTGAGATCGTGCTCAGTGTGGGAGAGGGAGATCGAGCTCAGTGTGGGAGAGAGAGATCGAGCTCAGTGTGGGAGAGAGAGATCGAGCCCAGTGTGGGAGAGAGAGATCGAGCTCAGTGTGGGAGAGAGAGATCGAGCTCAGTGTGGGAGAGAGAGATCGAGCTCAGTGTGGGAGAGAGAGATCGAGCCCAGTGTGGGAGAGAGAGATCGAGCCCAGTGTGGGAGTGAGATCGAGCTCAGTGTGGGAGAGGGAGATCGAGCTCAGTGTGGGAGAGAGAGATCGAGCTCAGTGTGGGAGAGAGAGATCGAGCCCAGTGTGGGAGAGAGATCGAGCCCAGTGTGGGAGAGGGAGATCGAGCTCAGTGTGGGAGAGAGATCGAGCCCAGTGTGGGAGAGAGATCGAGCTAAGTGTGGGAGAGGGATCGAGCCCAGTGTGGGAGAGGGATCGAGCCCAGTGTGGGAGAGGGAGATCGAGCTCAGTGTGGGAGAGAGAGATCGAGCTCAGTGTGGGAGAGAGAGATCGAGCCCAGTGTGGGAGAGAGAGATCGAGCTCAGTGTGGGAGAGAGAGATCGAGCTCAGTGTGGGAGAGAGAGATCGAGCTCAGTGTGGGAGAGAGAGATCGAGCCCAGTGTGGGAGAGAGAGATCGAGCTCAGTGTGGGAGAGAGAGATCGAGCCCAGTGTGGGAGAGAGATCGAGCTCAGTGTGGGAGAGGGAGATCGAGCTCAGTGTGGGAGAGAGAGATCGAGCTCAGTGTGGGAGAGAGAGATCGAGCCCAGTGTGGGAGAGAGAGATCGAGCTCAGTGTGGGAGAGAGAGATCGAGCTCAGTGTGGGAGAGAGAGATCGAGCTCAGTGTGGGAGAGAGTGATCGAGCCCAGTGTGGGAGAGAGAGATCGAGCCCAGTGTGGGAGTGAGATCGAGCTCAGTGTGGGAGAGGGAGATCGAGCTCAGTGTGGGAGAGAGAGATCGAGCTCAGTGTGGGAGAGAGAGATCGAGCCCAGTGTGGGAGAGAGATCGAGCCCAGTGTGGGAGAGGGAGATCGAGCTCAGTGTGGGAGAGAGATCGAGCCCAGTGTGGGAGAGAGATCGAGCTAAGTGTGGGAGAGGGATCGAGCCCAGTGTGGGAGAGGGATCGAGCCCAGTGTGGGAGAGAGAGATCGAGCTCAGTGTGGAAGAGAGATCGAGCCCAGTGTGAGAGAGGGATCGAGCTCAGGGTGGGAGAGAGATCGAGCCCAGTGTGGGAGAGAGAGATCGAGCTCAGTGTGGGAGAGGGATCGAGCCCAGTGTGGGAGAGAGAGATCGAGCCCAGTGTGGGAGAGAGAGATCGAGTCCGGTGTGGGAGAGAGATCGAGCCCAGTGTGGGAGAGAGAGATCGAGCTTAGTGTGGGAGAGAGATCGAGCCCAGTGTGGGAGAGAGATCGAGCTCAGGGTGGGAGAGAGATCGAGCCCAGTATGGGAGAGGGATCGAGCCGAGTGTGGGAGAGAGATCGAGCCCAGTGTGGGAGAGGGATCGAGCCCAGTGTGGGAGAGGGATCGAGCCCAGTGTGGGAGAGAGAGATCGAGCCCAGTGTGGGAGAGGGAGATCGAGCTCAGTGTGGGAGAGAGATCGAGCTCAGGGTGGGAGAGAGATCGAGCCCAGTGTGGGAGAGAGAGATCGAGCTCAGTGTGGGAGAGGGATCAAGCCCAGTGTGGGAGAGGGATCGAGCCCAGTGTGGGAGAGATAGATCAAGCCCAGTGTGGGAGAGGGAGATCGAGCTCAGTGTGGGAGAGAGATCGAGCTCGGTGTGGGAGAGATAGATCGAGCCCAGTGTGGGAGAGGGAGATCGAGCTCAGTGTGGGAGAGAGAGATCGAGCTCAGTGTGGGAGAGAGATCGAGCTCAGTGTGGGAGAGATAGATCGAGCCCAGTGTGGGAGAGAGATCGAGCTCAGTGTGGGAGAGGGATCGAGCCCAGTGTGGGAGAGGGAGATCGAGCTCAGTGTGGGAGAGATAGATCGAGCCCAGTGTGGGAGAGAGATCGAGCCCAGTGTGGGAGAGAGAGATCGAGCTCAGTGTGGGAGAGAGATCGAGCCTAGTGTGGGAGAGTGAGATCGAGCCCAGTGTGGGAGAGAGAGATCGAGCCCAGTGTGGAAGAGAGGGATCTAGGCCCGTGTGGGAGAGAGGGATCGAGGCCCGTGTGGGAGAGAGGGATCGAGGCCCGTGTGGGAGAGAGGGATCGAGGCCCGTGTGGGAGAGAGAGATCGAGCCCAGTGTGGGAGAGAGATCGAGTCCATTGTGTGAGAGAGATCGAGCTCAGTGTGGGAGAGAGAGATCGAGCCCAGTGTGGGAGAGAGATCGAGCTCAGTGTGGGAGAGAGATCGAGCCCAGTGTGGGAGAGTGAGATCGAGCTCAGTGTGGAAGAGAGATCGAGCTCAGTGTGGGAGAGAGATCGAGCCTAGTGTGGGAGAGAGAGATCGAGCCCAGTGTGAGAGAGAGGGATCGAGGCCCGTGTGGGAGAGAGGGATCGATGCCCGTGTGGAAGAGAGTGATCAAGCTTAGTGTGGGAGAGAGATCGAGACCAGTGTGGGAGAGAGATCGAGCCTAGTGTGGGAGAGAGATCGAGCTCAGTGTGGGAGAGAGATCGAGCCTAGTGTGGGAGAGAGAGATCGAGCCCAGTGTGGGAGAGGGAGATCGAGCTCAGTGTGGGAGAGAGATCGAGCCTAGTGTGGGAGAGAGAGATCGAGCCCAGTGTGGGAGAGAGGGATCGAGGCCCGTGTGGGAGAGAGGGATCGAGGCCCGTGGTGGAGAGAGTGATCGAGGCCCGTGTGGGAGAGAGAGATCGAGCTCAGTGTGGGAGAGAGTTCGAGACCAGTGTGGGAGAGATAGATCGAGCCTCGTGTGGGAGAGAGAGATCGAGCCCAGTGTGGGAGAGGGATCGAGACCAGTGTGGGAGAGGGATCGAGACAAGTGTGGGAGAGAGATCGATCGCAGTGTGGGAGAGAGATCAAGCCCAGTGTGGGAGAGAGAGATCGAGCTCAGTGTGGGAGAGCGATCGAGCCCAGTGTGGGAGAGAGAGATCGAGCCCAGTGTGGGAGAGAGAGATCGAGCCCAGTGTGGGAGAGAGAGATCGAGCCAGTGTGGGAGAGTGAGAACGACCCCAGTGTGGGAGAGAGAGATCGATCCCAGTTTGAGAGAGAGACAGAGATTATGCACAGAGTGGGAGAGAAAGATCGAACTGGGTGGGACATGGAGACAGAGATTGAACCCAGTGTGGGAGAGAGATCGAGTCTGGAGTGGGAGAGAGACGGAGACAAGTGTTGGAGAGAGATCGAGACCAGTGTGGGAGAGGGATCGATCTCAGTGTGGGAAAGGGATCAAGCTCAGTGTGGCAGAGAGAGATCGAGCCCAGTGTGGGAGAGAGATCGAGCTCAGTGTGGGAGAGAGAGAACGAGCCCAGTGTGGGAGAGAGATCGAGCCCAGTGTGGGAGAGAGCGATCGAGCCCAGTGTGGGAGAGAGAGATCGAGCCCAGTGTGGGAGAGAGAGATCGAGCTCAGTGTGGGAGAGAGAGATCGAGCTCAGTGTGGGAGAGAGAGATCGAGCCCAGTGTGGGAGAGAGAGATCGAGCTCAGTGTGGGAGTGAGATCGAGCTCAGTGTGGGAGAGGGAGATCGAGCTCAGTGTGGGAGAGAGATCGAGCCCAGTGTGGGAGAGAAAGATCGAGCCCAGTGTGGGAGAGAGAGATCGAGCCCAGTGTGGGAGAGAGATCGAGCTTAGTGTGGGAGAGAGAGATGGATCCCAGTGTGGGAGAGAGTTTGAGCCCAGTGTGGGAGAGATATTGAGCCCAGTGTGGGAGAGAGGGATCGAGGCCCGTGTGGGAGAGAGGGATCGAGGCCCGTGGTGGAGAGAGTGATCGAGGCCCGTGTGGGAGAGAGAGATCGAGCTCAGTGTGGGAGAGAGTTCGAGACCAGTGTGGGAGAGATAGATCGAGCCTCGTGTGGGAGAGAGAGATCGAGCCCAGTGTGGGAGAGGGATCGAGACCAGTGTGGGAGAGGGATCGAGACAAGTGTGGGAGAGAGATCGATCGCAGTGTGGGAGAGAGATCAAGCCCAGTGTGGGAGAGAGAGATCGAGCTCAGTGTGGGAGAGAGATCGAGCCCAGTGTGGGAGAGAGAGATCGAGCCCAGTGTGGGAGAGAGAGATCGAGCCAGTGTGGGAGAGTGAGAACGACCCCAGTGTGGGAGAGAGAGATCGATCCCAGTTTGAGAGAGAGACAGAGATTATGCACAGAGTGGGAGAGAAAGATCGAACTGGGTGGGACATGGAGACAGAGATTGAACACAGTGTGGGAGAGAGATCGAGTCTGGAGTGGGAGAGAGACGGAGACAAGTGTTGGAGAGAGACCGAGACCAGTGTGGGAGAGGGATCGATCTCAGTGTGGGAAAGGGATCAAGCTCAGTGTGGCAGAGAGAGATCGAGCCCAGTGTGGGAGAGAGATCGAGCTCAGTGTGGGAGAGAGAGAACGAGCCCAGTGTGGGAGAGAGATCGAGCCCAGTGTGGGAGAGAGCGATCGAGCCCAGTGTGGGAGAGAGATCGAGCTCAGTGTGGGAGAGGGAGATCGAGCTCAGTGTGGGAGAGAGAGATGGAGCTCAGTGTGGGAGAGAGAGATCGAGCCCAGTGTGGGAGAGAGAGATCGAGCTCAGTGTGGGAGAGAGAGATCGAGCCCAGTGTGGGAGAGAGAGATCGAGCTCAGTGTGGGAGAGAGAGATCGAGCTCAGTGTGGGAGAGAGAGATCGAGCCCAGTGTGGGAGAGAGAGATCGAGCTCAGTGTGGGAGTGAGATCGAGCTCAGTGTGGGAGAGGGAGATCGAGCTCAGTGTGGGAGAGAGAGATCGAGCTCAGTGTGGGAGAGAGAGATCGAGCCCAGTGTGGGAGAGAGATCGAGCCCAGTGTGGGAGAGGGAGATCGAGCTCAGTGTGGGAGAGAGATCAAGCCCAGTGTGGGAGAGAGATCGAGCTCAGTGTGGGAGAGGGATCGAGCCCAGTGTGGGAGAGGGATCGAGCCCAGTGTGGGAGAGAGAGAGATCGAGCTCAGTGTGGGAGAGAGATCGAGCCCAGTGTGAGAGAGGGATCGAGCTCAGGGTGGGAGAGAGATCGAGCCCAGTGTGGGAGAGAGAGATCGAGCTCAGTGTGGGAGACGGATCGAGCCCAGTGTGGGAGAGGGATCGAGCCCAGTGTGGGAGAGAGAGATCGAGCCCAGTGTGGGAGAGAGAGATCGAGTCCGGTGTGGGAGAGAGATCGAGCCCAGTGTGGGAGAGAGAGATCGAGCTTAGTGTGGGAGAGAGATCGAGCCCAGTGTGGGAGAGAGATCGAGCTCAGGGTGGGAGAGAGATCGAGCCCAGTATGGGAGAGGGATCGAGCCGAGTGTGGGAGAGAGATCGAGCCCAGTGTGGGAGAGGGATCGAGCCCAGTGTGGGAGAGGGATCGAGCCCAGTGTGGGAGAGAGAGATCGAGCCCAGTGTGGGAGAGGGAGATCGAGCTCAGTGTGGGAGAGAGATCGAGCTCAGGGTGGGAGAGAGATCGAGCCCAGTGTGGGAGAGAGAGATCGAGCTCAGTGTGGGAGAGGGATCGAGCCCAGTGTGGGAGAGGGATCGAGCCCAGTGTGGGAGAGATAGATCAAGCCCAGTGTGGGAGAGGGAGATCGAGCTCAGTGTGGGAGAGAGATCGAGCTCGGTGTGGGAGAGATAGATCGAGCCCAGTGTGGGAGAGATAGATCAAGCCCAGTGTGGGAGAGGGAGATCGAGCTCAGTGTGGGAGAGGGAGATCGAGCTCGGTGTGGGAGAGATAGATCGAGCCCAGTGTGGGAGAGGGAGATCGAGCTCAGTGTGGGAGAGAGAGATCGAGCTCAGTGTGGGAGAGAGATCGAGCTCAGTGTGGGAGAGATAGATCGAGCCCAGTGTGGGAGAGAGATCGAGCTCAGTGTGGGAGAGGGATCGAGCCCAGTGTGGGAGAGGGAGATCGAGCTCAGTGTGGGAGAGATAGATCGAGCCCAGTGTGGGAGAGAGATCGAGCCCAGTGTGGGAGAGAGAGATCGAGCTCAGTGTGGGAGAGAGATCGAGCCTAGTGTGGGAGAGTGAGATCGAGCCCAGTGTGGGAGAGAGAGATCGAGCCCAGTGTGGAAGAGAGGGATCTAGGCCCGTGTGGGAGAGAGGGATCGAGGCCCGTGTGGGAGAGAGGGATCGAGGCCCGTGTGGGAGAGAGGGATCGAGGCCCGTGTGGGAGAGAGAGATCGAGCCCAGTGTGGGAGAGGGATCGAGCCCATTGTGTGAGAGAGATCGAGCTCAGTGTGGGAGAGAGAGATCGAGCCCAGTGTGGGAGAGAGATCGAGCTCAGTGTGGGAGAGAGATCGAGCCCAGTGTGGGAGAGAGATCGAGCCTAGTGTGGGAGTGAGATCGAGCTCAGTGTGGGAGAGGGAGATCGAGCCCAGTGTGGGAGAGAGATCGAGCTTAGTGTGGGAGAGGGAGATCGAGCTCAGTGTGGGAGAGAGAGATCGAGCTCAGTGTGGGAGAGAGAGATCGAGCCCAGTGTGGGAGAGAGAGATCGAGCTCAGTGTGGGAGAGAGAGATCGAGCCCAGTGTGGGAGAGAGAGATCGAGCTCAGTGTGGGAGAGAGAGATCGAGCTCAGTGTGGGAGAGAGAGATCGAGCCCAGTGTGGGAGAGAGAGATCGAGCCCAGTGTGGGAGTGAGATCGAGCTCAGTGTGGGAGAGGGAGATCGAGCTCAGTGTGGGAGAGAGAGATCGAGCTCAGTGTGGGAGAGAGAGATCGAGCCCAGTGTGGGAGAGAGATCGAGCCCAGTGTGGGAGAGGGAGATCGAGCTCAGTGTGGGAGAGAGATCGAGCCCAGTGTGGGAGAGAGATCGAGCTCAGTGTGGGAGAGGGATCGAGCCCAGTGTGGGAGAGGGATCGAGCCCAGTGTGGGAGAGAGAGATCGAGCTCAGTGTGGGAGAGAGATCGAGCCCAGTGTGAGAGAGGGATCGAGCTCAGCGTGGGAGAGAGATCGAGCCCAGTGTGGGAGAGAGATCGAGCTCAGGGTGGGAGAGAGATCGAGCCCAGTGTGGGAGAGGGATCGAGCCCCGTGTGGGAGAGAGATCGAGCCCAGTGTGGGAGAGAGATCGAGCCCAGTGTGGGAGAGAGAGATCGAGACCAGTGTGGGAGAGGGATCGAGCCCAGTGTGGGAGAGAGAGATCGAGCTCAGTGTGGGAGAGAGATCGAGCCCAGTGTGAGAGAGGGATCGAGCTCATGGTGGGAGAGAGATCGAGCCCAGTGTGGGAGAGAGGGATCGAGCTCAGTGTGGGAGAGGGATCGAGCCCAGTGTGGGAGAGGGATCGAGCCCAGTGTGGGAGAGAGAGATCGAGCCCAGTGTGGGAGAGAGAGATCGAGCTTCGTGTGGGAGAGAGATCGAGCCCAGTGTGGGAGAGAGATCGAGCTCAGGGTGGGAGAGAGATCGAGCCCAGTATGGGAGAGAGAGATCGAGCCCAGTGTGGGAGAGAGAGGTCGAGCCCAGTGTGGGAGTGAGATCGAGCTCAGTGTGGGAGAGGGAGATCGAGCTCAGTGTGGGAGAGAGAGATCGAGCTCAGTGTGGGAGAGAGAGATCGAGCCCAGTGTGGGAGAGAGAGATCGAGCTCAGTGTGGGAGAGAGAGATCGAGCTCAGTGTGGGAGAGAGAGATCGAGCTCAGTGTGGGAGAGAGAGATCGAGCCCAGTGTGGGAGAGAGAGATCGAGCCCAGTGTGGGAGTGAGATCGAGCTCAGTGTGGGAGAGGGAGATCGAGCTCAGTGTGGGAGAGAGAGATCGAGCTCAGTGTGGGAGAGAGAGATCGAGCCCAGTGTGGGAGAGAGATCGAGCCCAGTGTGGGAGAGGGAGATCGAGCTCAGTGTGGGAGAGAGATCGAGCCCAGTGTGGGAGAGAGATCGAGCTAAGTGTGGGAGAGGGATCGAGCCCAGTGTGGGAGAGGGATCGAGCCCAGTGTGGGAGAGAGAGATCGAGCTCAGTGTGGAAGAGAGATCGAGCCCAGTGTGAGAGAGGGATCGAGCTCAGGGTGGGAGAGAGATCGAGCCCAGTGTGGGAGAGAGAGATCGAGCTCAGTGTGGGAGAGGGATCGAGCCCAGTGTGGGAGAGAGAGATCGAGCCCAGTGTGGGAGAGAGAGATCGAGTCCGGTGTCGGAGAGAGATCGAGCCCAGTGTGGGAGAGAGAGATCGAGCTTAGTGTGGGAGAGAGATCGAGCCCAGTGTGGGAGAGAGATCGAGCTCAGGGTGGGAGAGAGATCGAGCCCAGTATGGGAGAGGGATCGAGCCGAGTGTGGGAGAGAGATCGAGCCCAGTGTGGGAGAGGGATCGAGCCCAGTGTGGGAGAGGGATCGAGCCCAGTGTGGGAGAGAGAGATCGAGCCCAGTGTGGGAGAGGGAGATCGAGCTCAGTGTGGGAGAGAGGGATCGAGGCCCGTGTGGGAGAGAGGGATCGAGGCCCGTGTGGGAGAGAGAGATCGAGCTCAGTGTGGGAGAGGGATCGAGCCCAGTGTGGGAGAGGGATCGAGCCCAGTGTGGGAGAGATAGATCAAGCCCAGTGTGGGAGAGGGAGATCGAGCTCAGTGTGGGAGAGAGATCGAGCTCGGTGTGGGAGAGATAGATCGAGCCCAGTGTGGGAGAGGGAGATCGAGCTCAGTGTGGGAGAGAGAGATCGAGCTCAGTGTGGGAGAGAGATCGAGCTCAGTGTGGGAGAGATAGATCGAGCCCAGTGTGGGAGAGAGATCGAGCTCAGTGTGGGAGAGGGATCGAGCCCAGTGTGGGAGAGGGAGATCGAGCTCAGTGTGGGAGAGATAGATCGAGCCCAGTGTGGGAGAGAGATCGAGCCCAGTGTGGGAGAGAGAGATCGAGCTCAGTGTGGGAGAGAGATCGAGCCTAGTGTGGGAGAGTGAGATCGAGCCCAGTGTGGGAGAGAGAGATCGAGCCCAGTGTGGAAGAGAGGGATCTAGGCCCGTGTGGGAGAGAGGGATCGAGGCCCGTGTGGGAGAGAGGGATCGAGGCCCGTGTGGGAGAGAGGGATCGAGGCCCGTGTGGGAGAGAGAGATCGAGCCCAGTGTGGGAGAGGGATCGAGCCCATTGTGTGAGAGAGATCGAGCTCAGTGTGGGAGAGAGAGATCGAGCCCAGTGTGGGAGAGAGATCGAGCTCAGTGTGGGAGAGAGATCGAGCCCAGTGTGGGAGAGTGAGATCGAGCTCAGTGTGGGAGAGAGATCGAGCTCAGTGTGGGAGAGAGATCGAGCCTAGTGTGGGAGAGAGAGATCGAGCCCAGTGTGAGAGAGAGGGATCGAGGCCCGTGTGGGAGAGAGGGATCGATGCCCGTGTGGAAGAGAGTGATCAAGCTTAGTGTGGGAGAGAGATCGAGACCAGTGTGGGAGAGAGATCGAGCCTAGTGTGGGAGAGAGATCGAGCTCAGTGTGGGAGAGACAGATCGAGCTCAGTGTGGGAGAGAGATCGAGCCTAGTGTGGGAGAGAGAGATCGAGCCCAGTGTGGGAGAGGGAGATCGAGCTCAGTGTGGGAGAGAGATCGAGCCTAGTGTGGGAGAGAGAGATCGAGCCCAGTGTGGGAGAGAGGGATCGAGGCCCGTGTGGGAGAGAGGGATCGAGGCCCGTGGTGGAGAGAGTGATCGAGGCCCGTGTGGGAGAGAGAGATCGAGCTCAGTGTGGGAGAGAGTTCGAGACCAGTGTGGGAGAGATAGATCGAGCCTCGTGTGGGAGAGAGAGATCGAGCCCAGTGTGGGAGAGGGATCGAGACCAGTGTGGGAGAGGGATCGAGACAAGTGTGGGAGAGAGATCGATCGCAGTGTGGGAGAGAGATCAAGCCCAGTGTGGGAGAGAGTGATCGAGCTCAGTGTGGGAGAGAGATCGAGCCCAGTGTGGGAGAGAGAGATCGAGCCCAGTGTGGGAGAGAGAGATCGAGCCCAGTGTGGGAGAGAGAGATCGAGCCAGTGTGGGAGAGTGAGAACGACCCCAGTGTGGGAGAGAGAGATCGATCCCAGTTTGAGAGAGAGACAGAGATTATGCACAGAGTGGGAGAGAAAGATCGAACTGGGTGGGACATGGAGACAGAGATTGAACCCAGTGTGGGAGAGAGATCGAGTCTGGAGTGGGAGAGAGACGGAGACAAGTGTTGGAGAGAGACCGAGACCAGTGTGGGAGAGGGATCGATCTCAGTGTGGGAAAGGGATCAAGCTCAGTGTGGCAGAGAGAGATCGAGCCCAGTGTGGGAGAGAGATCGAGCTCAGTGTGGGAGAGAGAGAACGAGCCCAGTGTGGGAGAGAGATCGAGCCCAGTGTGGGAGAGAGAGATCGAGCCCAGTGTGGGAGAGAGATCGAGCTCAGTGTGGGAGAGGGAGATCGAGCTCAGTGTGGGAGAGAGAGATGGAGCTCAGTGTGGGAGAGAGAGATCGAGCCCAGTGTGGGAGAGAGAGATCGAGCTCAGTGTGGGAGAGAGAGATCGAGCCCAGTGTGGGAGAGAGAGATCGAGCTCAGTGTGGGAGAGAGAGATCGAGCTCAGTGTGGGAGAGAGAGATCGAGCCCAGTGTGGGAGAGAGAGATCGAGCTCAGTGTGGGAGTGAGATCGAGCTCAGTGTGGGAGAGGGAGATCGAGCTCAGTGTGGGAGAGAGAGATCGAGCTCAGTGTGGGAGAGAGAGATCGAGCCCAGTGTGGGAGAGAGATCGAGCCCAGTGTGGGAGAGGGAGATCGAGCTCAGTGTGGGAGAGAGATCAAGCCCAGTGTGGGAGAGAGATCGAGCTCAGTGTGGGAGAGGGATCGAGCCCAGTGTGGGAGAGGGATCCAGCCCAGTGTGGGAGAGAGAGAGATCGAGCTCAGTGTGGGAGAGAGATCGAGCCCAGTGTGAGAGAGGGATCGAGCTCAGGGTGGGAGAGAGATCGAGCCCAGTATGGGAGAGGGATCGAGCCGAGTGTGGGAGAGAGATCGAGCCCAGTGTGGGAGAGGGATCGAGCCCAGTGTGGGAGAGGGATCGAGCCCAGTGTGGGAGAGAGAGATCGAGCCCAGTGTGGGAGAGGGAGATCGAGCTCAGTGTGGGAGAGAGATCGAGCTCAGTGTGGGAGAGAGATCGAGCCTAGTGTGGGAGAGAGAGATCGAGCCCAGTGTGAGAGAGAGGGATCGAGGCCCGTGTGGGAGAGAGGGATCGATGCCCGTGTGGAAGAGAGTGATCAAGCTTAGTGTGGGAGAGAGATCGAGACCAGTGTGGGAGAGAGATCGAGCCTAGTGTGGGAGAGAGATCGAGCTCAGTGTGGGAGAGACAGATCGAGCTCAGTGTGGGAGAGAGATCGAGCCTAGTGTGGGAGAGAGAGATCGAGCCCAGTGTGGGAGAGGGAGATCGAGCTCAGTGTGGGAGAGAGATCGAGCCTAGTGTGGGAGAGAGAGATCGAGCCCAGTGTGGGAGAGAGGGATCGAGGCCCGTGTGGGAGAGAGGGATCGAGGCCCGTGGTGGAGAGAGTGATCGAGGCCCGTGTGGGAGAGAGAGATCGAGCTCAGTGTGGGAGAGAGTTCGAGACCAGTGTGGGACAGATAGATCGAGCCTCGTGTGGGAGAGAGAGATCGAGCCCAGTGTGGGAGAGGGATCGAGACCAGTGTGGGAGAGGGATCGAGACAAGTGTGGGAGAGAGATCGATCGCAGTGTGGGAGAGAGATCAAGCCCAGTGTGGGAGAGAGAGATCGAGCTCAGTGTGGGAGAGAGATCGAGCCCAGTGTGGGAGAGAGAGATCGAGCCCAGTGTGGGAGAGAGAGATCGAGCCCAGTGTGGGAGAGAGAGATCGAGCCAGTGTGGGAGAGTGAGAACGACCCCAGTGTGGGAGAGAGAGATCGATCCCAGTTTGAGAGAGAGACAGAGATTATGCACAGAGTGGGAGAGAAAGATCGAACTGGGTGGGACATGGAGACAGAGATTGAACCCAGTGTGGGAGAGAGATCGAGTCTGGAGTGGGAGAGAGACGGAGACAAGTGTTGGAGAGAGACCGAGACCAGTGTGGGAGAGGGATCGATCTCAGTGTGGGAAAGGGATCAAGCTCAGTGTGGCAGAGAGAGATCGAGCCCAGTGTGGGAGAGAGATCGAGCTCAGTGTGGGAGAGAGAGAACGAGCCCAGTGTGGGAGAGAGATCGAGCCCAGTGTGGGAGAGAGAGATCGAGCCCAGTGTGGGAGAGAGATCGAGCTCAGTGTGGGAGAGGGAGATCGAGCTCAGTGTGGGAGAGAGAGATGGAGCTCAGTGTGGGAGAGAGAGATCGAGCCCAGTGTGGGAGAGAGAGATCGAGCTCAGTGTGGGAGAGAGAGATCGAGCCCAGTGTGGGAGAGAGAGATCGAGCTCAGTGTGGGAGAGAGAGATCGAGCTCAGTGTGGGAGAGAGAGATCGAGCCCAGTGTGGGAGAGAGAGATCGAGCTCAGTGTGGGAGTGAGATCGAGCTCAGTGTGGGAGAGGGAGATCGAGCTCAGTGTGGGAGAGAGAGATCGAGCTCAGTGTGGGAGAGAGAGATCGAGCCCAGTGTGGGAGAGAGATCGAGCCCAGTGTGGGAGAGGGAGATCGAGCTCAGTGTGGGAGAGAGATCAAGCCCAGTGTGGGAGAGAGATCGAGCTCAGTGTGGGAGAGGGATCGAGCCCAGTGTGGGAGAGGGATCCAGCCCAGTGTGGGAGAGAGAGAGATCGAGCTCAGTGTGGGAGAGAGATCGAGCCCAGTGTGAGAGAGGGATCGAGCTCAGGGTGGGAGAGAGATCGAGCCCAGTGTGGGAGAGAGAGATCGAGCTCAGTGTGGGAGAGGGATCGAGCCCAGTGTGGGAGAGGGATCGAGCCCAGTGTGGGAGAGAGAGATCGAGCCCAGTGTGGGAGAGAGAGATCGAGTCCGGTGTGGGAGAGAGATCGAGCCCAGTGTGGGAGAGAGAGATCGAGCTTAGTGTGGGAGAGAGATCGAGCCCAGTGTGGGAGAGAGATCGAGCTCAGGGTGGGAGAGAGATCGAGCCCAGTATGGGAGAGGGATCGAGCCGAGTGTGGGAGAGAGATCGAGCCCAGTGTGGGAGAGGGATCGAGCCCAGTGTGGGAGAGGGATCGAGCCCAGTGTGGGAGAGAGAGATCGAGCCCAGTGTGGGAGAGGGAGATCGAGCTCAGTGTGGGAGAGAGATCGAGCTCAGGGTGGGAGAGAGATCGAGCCCAGTGTGGGAGAGAGAGATCGAGCTCAGTGTGGGAGAGGGATCGAGCCCAGTGTGGGAGAGGGATCGAGCCCAGTGTGGGAGAGAGAGATCAAGCCCAGTGTGGGAGAGGGAGATCGAGCTCAGTGTGGGAGAGAGATCGAGCTCGGTGTGGGAGAGATAGATCGAGCCCAGTGTGGGAGAGGGAGATCGAGCTCAGTGTGGGAGAGAGAGATCGAGCTCAGTGTGGGAGAGAGATCGAGCTCAGTGTGGGAGAGAGAGATCGAGCTCAGTGTGGGAGAGAGATCGAGCTCAGTGTGGGAGAGAGAGATCGAGCTCAGTGTGGGAGAGAGATCGAGCTCAGTGTGGGAGAGGGATCGAGCCCAGTGTGGGAGAGGGAGATCGAGCTCAGTGTGGGAGAGATAGATCGAGCCCAGTGTGGGAGAGAGATCGAGCCCAGTGTGGGAGAGAGAGATCGAGCTCAGTGTGGGAGAGAGATCGAGCCTAGTGTGGGAGAGTGAGATCGAGCCCAGTGTGGAAGAGAGATCGAGCCTAGTGTGGGAGAGAGAGATCGAGCCCAGTGTGGAAGAGAGGGATCTAGGCCCGTGTGGGAGAGAGGGATCGAGGCCCGTGTGGGAGAGAGGGATCGAGGCCCGTGTGGGAGAGAGGGATCGAGGCCCGTGTGGGAGAGAGAGATCGAGCCCAGTGTGGGAGAGGGATCGAGCCCAGTGTGTGAGAGAGATCGAGCTCAGTGTGGGAGAGAGAGATCGAGCCCAGTGTGGGAGAGAGATCGAGCTCAGTGTGGGAGAGAGATCGAGCCCAGTGTGGGAGAGAGATCGAGCCCAGTGTGGGAGAGAGATCGAGCTCAGTGTGGGAGTGAGATCGAGCTCAGTGTGGGAGAGGGAGATCGAGCCCAGTGTGGGAGAGAGATCGAGCTTAGTGTGGGAGAGGGAGATCGAGCTCAGTGTGGGAGAGGGAGATCGAGCTCAGTGTGGGAGAGAGAGATGGAGCTCAGTGTGGGAGAGAGAGATCGAGCCCAGTGTGGGAGAGAGAGATCGAGCTCAGTGTGGGAGAGAGAGATCGAGCCCAGTGTGGGAGAGAGAGATCGAGCCCAGTGTGGGAGAGAGATCGAGCCCAGTGTGGGAGAGAGATCGAGCCCAGTGTGGGAGAGGGAGATCGAGCTCAGTGTGGGAGAGAGATCAAGCCCAGTGTGGGAGAGAGAGATCGAGCCCAGTGTGGGAGAGAGATCGAGCCCAGTGTGGGAGAGGGAGATCGAGCTCAGTGTGGGAGAGAGATCAAGCCCAGTGTGGGAGAGAGATCGAGCTCAGTGTGGGAGAGGGATCGAGCCCAGTGTGGGAGAGGGATCCAGCCCAGTGTGGGAGAGAGAGAGATCGAGCTCAGTGTGGGAGAGAGATCGAGCCCAGTGTGAGAGAGGGATCGAGCTCAGGGTGGGAGAGAGATCGAGCCCAGTATGGGAGAGGGATCGAGCCGAGTGTGGGAGAGAGATCGAGCCCAGTGTGGGAGAGGGATCGAGCCCAGTGTGGGAGAGGGATCGAGCCCAGTGTGGGAGAGAGAGATCGAGCCCAGTGTGGGAGAGGGAGATCGAGCTCAGTGTGGGAGAGAGATCGAGCTCAGTGTGGGAGAGAGATCGAGCCTAGTGTGGGAGAGAGAGATCGAGCCCAGTGTGAGAGAGAGGGATCGAGGCCCGTGTGGGAGAGAGGGATCGATGCCCGTGTGGAAGAGAGTGATCAAGCTTAGTGTGGGAGAGAGATCGAGACCAGTGTGGGAGAGAGATCGAGCCTAGTGTGGGAGAGAGATCGAGCTCAGTGTGGGAGAGACAGATCGAGCTCAGTGTGGGAGAGAGATCGAGCCTAGTGTGGGAGAGAGAGATCGAGCCCAGTGTGGGAGAGGGAGATCGAGCTCAGTGTGGGAGAGAGATCGAGCCTAGTGTGGGAGAGAGAGATCGAGCCCAGTGTGGGAGAGAGGGATCGAGGCCCGTGTGGGAGAGAGGGATCGAGGCCCGTGGTGGAGAGAGTGATCGAGGCCCGTGTGGGAGAGAGAGATCGAGCTCAGTGTGGGAGAGAGTTCGAGACCAGTGTGGGACAGATAGATCGAGCCTCGTGTGGGAGAGAGAGATCGAGCCCAGTGTGGGAGAGGGATCGAGACCAGTGTGGGAGAGGGATCGAGACAAGTGTGGGAGAGAGATCGATCGCAGTGTGGGAGAGAGATCAAGCCCAGTGTGGGAGAGAGAGATCGAGCTCAGTGTGGGAGAGAGATCGAGCCCAGTGTGGGAGAGAGAGATCGAGCCCAGTGTGGGAGAGAGAGATCGAGCCCAGTGTGGGAGAGAGAGATCGAGCCAGTGTGGGAGAGTGAGAACGACCCCAGTGTGGGAGAGAGAGATCGATCCCAGTTTGAGAGAGAGACAGAGATTATGCACAGAGTGGGAGAGAAAGATCGAACTGGGTGGGACATGGAGACAGAGATTGAACCCAGTGTGGGAGAGAGATCGAGTCTGGAGTGGGAGAGAGACGGAGACAAGTGTTGGAGAGAGACCGAGACCAGTGTGGGAGAGGGATCGATCTCAGTGTGGGAAAGGGATCAAGCTCAGTGTGGCAGAGAGAGATCGAGCCCAGTGTGGGAGAGAGATCGAGCTCAGTGTGGGAGAGAGAGAACGAGCCCAGTGTGGGAGAGAGATCGAGCCCAGTGTGGGAGAGAGAGATCGAGCCCAGTGTGGGAGAGAGATCGAGCTCAGTGTGGGAGAGGGAGATCGAGCTCAGTGTGGGAGAGAGAGATGGAGCTCAGTGTGGGAGAGAGAGATCGAGCCCAGTGTGGGAGAGAGAGATCGAGCTCAGTGTGGGAGAGAGAGATCGAGCCCAGTGTGGGAGAGAGAGATCGAGCTCAGTGTGGGAGAGAGAGATCGAGCTCAGTGTGGGAGAGAGAGATCGAGCCCAGTGTGGGAGAGAGAGATCGAGCTCAGTGTGGGAGTGAGATCGAGCTCAGTGTGGGAGAGGGAGATCGAGCTCAGTGTGGGAGAGAGAGATCGAGCTCAGTGTGGGAGAGAGAGATCGAGCCCAGTGTGGGAGAGAGATCGAGCCCAGTGTGGGAGAGGGAGATCGAGCTCAGTGTGGGAGAGAGATCAAGCCCAGTGTGGGAGAGAGATCGAGCTCAGTGTGGGAGAGGGATCGAGCCCAGTGTGGGAGAGGGATCCAGCCCAGTGTGGGAGAGAGAGAGATCGAGCTCAGTGTGGGAGAGAGATCGAGCCCAGTGTGAGAGAGGGATCGAGCTCAGGGTGGGAGAGAGATCGAGCCCAGTGTGGGAGAGAGAGATCGAGCTCAGTGTGGGAGAGGGATCGAGCCCAGTGTGGGAGAGGGATCGAGCCCAGTGTGGGAGAGAGAGATCGAGCCCAGTGTGGGAGAGAGAGATCGAGTCCGGTGTGGGAGAGAGATCGAGCCCAGTGTGGGAGAGAGAGATCGAGCTTAGTGTGGGAGAGAGATCGAGCCCAGTGTGGGAGAGAGATCGAGCTCAGGGTGGGAGAGAGATCGAGCCCAGTATGGGAGAGGGATCGAGCCGAGTGTGGGAGAGAGATCGAGCCCAGTGTGGGAGAGGGATCGAGCCCAGTGTGGGAGAGGGATCGAGCCCAGTGTGGGAGAGAGAGATCGAGCCCAGTGTGGGAGAGGGAGATCGAGCTCAGTGTGGGAGAGAGATCGAGCCCAGTGTGGGAGAGAGAGATCGAGCTCAGTGTGGGAGAGGGATCGAGCCCAGTGTGGGAGAGGGATCGAGCCCAGTGTGGGAGAGAGAGATCAAGCCCAGTGTGGGAGAGGGAGATCGAGCTCAGTGTGGGAGAGAGATCGAGCTCGGTGTGGGAGAGATAGATCGAGCCCAGTGTGGGAGAGGGAGATCGAGCTCAGTGTGGGAGAGAGAGATCGAGCTCAGTGTGGGAGAGAGATCGAGCTCAGTGTGGGAGAGAGAGATCGAGCTCAGTGTGGGAGAGAGATCGAGCTCAGTGTGGGAGAGAGAGATCGAGCTCAGTGTGGGAGAGAGATCGAGCTCAGTGTGGGAGAGGGATCGAGCCCAGTGTGGGAGAGGGAGATCGAGCTCAGTGTGGGAGAGATAGATCGAGCCCAGTGTGGGAGAGAGATCGAGCCCAGTGTGGGAGAGAGAGATCGAGCTCAGTGTGGGAGAGAGATCGAGCCTAGTGTGGGAGAGTGAGATCGAGCCCAGTGTGGGAGAGAGAGATCGAGCCCAGTGTGGAAGAGAGGGATCTAGGCCCGTGTGGGAGAGAGGGATCGAGGCCCGTGTGGGAGAGAGGGATCGAGGCCCGTGTGGGAGAGAGGGATCGAGGCCCGTGTGGGAGAGAGAGATCGAGCCCAGTGTGGGAGAGGGATCGAGCCCATTGTGTGAGAGAGATCGAGCTCAGTGTGGGAGAGAGAGATCGAGCCCAGTGTGGGAGAGAGATCGAGCTCAGTGTGGGAGAGAGATCGAGCCCAGTGTGGGAGAGAGATCGAGCCTAGTGTGGGAGTGAGATCGAGCTCAGTGTGGGAGAGGGAGATCGAGCCCAGTGTGGGAGAGAGATCGAGCTTAGTGTGGGAGAGGGAGATCGAGCTCAGTGTGGGAGAGAGAGATCGAGCTCAGTGTGGGAGAGAGAGATCGAGCCCAGTGTGGGAGAGAGAGATCGAGCTCAGTGTGGGAGAGAGAGATCGAGCCCAGTGTGGGAGAGAGAGATCGAGCTCAGTGTGGGAGAGAGAGATCGAGCTCAGTGTGGGAGAGAGAGATCGAGCCCAGTGTGGGAGAGAGAGATCGAGCCCAGTGTGGGAGTGAGATCGAGCTCAGTGTGGGAGAGGGAGATCGAGCTCAGTGTGGGAGAGAGAGATCGAGCTCAGTGTGGGAGAGAGAGATCGAGCCCAGTGTGGGAGAGAGATCGAGCCCAGTGTGGGAGAGGGAGATCGAGCTCAGTGTGGGAGAGAGATCGAGCCCAGTGTGGGAGAGAGATCGAGCTCAGTGTGGGAGAGGGATCGAGCCCAGTGTGGGAGAGGGATCGAGCCCAGTGTGGGAGAGAGAGATCGAGCTCAGTGTGGGAGAGAGATCGAGCCCAGTGTGAGAGAGGGATCGAGCTCAGAGTGGGAGAGAGATCGAGCCCAGTGTGGGAGAGAGAGATCGAGCTCAGTGTGGGAGAGGGATCGAGCCCAGTGTGGGAGAGAGAGATCGAGCCCAGTGTGGGAGAGAGAGATCGAGTCCGGTGTGGGAGAGAGATCGAGCCCAGTGTGGGAGAGAGAGATCGAGCTTAGTGTGGGAGAGAGATC
The DNA here is from genome assembly GCF_037043375.1 of Chiloscyllium plagiosum. Lineage (NCBI taxonomy): Eukaryota > Metazoa > Chordata > Chondrichthyes > Orectolobiformes > Hemiscylliidae > Chiloscyllium > Chiloscyllium plagiosum. Next base: position 55,305,821 of record NW_028270160.1, read on the forward strand.
GAGCCCAGTGTGGGAGAGAGATCGAGCTCAGGGTGGGAGAGAGATCGAGCCCAGTATGGGAGAGGGATCGAGCCGAGTGTGGGAGAGAGATCGAGCCCAGTGTGGGAGAGGGATCGAGCCCAGTGTGGGAGAGGGATCGAGCCCAGTGTGGGAGAGAGAGATCGAGCCCAGTGTGGGAGAGGGAGATCGAGCTCAGTGTGGGAGAGAGATCGAGCTCAGGGTGGGAGAGAGATCGAGCCCAGTGTGGGAGAGAGAGATCGAGCTCAGTGTGGGAGAGGGATCGAGCCCAGTGTGGGAGAGGGATCGAGCCCAGTGTGGGAGAGATAGATCAAGCCCAGTGTGGGAGAGGGAGATCGAGCTCAGTGTGGGAGAGAGATCGAGCTCGGTGTGGGAGAGATAGATCGAGCCCAGTGTGGGAGAGGGAGATCGAGCTCAGTGTGGGAGAGAGAGATCGAGCTCAGTGTGGGAGAGAGATCGAGCTCAGTGTGGGAGAGATAGATCGAGCCCAGTGTGGGAGAGAGATCAAGCTCAGTGTGGGAGAGGGATCGAGCCCAGTGTGGGAGAGGGAGATCGAGCTCAGTGTGGGAGAGATAGATCGAGGCCAGTGTGGGAGAGAGATCGAGCCCAGTGTGGGAGAGAGAGATCGAGCTCAGTGTGGGAGAGAGATCGAGCCTAGTGTGGGAGAGTGAGATCGAGCCCAGTGTGGGAGAGAGAGATCGAGCCCAGTGTGGAAGAGAGGGATCTAGGCCCGTGTGGGAGAGAGGGATCGAGGCCCGTGTGGGAGAGAGGGATCGAGGCCCGTGTGGGAGAGAGGGATCGAGGCCCGTGTGGGAGAGAGAGATCGAGCCCAGTGTGGGAGAGGGATCGAGCCCATTGTGTGAGAGAGATCGAGCTCAGTGTGGGAGAGATAGATCGAGGCCAGTGTGGGAGAGAGATCGAGCCCAGTGTGGGAGAGAGAGATCGAGCTCAGTGTGGGAGAGAGATCGAGCCTAGTGTGGGAGAGTGAGATCGAGCCCAGTGTGGGAGAGAGAGATCGAGCCCAGTGTGGAAGAGAGGGATCTAGGCCCGTGTGGGAGAGAGGGATCGAGGCCCGTGTGGGAGAGAGGGATCGAGGCCCGTGTGGGAGAGAGGGATCGAGGCCCGTGTGGGAGAGAGAGATCGAGCCCAGTGTGGGAGAGGGATCGAGCCCATTGTGTGAGAGAGATCGAGCTCAGTGTGGGAGAGAGAGATTGAGCCCAGTGTGGGAGAGAGATCGAGCTCAGTGTGGGAGAGAGATCGAGCCCAGTGTGGGAGAGTGAGATCGAGCTCAGTGTGGGAGAGAGATCGAGCTCAGTGTGGGAGAGAGATCGAGCCTAGTGTGGGAGAGAGAGATCGAGCCCAGTGTGAGAGAGAGGGATCGAGGCCCGTGTGGGAGAGAGGGATCGATGCCCGTGTGGGAGAGAGTGATCGAGCTCAGTGTGGGAGAGAGATCGAGACCAGTGTGGGAGAGAGATCGAGCCTAGTGTGGGAGAGAGATCGAGCTCAGTGTGGGAGAGACAGATCGAGCTCAGTGTGGGAGAGAGATCGAGCCTAGTGTGGGAGAGAGAGATCGAGCCCAGGGTGGGAGAGGGAGATCGAGCTCAGTGTGGGAGAGAGATCGAGCCTAGTGTGGGAGAGAGAGATCGAGCCCAGTGTGGGAGAGAGGGATCGAGGCCCGTGTGGGAGAGAGGGATCGAGGCCCGTGGTGGAGAGAGTGATCGAGGCCAGTGTGGGAGAGAGAGATCGAGCTCAGTGTGGGAGAGAGTTCGAGACCAGTGTGGGAGAGATAGATCGAGCCTCGTGTGGGAGAGAGAGATCGAGCCCAGTGTGGGAGAGGGATCGAGACAAGTGTGGGAGAGGAATCGAGACAAGTGTGGGAGAGAGATCAAGCCCAGTGTGGGAGAGAGAGATCGAGCTCAGTGTGGGAGAGAGATCGAGCCCAGTGTGGGAGAGAGAGATCGAGCCCAGTGTGGGAGAGAGAGACCGAGCCCAGTGTGGGAGAGAGAGATCGAGCCAGTGTGGGAGAGTGAGAACGACCCCAGTGTGGGAGAGAGAGATCGATCCCAGTTTGAGAGAGAGACAGAGATTATGCACAGAGTGGGAGAGAAAGATCGAACTGGGTGGGACAGAGAGACAGAGATTGAACCCAGTGTGGGAGAGAGATCGAGTCTGGAGTGGGAGAGAGACCGAGACCAGTGTTGGAGAGAGACCGAGACCAGTGTGGGAGAGGGATCGATCTCAGTGTGGGAAAGGGATCAAGCTCAGTGTGGCAGAGAGAGATCGAGCCCAGTGTGGGGGAGAGAGAGGTAGAGCTCTGTGTGGGAGAGAGATCGAGCCCAGTGTGGGAGAGTGATCGAGCTCAGTGTGGGAGAGAGAGAACGAGCCCAGTGTGGGAGAGAGATCGAGCTCAGTGTGGGAGAGAGAGATCGAGCCCAGTGTGGGAGAGAGATCGAGCTCAGTGTGGGAGAGGGAGATCGAGCTCAGTGTGGGAGAGAGAGATCGAGCTCAGTGTGGGAGAGAGAGATCGAGCCCAGTGTGGGAGAGAGAGATCGAGCTCAGTGTGGGAGAGAGAGATCGAGCCCAGTGTGGGAGAGAGAGATCGAGCTCAGTGTGGGAGAGAGAGATCTAGCTCAGTGTGGGAGAGAGAGATCGAGCCCAGTGTGGGAGAGAGAGATCGAGCCCAGTGTGGGAGTGAGATCGAGCTCAGTGTGGGAGAGGGAGATCGAGCTCAGTGTGGGAGAGAGAGATCGAGCTCAGTGTGGGAGAGAGAGATCGAGCCCAGTGTGGGAGAGAGATCGAGCCCAGTGTGGGAGAGGGAGATCGAGCTCAGTGTGGGAGAGAGATCGAGCCCAGTGTGGGAGAGGAATCGAGCCCAGTGTGGGAGAGAGATCGAGCACAGTGTGGGAGAGGGATTGAGCGCAGTGTGGGAGAGGGAGATCGAGCCCAGTGTGGGAGAGTGAGATCGAGCTCATTGTGGGAGAGAGATCGAGCTCAGTGTCGGAGAGAGATCGAGCCCAGTGTGGGAGAGAGAGATCGAGCTCAGTGTGGGAGAGAGATCGAGCTCAGTGTGGGAGAGAGATCGAGCCCAGTGTGGGAGAGAGAGATCGAGCTCAGTGTGGGAGAGAGATCGAGCCCAGTGTGGGAGAGAGAGATCGAGCTCAGTGTGGGAGAGAGATCGAGCCCAGTGTGGGAGAGGGAGATCGAGCTCAGTGTGGGAGAGGGATCGAGCCTAATGTGGGAGAGAGATCGAGCTCAGTGTGGGAGAGAGATCGAGCCTAGTGTGGGAGAGAGATCGAGCTCAGTGTGGGAGTGAGATCGAGCTCAGTGTGGGAGAGGGAGATCGAGCTCAGTGTGGGAGAGAGAGATCGAGCTCAGTGTGGGAGAGAGAGATCGAGCCCAGTGTGGGAGAGAGATCGAGCCCAGTGTGGGAGAGGGAGATCGAGCTCAGTGTGGGAGAGAGATCGAGCCCAGTGTGGGAGAGGGAGATCGAGCTTAGTGTGGGAGAGAGAGATTGAGCCCAGTGTGGGAGAGAGATCGAGCCCAGTGTGGGAGAGGAATCGAGCCCAGTGTGGGAGAGAGATCGAGCACAGTGTGGGAGAGGGATCGAGCGCAGTGTGGGAGAGGGAGATCGAGCTCAGTGTGGGAGAGAGAGATCGAGCTCAGTGTGGGAGAGAGAGATCAAGCTCAGTGTGGGAGAGAGATCGAGCCCAGTGTGGGAGAGAGATCGAGCACAGTGTGGGACAGGGATCGAGCTTTGTGTGGGAGAGGGAGATCGAACTCAGTGTGGGAGAGAGATCGAGCCTAGTTTGGGAGAGAGATCGAGCTCAGTGTGGGAGAGGGATCGAGCCTAGTGTGGGAGAGGGAGATCGAGCTCAGTGTGGGAGAGAGATCGAGCATAGTGTGGGAGAGTGATCGAGCCTAGTGTGGGAGAGAGAGATCGAGCTCAGTGTGGGAGAGAGATCGAGCCTAGTTTGGGAGAGAGATCGAGCCCAGTGTGGGAGAGAGAGATCGAGCTCAGTGTGGGAGAGAGATCGAGCTCAGTGTGGGAGAGAGATCAAGACCAGTGTGGGAGAGTGAGATCGAGCTCATTGTGGGAGAGAGATCGAGCTCAGTGTGGGAGAGAGATCGAACCCAGTGTGGGAGAGAGAGATCGAGCTCAGTGTGGGAGAGAGAGATCGATCCCAGTGTGGGAGAGAGGGATCGAGCCCAGTGTGGGAGAGGGAGATCGAGCTCAGTGTGGGAGAGGGATCGAGCCTAATGTGGGAGAGAGAGATCGAGCTCAGTGTGGGAGAGAGATCGAGCCTAGTTTGGGAGAGAGATCGAGCTCAGTGTGGGAGAGAGATCGAGCCTAGTTTGGGAGAGAGATCGAGCTCAGTGTGGGAGAGAGATCGAGCCTAGTTTGGCAGAGAGATCGAGCTCAGTGTGGGAGTGAGATCGAGCTCAGTGTGGGAGAGGGAGATCGAGCTCAGTGTGGGAGAGAGAGATCGAGCTCAGTGTGGGAGAGAGAGATCGAGCCCAGTGTGGGAGAGAGATCGAGCCCAGTGTGGGAGAGGGAGATCGAGCTCAGTGTGGGAGAGAGATCGAGCCCAGTGTGGGAGAGGGAGATCGAGCTTAGTGTGGGAGAGAGAGATTGAGCCCAGTGTGGGAGAGAGATCGAGCCCAGTGTGGGAGAGGAATCGAGCCCAGTGTGGGAGAGAGATCGAGCACAGTGTGGGAGAGGGATCGAGCGCAGTGTGGGAGAGGGAGATCGAGCTCAGTGTGGGAGAGGGAGATCGAGCTCAGTGTGGGAGAGAGAGATCGAGCTCAGTGTGGGAGAGAGAGATCAAGCTCAGTGTGGGAGAGAGATCGAGCCCAGTGTGGGAGAGAGATCGAGCACAGTGTGGGAGAGGGATCGAGCTTTGTGTGGGAGAGGGAGATCGAGCTCAGTGTGGGAGAGAGAGATCGAGCTCAGTGTGGGAGAGAGAGATCAAGCTCAGTGTGGGAGAGAGATCGAGCCCAGTGTGGGAGAGAGATCGAGCACAGTGTGGGAGAGGGATCGAGCTTTGTGTGGGAGAGGGAGATCGAGCTCAGTGTGGGAGAGAGATCGAGCCTAGTTTGGGAGAGAGATCGAGCTCAGTGTGGGAGAGAGATCGAGCCTAGTTTGGGAGAGAGATCGAGCTCAGTGTGGGAGAGGGATCGAGCCTAGTGTGGGAGAGGGAGATCGAGCTCAGTGTGGGAGAGAGATCGAGCATAGTGTGGGAGAGTGATCGAGCCTAGTGTGGGAGAGAGAGATCGAGCTCAGTGTGGGAGAGAGATCGAGCCTAGTTTGGGAGAGAGATCGAGCTCAGTGTGGGAGAGAGATCAAGCTCAGTGTGGGAGAGAGATCGAGCTCAGTGTGGGAGAGAGAGATCGTGCCGAGTGTGGGAGAGAGAGATCGAGCCTAGTGTGGGAGAGAGATCGAGCTCAGTGTAGGACTGAGTGATCGAGCTCAGTGTGGGAGAGAGATCAAGCCCAGTGTAGGAGAGAGATCGAGCCCAGTGTGGGAGAGAGATCGAACCCAGTGTGGGAGAGATATTGAGCCCAGTGTGGGAGAGAGGGATCAAGATCAGGGTGGGAGAGAGAGATCGAGCTCAGTGTGGGAGAGAGATCGAGCCCAGTGTGGGAGAGAGAGATCGAGCTCAGTGTGGGAGAGAGATCGAGCCCAGTGTGGGAGAGAGGGATCAAGCTCATTGTGGGAGAGATATCGAGCCCAGTGTGGGAGAGAGAGATCGAGCTCAGTGTGGGAGAGAGATCGAGCCCAGTGTGGGAGAGAGGGATCAAGACCAGGGTGGGAGAGAGAGATTGAGCCCAGTGTGGGAGAGAGAGATCGAGCTCAGTGTGGGAGAGAGAGATTGAGCCCAGTGTGGGAGAGAGAGATCGAGCCCAGTGTTGGAGAGAGAGATCGAGCCCAGTGTGGGAGAGAGGGATGGAGCCCAGTGTGGGAGAGAGATCGAGCCCAGTGTGGGAGAGAGAGATCGAGCACAGCGTTGGAGAGAGGGTTCGAGCCCAGTGTGGGAGAGAGGGATGGAGCCCAGTGTGGGAGAGAGGGATGGAGCCCAGTGTGGGAGAGAGATCGAGCTCAGGGTGGGAGAGAGAGATTGAGCCCAGTGTGGGAGAGAGACTTTGAGCCCAGTGTGGGAGAGAGAGATCGAGCCCAGTGTTGGAGAGAGAGATCGAGCCCAGTGTTGGAGAGAGGGATGGAGCCCAGTGTGGGAGAGAGGGATGGAGCCCAGTGTGGGAGAGAGATCGAGCCCAGTGTGGGAGAGAGAGATCGAGCACAGCGTTGGAGAGAGGGATCGAGCCCAGTGTGGGAGAGAGGGATGGAGCCCAGTGTGGGAGAGAGGGATGGAGCCCAGTGTGGGAGAGAGATTGAGCTCAGGGTGGGAGAGAGATCTACTGCAGTGTGGGAGAGAGAGGTCGAGCCCAATGTGATAGAGAGATCAAGTTCGTTGTGGGAAATAGACATTGATCCCAGTGTGGGGAAGACGGATTTAACCCAGTGAGAGAGAGATTGAGTCTAGTGTGAGGGAGAGATCGAGCCCAGAGTGTGGGAAAGATCGAGCCCAGTGAGAGAGAGAGAGAGAAAAATCGAGCCCAATGTGGTAGAGAGAGATCAAGCCCAGCGCGGGGGAGAGAGCCCAGTGTGGGACAGAGAGACTGATCCTAGTGTGGGAGAGAGAGATCGAGCCCAGTGTGGGAGAGAGAGATCGACCCCAGTGTGGGAGAGAGAGATCGATCCCAGTTTGAGAGAGAGACAGAGATTATGCCCAGTGTGGGAGAGAAAGATCGAGCTGGGTGGGACAGAGAGAGAGAGATTGAACCCAGTGTGGGAGAGAGGGATAGAACCCAGTGTTGGGGAGAGATTGAGCCCAGTGTGGGAGACAGAGGTCAAGTCCAATGGGGGAGAGAACATGAGTTCAGTGTGGGAAAGAGAGAGAGACATATATAGGAAAATTATAGGCCAATTAGCCTAACCTCGTTTGTTGGTAAAATTCTAGAATCCATCATTAAGGATGAGGTTTCTAAATTCTTGGAAGAGCAGGGTCGGATTAAAACAAGTCAACTTGGATTTAGTAAGGGGAGGTCATGCCTGACAAACCTGTTGGAGTTCTTTGAAGAGGTGACAAGTAGGTTAGACCGGGGAAACCCAGTTAGGTGGACAGGCAGGTAGTACTGAGGAAGTGGGGAGGTTGCAGAAGGTACTAAACAGTTAGGAGGAGTGGTCCAGGAAATGGCTGATGGAATTCAATGTGAGCAAATGTGAGGTCTTGCACTTTGGAAAAAAGAATAGAAGCATGGATTACTTTCTAAACGGTGAGAAAATTTGTAAAGCCAAAGTACAGAGGGATCTGGGAGTGCTAGTTGAGGATTCTCTTAAGGTAAACATGCAGGTTGAGTCCGTGATTAAGAAAGCGAATGCAATGTTGTCAATTATCTCAACAGGGTTGGAATATAAAAGCACTGTTGTGCTACTGAGACTTTATAAAGCTCTGGTTAGGCCCCATTTGGAGTATTGTGTCCAGTTTTGCACCCCACACCTCAGGAAGGAGCTACTGGCACTGGAGCGTGTCCAGCGGAGATTCCCACGGATGATCCCTAGAATGGTAGGTCTAACATATGAGAAACGGCTGAGGATCCTGGGATTATATTCATTGGAGTTTAGAAGATTAAGGGGAGATCTAACAGTAACTTACAAGATAATACATGGCTTGGAAAGGGTGGACGCTAGGAAATTGTTTCCGTTAGGCGAGGAGACTAGCACCCGTGGACACAGCCTTAGAATTAGAGGGGGTAAATTCAGAACAGAAATGCAGAGACATTTCTTCAGCCGGAGAGTGGTGGGCCTGTGGAATTCATTGCCACAGAGTGCAGTGGAGGTTGCGACGCTAAATGTCTTCAAGGCAGAAATTGATAAATTCTTGATGTCACAAGGAATTAAGGGTTACGGGGAGAATGCGGGTAAGTGGAGTTGAAATGCCCATCAGCCATGATTGAATGGCGGAGTGGACTCGATGGGCCGAATGGCCTTACTTCCGCTCCTATGTCTTATGGTCTTATGGTCTTATAAAGGCCATAGTGAGGGAATCATCAAGCCCAGTGTGGGAGAGAGAGAGATCAAGCCCAGCATGAGAGAAAGATTGAGGCCAGTGTGAGAGAGAGAGATTGAGCCCAGTGAGAGAGAGAGAGAGAAAGAGAGAGAGAGAGAGATCGAACCAAGTATGAGAGAAAGCGATCGAGCCCAGCATGAGAGAGAGATCTAGCCCAGTGTGGAAAAGAGAGATCGAGGCCAATGAGAGAGAGAGAGACGGATCGAGCCCAGTGTGAGAGAGAGAGACCGAGCCCAGTGTGGGAAAGAGAGATCGAGGCCAATAAGAGAGAGAGAGACGGATCGAGCCCAGTGTGAGAGAGAGAGAGACCGAGCCCAGTGTGGGAAAGAGAGATCGAGGCCAATGAGAGAGAGAGAGAGACGGATCGAGCCCAGTGTGAGAGAGGTCAAGCCTAATGTGGGAGAGATTGAGCGAGTGTGAGATAGTGATAGAGAGAAAGAGGGATCGAGCCCAGTGTGTGTGTGTGTGTGTGAGAGAGAGAGAGAGAGAGAGAGAGATTGAGCCCAGTGTGGAAGAGAGAGATCGAGTCCAGTGTGGAAGAGAGAGATCGAGCCAATTGAAAGCGAAAGAAATCAAGCCCAGTGTGAGAGAGAGAGATTGAGCCCAGTGTGGGAGAGAGAGATGGAGCCCAATGTTGGAGAAAGAGATGGAGCCCAGTGTGAGAGAGAGAGATTGAGCGCAGTCTGGGGGAGAGAGATCGAGCCCAGTGTGGGAGAGAGAGATCGACCCCAGTGTGGGAGAGAGAGATTGAGCGCAGTGTGGGAGCGAGATATCGAGCCCAGTGTGGGAGAGAGAGATTGAGCCCAGTGTGGGAGAATGAGAGAGAGATCGAGCCCAGAGTGGGAGAGAGAGATCGAGCCCAGTCTGGGAGAGAGAGATTGAGCGCAGTGTGGGAGAGAGAGAGAGAGAGAGATCGAGCATAGTGTGGGAGAGAGAGATTGAGCCCAGTGTGAAAGAGAGAGATTGAGCGCAGTGTGGGAGAGAGAGAGAGAGAGAGACCAAGCCCAGTGTGAGAGAGAGAGATCGAGCCCAGTGTGAGAGAGAGAGATCGAGCTCAGTGTGGGAGAGAGAGATCGAGCCCAGTGTGGAAGAGAGAGCTCGAGCCCAGTGTGGGGGAGAGAGATTGAGCCCAGTGTGGAAGAGAGAGCTCGAGCCCAATGTGGGAGAGAGAGCGCGCGAGAGAGAGAGAAAGAGAGACCGAGCCCAGTATGAGAGAGAGAGATCGAGACCAGTGTGAGAGAGAGAGATCAAGCCCAGTGTGGGAGAGAGAGTTCGAGCCCAGTGTGAGAGAGAGAGATCGAGCCCAGTGTGGGAGAGAGAGATCGAGCCCAGTGTGGGAGAGAGAGTTCGAGCCCAGTGTGGGAGAGAGAGTTCGAGCCCAGTGTGAGAGAGAGAGATCGAGTCCAGTGTGAGAGAGAGAGATCGAGCCCAGTGTGGGAGAGAGAGTTCGAGCCCAGTGTGGAAGAGAGAGCTCGAGCCCAGTGTGGGAGAGAGAGAGTGCGAGAGAGAGAGAGAGACAGACAGACCGAGCCCAGTGTGAGAGAGAGAGAGATCGAGCCCAGTGTGAGAGAGAGAGATCGAGCCCAGTGTGGGAGAGAGCGTGAGAGAGATCGAGCCCAGTGAGGGTGAGAGAGATCACGCCTGGTGAGAGAGAGAAATTCAGCCCAATCTGGGAAAGGGATCGAGCCCAGTGTGGGAGAGAGATCGAGCTCAGAGTGGGACAGAGAGAGATCGAGCCCAGTGTGGGAGAGAGATCGAGCTCAGAGTGGGACAGAGAGAGATCGAGCCCAGTGTGTATGGGTGAGTGAGTTTGAGTCCAGTGTGGGAGAGATCGAGCCCAGAGTGGGAGAGGGATAGAGCCCATTAAGAGAATGAGCAAGAGATTGAGCCCAGTGAGAGAGAGAGATCAAGCCCAGTGTGGGCGAGAGAGAGATCGCGCCAGTCTGGGAGAGAGAGAGATAGAGCCCAGCGTGAGAGAGAGATCAAGCCCAGTGTGGGTGAGGGAGATCCTAGTCTGGGAGGGAGTGATTGATCCCAGTCTGGGAGAGAGAGATTGAGCCCAGTGTAATAGAGATGTTGAACGCAGTATGGAAGAGAGATTGAGCACAGTGTGAGAGAGGGATAGGGCCCATTGAGAGAGAGAGAGATCGCGCCAGTCTGGGGGAGAGAGAGAGAGATTGAGAGAGAGAAATTGAGCCCAGTGTGGGGGAGAGATCGAGGCCAGTGAGAGAGAGAGAGATTGGGCCCATTGTGTGTGAGAGAGAGAGAGAGAGAGATTGAACCTAGTGTGGGAGAGAGCGATAGACCCCAGTGTTGGGGAGAGATCGAGTCCAGTGAGAGAGATAGGTCAAGCCCAGTGTGGGAGAGAGATCGAGCCCAGTGTGGGAGAGTTCGAGCCCAGTGCGAGAGAGACATCGAACCCAGTGTGAGAAAGAGATCGAGCCCAGGGAGAGAAAGAGGGATCGAGCCCAGTGAGAGAGCATGAAAGAGAGAGATCAAGGCTAAGATGAGAGAGAGATTGAGCCCAGTGTGTGAGAGAGGTCCAGTGCAGAGCGGAGGAGAGAGATCGAGCCAACTGTGAGAGAGAGAGAGAGAGATTGAGGCTGAGATGAGAGGGAGATTGAGTGCAGTGTGTAAGAGAGGTCGAGCCCAGTGAAAGAGAGATCGAGCCCAGTGAGAGAAAGAGGGATCGAGTTCAGTGAGAGAGTATGAGATGAGAGAGAGATTGAGCCCATGTGAGAAAGAGAGATCAAGGCTAAGATGAGAGAGAGATCGAGCCCAGGGAGAGAAAGAGGGATCGAGTCCAGTGTGGGAGAGAGAGATAGAGCCCAGTGTGGGAGAGAGAGATAGAGCCCAGTGTGGGAGAGAGAGATAGAGCCCAGTGTAGGAGAGAGAGATAGAGCCCAGTGTGAGAGAGAGTTCAAGGTCTCATGGAGATAGCCCAGTGTGGAGCGACTGCTGGCCCATGGCAAAAGTAAGACTATAATTTGGAACAATTAGTGTTATTTCTTTTTGACTATCTTATACTGACAAGAAATATAATGTTAAACTTTTAACTTATTTTTGTTTGTTTTTCTACTTTTTAACCTAAGGTTTGGTACCTAGGTGTGTTGTACTTAAGATAGCGCCTTGAATGGCAACATTGTAAACCTGTCGCTGTACTCCAGTATCCCTTATCCCTGTCCTTAAGTACAATTATTATTGGTGCAACTTTTTAATTAATGGACTGTGTACTAGCAGGGAAATGAATTTCTGAGCGGTGCTTAACTACACAAGCTTCTAATGACAATTAAACCTGACTCTAATTCTAGGTATTAGCCAGGGAACTGAGAAGAGTTCCCCTACGTTTCTACAACATGATGCCATATGGAACCTTTTACACCAACCTGGAAGGGCAGACAGGGACTCTGGGTTTGGTATTTGTACCCAATGCAACTGTTGAGAGTGTGGTGCTGGAAAAGCACAGCAGGTCAGGCAGCATCCGAGGAGCAAGACAATCACCGTTTTGGGCATAAGCCCTTCATCAGAAATCAGGCCTCATTCCTGATGAAGGGCTTAGGCCGGAAACATTGATTCTCCTGCTCCTCGGATGCTGCCTGACTCGCTGTGATTTTCCAGCGCCCCACTCTTGACTCTGATCTGCACTCCTCACTTTCTCCCAACTCAACTGGGCAACCTCCGCACACTTCGGTGCCACCTCGATTTTAACACTATTTTAACATCTCGACTTCTCCCACAATATCGAAAGATCTACCGACTAAACAACCAGCTCATCCTGAGGTTTCATCACATGTTTATCTCCGAATGAAAAAAAAACTTTTAAATAATTCCAACAAAGATATTGATGCTTCAGAGAAGTAACTGCAAGTTGGAAGGAGTATCACTGTGAATTCCAGGCAAGCTAACTCAGTTTAGATCTCAGCTGCAAAACACAGTTTGCATGAAAACTGCAATTCTCACACCGCATTTTAAAATGTCACACTTTACTTAATTATCTGTGCAGAATGTCGCACTTCCATAGGCAGTGTGGCTGATGAAACTTGTTACTTCCTCTTAGATTTATTACACTGAGATTGTGGATTTATTACCAATGGTAACTTGCACTTTTCAATTACAAAGCAAGTGATCAAATTCATTTGGCAACGAGCTCCAGATTTATCATCAGTTTTGGTTAAAGATGAGAACAGTTTTGAAATGAACCCGGAAACAGAGCCTTATAGTAACCGCAGATCTTTCTGAAAGGTTTGAGATGAGTTGCAGTACTGTTTGTGATAACCAATTGTTCTGCAAGTTATTCTGCCAAGACACCCAGCTGCCTGAGGTTATCAAACCTGGACTGTCATTAGAATTATCATTAGAAGCTTGTGTAGTTAAGCACCGCTCAGAAATTCATTTCCCTGCTAGTACACAGTCCATTAATTAAAAAGTTACACCAATAATAATGTTACGCAAATACACCCGAATCATAAACAAAGGCAACTGACTGCATAGAATACACAACACAGGAATTGACCAGTCAGCCCAACCAGCTCTGGCTAGTGTATATGCTCGAACCGAACCTTGTAATGCTTCTTACAAAACATTAATCTCCTGGGAAATGGAGAGGTCAGAGAGCATTGTAAGACAGCAGAACAAAATTCAAGTGGTTTTTAATGGCTATCTGTACCAACAATGAAGTAACTGCCTTTAAAAATGATGTGAGCAATTAGCCCGATAACCTGTATCCCAATCCATCATCATGTCAAGAGCAGAGAAAGATCTCCACTGGTGAGACGTTGTCCTCTTATTATATCTCAGTTCCTGAGGCCAGGACATTTACACAAAGCAGAGTAGCTGCCTCGTATCTATTTCTCAGCAGGTTGAAGCAGGGTAAATTCCGGTGGAATTGGCAGCTTGCAGAAGATGTCTTTAACCCTGGACCAAAGGCAGGTATTCTATATATAGCTAACAATGCAATCCAGCAACTTACATGGGACTATCTAATCACTTGGTGAGGGTAGCACTGTTGAGCTTGGCTTTCTTGATCAGGTCCAGAGTTCACAAAGTACTTCATGGAGTATACAATCTCACCAGAAACGCATGATTCACAGATACCAATTGAACTAAGACTGCTACTTTTTTTATGATCTAATAGGTACCACATGCCAAAAGGAAATATTATTTACAATGCTAACTTAATTTGACAATATTTAATCAAATTACTTCAAAGTTGGCTTGCTGCTATAATCCAATGGATACATTTTTGGTCTTTAGCCAAGTTCTAATAAATATTGTAGACTACATTAGTTCAGTTGTAGGACTGTTCTGTTCATGTATGCTTCTGTAATTACTCAATAAATCCTGCTCCTGACTGCAAACACCCAGTATCTACACTCTCTCACTGTCAACTCATACCTGCAAGCTCACAATGCACATTCTTAACTGTTCTATACAAAGGGCAGAGGATAAAATGTCAGAGCAGGGTTTAGATTAGATAGTTTTAGCAGGACAGCTGGTTCAAGCATGGTCGCTGAACCACCTTTTCCTTTTATAAACTGTATTCATTTTAATTCAGGTGTGGAATCTGGTCATCGCTGGCTGGGCCAGATTGTTTATTGGCCATCCCCATTTGCCCTTGAGAAGGTGGTGACGCAGAAGGAACTGTGATATACAGTATTTCCAAGGATGGTGAATGGCTCGGAGGGGAACTTGTAGATGGTGATGTTCCTATATATCTGCTGTCCTTGTCCTTCTTCATGGTAGTGGTCATGGGCTTTTGGAATGTGCTGTCTAAGGACGATTGATGAATTTCTAAGATGCATCTTGTAGACAGTACATGTTGCTACCACTGAACACCGTTGGTGAAGTGAATGGATGTTTATGGATGTGGTGCCTATCAAGCGGGCTGCTTTTGGCTTGGATGGTGTCAGGCTTCCTGAGTATCTTTGGAGCTGCACTCATCCAGACAAATGAGGAATAATCCATCACATTCCTGACTTGTGCCTTGTAAATGGTGGCTAGGTCTTGGAGAGTCAGAACGTGAGTTACTCACTGCAGGATTCCTCTCCTCTGACCTGCCCTTATAGCCATTGTAGTTTTATGGCTTATCCAGTTTGCTTTCCCCCATGATCTTGATAGTGGGGAATTTAATGATCGTAGCACCACTGGTGCCAAGGGGCATTGGTTAGATTGTCTTTTATTGGAGATGTCATAGCCTGGTGTTTGTATGGCATGAACGTTACTTGTCACATTTCAGCCCAAACCTGGCTATTGTCCAGATCTTACTGCATTTGGGCATAGAATGCTTCAGTATCTGAGGAGTTGTGAATGGTACTGAACATTGTGTAATCATGAGCAAACATCTCTACTTCTGACCTTATGATGGAGAGAAGGTCTTTACTGATGGAGCTGAAAATGGTTGGATCAAGGACACTCCCCTGAGGAACTCCTGCAGAGATGTCCTGGAGCTCCAACATTCTCAACTATCTTCCAATGATTTGGAGATGCCGGTGTTGGACTGGGGTGTACAAAGTTAAAAATCACACAACACCAGGTTATAGTCCAACAGGTTTAATTGGAAGCACACTAGCTTTCGGAGCGACGCTCCTTCATCAATTACCTGATGAAGGAGCATCGCTCAGAAAGCTAGTGTGCTTCCAATTAAACCTGTTGGACTATAACCTGGTGTTGTGTGATTTTTAATCTTCCAATGTGCCAGGTATGACTCTGACCAGTGGATAGTTTTTCTCCCCAATTCACATTGGTCCCATTTTTTTTCCCTAGGGCTCCTTGATGCCACACTCAGTTGAATGCAGCCTTGATGTCAAGGGCTGTTACTCTACCTCACCCCTGGAAATCAACTCTTTAGTCCAGCTTTGATCGCAAGTTATAATGAGGTCAGGAGCTGAGTGACCCTGGCGGAACCCAAACTGGGTGTCACTGAACAGTTTATTGCTGAGCACATGCACTGTTGAAGATGCCTTCCATTGCATTACAGATGAACAAGTATGATGGGACAGTAATTGACTGGATTGGATTTGGCCTGCTGTTTGTGTACAGGACTGTTTGCGTACGTGATTCAGTAAATAGTGAACACAAGGATTAGAGGATAAGGAAGATGAACAATTAGCTAAGAAAAACGTTCTTTTCTCCAAGCAACAGTGAACCATGGGGTCGATTGACACTTGGACCAATACTTGTTGTCAAGAAGATTGAGAATAATCTATAATCAATACAGAAATGTCACTAATTGCATTGGTTTTCTCTGAGGGCAGTGGAGAAGGAGCTTAACGAGTTCTTTTTCACCACAGATTCTCAGAATGTTGAGTGCAGGTCTTAACGTGTGATTGAATTTCAATTGTGTCCTCCATTAAGAACAATACAAAAATGCTTAAAGACGCATATTTAATAAAAACCAAACGATCCACAGAAGCTATAAATCAGAAACAAAATTGGAACTTGCTGGAAAAGCTCAGCAGGTCTGGCAGCATCTGTGGAGAGAAATCAAGGTTAACATTTCGGGTCACGTGACCCTTGCTCAGATGCATATTTATGGAACTACACACTCTGCAATAGTTCTGATATTGTTTCATTAGAAAGTTTGTTTTGTGCAAAGACCATGTTTGTAATCCTCAGACAGGTCACAACTGCACAAAAATAATTTGTCCAAGTGTAAGGCTGTTAGAAGTTTCATTGTCTCTTACCTAAAGACCACTATTTTCTTTGCGTGTTAAGCAATATTAGAAGTTTAATGATGTGCCGAGACTGGCAGGGAATCAATGAGGTGATTTGAGAGTGGATAACAAGCAGAGACAGTCCAAAAAACAGAGCAATACAAACCGACACATCCAAGGAAGACTGAAGATCAAAGCGCTTTCAAAATCGTCGATGCTGATAAGATTGCCTCAGAAACACAACATTTTGCATATGGCACAGTCAAACGCATGACTGCTCTGCCATTCAGCTGCATCCGAAGAAATAAAAATATTTATAATAGAGCAACATAAAAGCACAGGCTGAAACAAGCAATTCCTGGCACATCTGACAGACTGAGGTCATTAAACAGCAGGAATAAAAATGAATGTGCATTTCTAAAGCATTTTTCATAATCCAAAGACATCCCAAAGCAGTTCTCAATGAAGTTTTTTTTAAATTAACTCATGGGATGTGGACATCACTGACTGGACCAACACTTATTGCCTGTTCCTAGTTGAGAAGATGGTCATGAACCTCTGCAGTCCACATACTGCAGGTAGACCCATAATCCCCTTAGGGCGTCGAGGTATCGTCATAGTTACACAATAGGCACCACAACTGCCAGGGTGCACACAGCTAGGTCCCAGACAGAGGAATGAAGCAACAGACAAAGTTATATTTGGAGGAAGGGAGCACTGCCATTGGCTTATGAATGACAGACAAGTCCATCTCTGTGTGACCCAAATTCTCAAAATAACTGGAATTAATTAGCTTGGAGGGAGCTGCCAACTGATTCATGAAGAGTGCCACTTGACCCAAGTGTGGGCAAGCCACCTGCACCTCCCTCATCATCAATAAAACCCCAGCAGAGACGGGTTGGTGAGGGTATCTCTCTCTGTCACTCCTGATCTATTTCTCCATTGCAACCAAGCCACCAGAGCTGGAGACACAGGCCAGTGGCCAAACTGTTTCCGTGATGCTAATTGAGAGATGAATACATGCAGGGCACCAAGGAGAAATCTCATGACCCGCGTTTCATTATTGCAACAGGATCTTTTACATTCTTCTGTTGGGGCAGACAAAGCCTTGGAGCTGAAGCCTGGATGAGTCCAAATTGAGGATATGCCACCATGCCGGCTAGTGAGCTTTTTCACCATGCCTTACCAAAATCTCATTCACTACCTGACTTGCCCTTATGTCATCACTCTCGTCTAACCGTGTCCAAGCCTCTGGATTGGTAATGGAGGCTGCCCTTGATACACTGTACCAGGGACCCTCGAGTGAAGCTTTCTCCCCCTTGACTTGACTGAGACCTAATGTAAGGCATGACAAAATGCCTGGCTTTTTGTTTGCACAAAATGGCAAGGCAAATGGCAGCATGGTGGCTCAGTGGTTAGCACTGCTGCCTCACAGCACCAGGGACCCAGGTTCTATTCCAGCCTCAGGCGACTGTCTGTGTGGAGTTTGCACATTCTCCCCGTGTCTGCATGAGTTTCCTCCAGGTGGTCCGATATCCTCTCATAGTCTAAAGATGTGCAGGTTAGGTGAATTAGCTATGCTAAATTGCCCATAGTGTCTAGGGATGTGTAGGCTAGGTGCATTAGTTATGGGAAATGTAGAATTATAGGGGTAGAGGAGTGGGTCTGGGTGGGATACTCTTTGGACGGGTTGGTGTGGACTTGAGGGGCCAAATAGCCTCCTCCTGCTTCTATCTTCTATGTTTCTATGAAGCCTATCCAGTTTACCTCATTCCAAATGCCTATACAACACCTAAGATACTCACATTTGGTAGATGGAACATTATGGGTAAATGTGAGGTTATGCACGCTGGAAAGAAGAATAGAGGAGCTGAATATTATTTAAATGGAGAAAGACTGCAGAAAGCTACAGCACTGATCAATTTGGGAGCCCTCATGTAAAAATGACAGAAAGCTAGCATTCATGTTCACTGGGTAATAGGGTAAACAAATGGGAAATTCCTTTTTAGTTCAAAGGCGTTAAACTATAAAGTAGGGTGTGTTTGCTAAAACAAGACAATGTATTAGACAGAGCACAGCTGGAATACTGTGCACAGTTTTGGGGCCCCTTATCTTAGGGAAGAAATGTGAGTATTGGAGGCAGTCCAGAGAAGGCTGGTTGATCCTGGCTATAGAGGGACTGACGTATGAGGAGAGGTTGATTTTGCTCTCATTGGAGTTTAGAAGAGTGGGAGGTGACCTTATTGAAACATATAAGATTCTAAAAGGACTTGACAGAGTAGAAGCAGAGGGGTTAATTCCACATTTAGGAAGGTCTAAGACCAGAGACAAAATTTCAAAATGCAGGGTCACATATTTAAGGCAGAAATGAGAGAGAATGTCTTCTCTCTGAGAATAGCAAATCTGTGAAATTCGTTCCCACTCTGTAGAGGCTGGGCCATTATCTACATTCAAAGTTTGTGGAAATTGATTTTTAATCAGTAAGGCAATCAAGATGAGAAAGTCGAATTGAGGACTATCAGCTCAGCCGTGATCTCATTGTATGCTGGATTAGATCTGATGGGCCGGATGGCCTACTTCTGCTCCCCATTTCTACATTACTGTGTAATTCACACAGTAATGTGTTTTGCTTACCAGCAAGTTCCACCGTGCTTTCCACATAAAACTTAACTGTACTCATTTATTGAGTCTCTCACTGCTTCTGCCTGGGAAACTTAAAGATTTGCTTAACTTCCTCTGCATGATCAGCCTGCTGCAATCCGACATGTCTTCCTTCACCTGTAGATGTGGGCTTGCAGACGGTACTAGAAATGAGATTCCCAACTTGCAACTTGGATCAGCTCCCCTGATGCAAACCCACAACTCCCACTCCACCACAGCACCCCACAACACCCCCCCACACCCCCCATGTCAACACAGCAGCACCCAGCTGCCCATTAGTTCTGTTTCTCTCTCCACAGATGCTGCCGGACATTCTGAGCATTTTCCACATTTGTTTTTGATTTAGTCATATAATGTATGTCCCGCATTACACTTCACTTACTCATGCTTTGCCTGCAGCTTGTGTTCTCTTCACAATTTCCTTTCTTTTCTGTTTTTGTGTCTTCAGTAAATTTTGTAACCACACCTTCAGACCCTTCGTCCAAAGCATTTATATACATTGTCAAATATTGAGGCCCCAGCACTGACTTCGTGTGGCATACCTCTTGTTATATCTTGCCAAACAGATAAACATCTATTTAAGCCTATTTTCTGATTCCTTTTAGCTAGCCAATCCTCTATCCATGCAAAGATGTTAGCTTCTACCCCATGAACTTTGCATTCCCACGACCGTTGACATGATGTCTTATCAAACGCCTTCTGAAAATGGTGACTCAGTGGTTAGCACTGCTGCCTCGCGGTGCCAGGGACCCTGCCAGGGTTCAATTCCACCCTCAGGTCACCGTCTGTGTCGAATTTGCATGTTCTCCCTGTATCTGCGTGCGTTTCCTCTGGGTGCTCCAGTTTCCTCTCACACTCCAAAGGTGTGCAGCTTAGGTGCATTGACCATACTAAATTGCCCAGGGAAGGGCAATGTGGATTAGCCATGGGGAATGCAAGGTCACAGGAATAGAATAACGGGGGTGGGTCTGGATAGGCTGCTGTTTGGAGGGTCAGTGTGGATTTGATGGGCTGAATAACCTACTTCCACAATGTAGAGATTCTATGTAAGTACTACACATCTCTGGGTTCCCTTTTATTCACATCACATGTCTCTGAAAAGCAGCTATTGGGCCAGCTGTTATTGTCAAAATAATAGGGTCACTAGTGGTATTTGCAATTATTTTTGTGTAAATGACAAAGGGCAGGTGAGTGGTTACATTTGAATATCCAAAGACTTCCAGCTATGACACTTCACAATGTTAGCTTTGTAAATATGACATCTCTCTGGCTGCCTCATATTTGAAATATTTGGATGTTGTGAAGTTATTCTGTTTGTGCAGTAGATAGGAATTAAACCTGTCACTGATATTTGTGATTTGTAATGAGTAGTTTGTGTGCTGTTTTTGACAATGTGTTATTTGTTAATGATGCCAATCAAACTCTCTTTGTGAAACATTTTTGGACTTACAATATCTTTATTTCCTCCTCTTCTTATCTGTCTCCTGTTTCAGTCTCTGAATCCAATTTTCTTTCCCTCTTTTTATTTGCTTTTCTATGTCTGATTTAAATTGAAATGACCCATCTAATTAATCTTCACTTGTGTTTGTTTCCCAATTTCTAAAACTTGCTTGGGGTGGCACGGTAACTCAGTGGTTAACACCGCTGCCTCATAGCACCAGGGACCTGGGTTTGATTCCAGCCTCGGGTGACAATCTGTGTTGATTCTGCACGAGCTTCCCATGTCTGCATGGGTTTCCTCCGCATGCTCCAATATCCTCTCACAGTCCAAAGATGTCCATGTTAGGTGGACTGGTCATGCTAAATTGCCCATAGTGTCCAGTGATGTGTAGGTGGGTTAGCCATTGTAAATGCAGGATTACAGAGACACAGTAACTCTGGAGGGGATGCTGTTTGGAGGACTTGATGGGCCAAATGGTCCTTTTCCACACTGTAGGGATTCTATGAAGTAGGCACCCCAGGAGAGGATGTACTTCAGGATCCAATAACCAGCACCAGTTGTGCTCAGGGGCCATCAGAAGAGAGGAACCAGGGCTCAACCCTTTATGTCTGTCCCTGTCCCCACTCAGAACCCAGATACCCTGATACTTTCCCTGTAAACCATTAGAAGCACACATTTTCTATAACATTGCATGCCAAAAGTCTTTGGGCTGAAAGCTAAATAATAGCAGACGTTATTTGATGTCATGCAACAATGAATTCTAATCCATTTTTTGCATTCAATTTATGAGTGAATGTTTAAACCCAGATATCTCTCTTCTGACATAGATTAAAGATTACGTCCATGATGTATACACTGAGGCAAATTAACAGGTTTTAAATAGAATGTTGACATTTATTGCAAACAATTTGTTTTCATGCCACTATATGTATTTAATCTATTCATTAAAGTCAATGAGTGGGTTAGCCATTGTTAAGCATTTAATTATAAATTGACCATGTATTGAAAAAGAATCTATGTACGTGTGATATCCTTGAAGCAGCTACAATAGAAATGTCCATGTGGTTATGCAATTTCATTATAGAGTTAATATTGCTAAGATTCATTAAATATTAGGATGTGTACAATGATTGGACTGGGTTTAACATCAGATACATAATGTACGTAGTCACAGAAACTGAGTAAAACCCTTTATGAAACCAGAATGATTTGTAAGTATTTAAATATACCATTGAAAGGAAGTTTATTTTTATGAAATGCTTCTAGTTTAATGTGGAGTTGTACTAATATGATAAAACTACCCATTAATGTTTTCAAAATATATCACTTTAATCAGATAAAAATCAGAAATGGAGCATAGTCGTATTATTGCACTCAGTGTGTCTCTGCATCCCTTTATCAGTGAGTCATTTCTTCAAGATCTCAGTAGGTAAGTTATTGCGCATAATTAGTACGTGTGGAGTGAAAAGGCAGAGTCTCCTTGAATATTAAAAGCTCTCTAAACTACGTAGGCTCCAGCCATCGTGACTGCACTACTCATGTCAGTTTCTTTGTTATACCCACATTGCTTCAGTCTACTTTCTGATGACTGATGAAGGAGTAGCGTCAGTGACCAGCTGAATGACATGCTTTCAAATAGCACACATTTAATCAGGACACAAAAAGAGAGGCTGAAATTACTGAAAATCTTGTGCATCGCCCTGGAATGCTCAGTCTGTGTGATTCCCAAGGTAGTTGTGCCCCCTTGTGAAGAGAACACACCATTGTGGAGAAACCTTCCTTATTATAGGCTTCCTCTTCACTCCTTCTCTTTCATTCTCGAATGAGCCGCAGGCATTCTGTCTGATCAATAAAACTAGTTGGTGATTGTTCTTTAGTGGAGAGCAATATAAGGAATGGTACCTTGCAGAATATTGCAGAATTCTGATGGAGTTTGCGGGAATAGTAGAAGTTGCCTCTCTTTTTCTCCTGGAAAAAACATACTAAACAATCGCTAGCAGTCAGGCCCCAAAGATCACAAAAAATGGCCCACTTGGGGTGCCTGTGATATTTTGTCTACACCCAAGAGCCTGATGGGTTCTTGTGGTATCCTCCCTGTCTCTAGGTCAGAAGGTCTGGTTTCAAGGCCTCCCTGCACTGAAAATGTGTCTGGACAGGTTGATTTGAAACAGTGACATGTCTAACTAATATCGCTCAGGTTGAGATGAGCACAAAGTGAGGTACAGCAGGGGAGGTGACACCTGAGATACCTGCCCTGCAGTCATTGGCCAGCGCTAAGCAAACGAGTAGGCAGGGTAAATTAACCAGAGTAAACAGCCGACCAGGGAAACAGAGTTTATTCGCAGGTGCTCAAGGGGTGAGGGGATCCCTCGCCAAGCAGGAGATGACTGAGAAAGACATACAGCTAGAAAGAAGAAGATTGCTGTAAACATACAGACCAAAACCACCAAATCATGTCAACTTGTGTCTATTTAGGTAATGCATCATGTTTAAACCCATACTTTCTGATGGACTACTTAGTACTTAATATACGACTTTTAAATGATCGTGATTTTGACCCAATTTTGTGTAATCAGTGACTTCTGAACTCAAACTAAATCTTCCACCAATGAATGTGTGTAACACTATAAATACTGATGAGTTCTTGGTCTTTAGGAAAACCAGCTTGATGACAGGTCAGACTCTGAAACACTTGTACTTTTCATTCCAGCTTTTATTAAAACAGGTCTGATACAGCCAAATACTGAGCACGGATATAAATTCAGTGGCTGTCTGTCAGAGTCGTGTGTAGGTAGAGTCTGGGAAACCTCAAACAGAAAGACTGAAAAGATAAAAATCACAAGAGGCAAATGCGCTTAAAAATTGACTACAACCATCTGTGTATGTTAGTGGCCTAATGTAATAGCATGTGGATTTGTACGCTGTGAAGCTCACAGTTTGTAATCAAACATTAAACACCCCTGCATCGTAGGTAAAGAAAGGCAAAGGAACTTTCTCATTCTGTGTACTGCAACTCGGACATAGTTGAAAGGAACCAGGACAAAATAATATAGTGAACCCATGAATAAGCTAAGGATCTCAAAATCAACTGTGCTGCCGATGCTATTCAATGTAACAGCTGCAACATTCTACAATCGGTACATCTTAAGCAACTTAAAGAATGAACTGCATATGTTTTTCCAACTTTTATCCTTTTGCTGGAATGACTTGCGTTTTCTAAATCTGTTTGTGTGTGCATTGTGTCATTATTTCCTGTCACATCTAGCAACTAATAAGATAGGTTAGCAAAGTTGGCCGAATGGCTGGTCTGTGATGTAGAATAACACCAACAGCGTGAATTCAACTCCTACATCAAACTTACCAGGAAGGATTTGCCATCTCTACCCCTTCCCCTCACCTGATGTGTGGAGAGACCCTCTGGCTAAACCACCACCAGCTGTCTCTCTTGAATGAGAGAGTAGGAGTCTGGTGACTTTACCTTTTAATAACTAATAAACTGGCTGTTCTGTTGACTCAAGAAAGCCTGGTTAAATCGGCTCCTTTTCAAACATCAGTTCACTTGCATCCAATAGGAAGGTACTCACAAGGGATCCTTTCCAAATGAGCTTATTGTGACAGGGTGAGATGGATGAATAAAGAAGGGGGGCCAGTTTCTTCCTCCTAACCTGAGATCTCAATGACTTGGGGTTTCCTGTCTGAAACTGTAATGAATTGGGGAACCTGATCAATAACCCAACCTTCTTCTCAATAGAAAGCCAAATCCTGTTTATGTTAACCTGATGTTATTGGTGGTAGCACAACTCATGTTAGCATTGCTGATGTCATTTTAAAAGGAAGCAAAACGTTGATTTGCCTTTCTGATTGAAACAAAAATGGAAATCACAATAATAATGTGAATGCAATAGATCATAGTTGCTCTTTCTGCATTTCAATGTGTCTGTGCATGCTGTTTTTAATGATAGGCCACTGAAGGTATTAGCACAGTGATCTTCCTCTCACTGTCAGCATTAGTTCAGTGATTACTCTCCCACCTCCAAGACAGAGGCACATGCATCTCCCTCTTCAGTTCTACCCCTACCACCCCACAGCCCTCCTGCCACTGGCACTCACCTGTGACACGCAATCCCAGTGAAACACTAGGGCTCAGGTTTATATCATATCAGCTATGGCCGCCAGTATCCCAATGGCGCTGCTGGCTGAGAAATAGGAAGCAGTGGGGTTTTGTTACTGAGGTCACTTTGGACTGTGTGTTTGATTGGGTGGCTCAGGGATCAGCAATGGAAGCTCTACGGGGTGTTGAAGTATTCAGACGATGGGGAAAACTGGAAGTATATCCTGGAGGAATCTAAAGGAATCGTCAAGAGATTCCAGGCAGACACAGCAATTTCTAGAGTTTTATTGTAGGGCAGGAACTATGTTCATCCCACACTATACCAATGATACAGAGAGAGGGCACATCCAAGGGCACATACTTGTCTCTACTGGGTCTCATCCCACTAATCAAGACCATTCCGAGATTGGGGGTGACTAGACCAAGGGAGGTAAGGCACAGAAGCTTCCTGAAGGATTCCAATGGACCCCATTACAGGACAGGGCCAGTGGCAGTAGTGAGTAGAACATTGATCGAGGGGCTGTATCTCAAACTGTGCCTGGGGTCTGATCTCCCAGTGATCAGGGTGGATTTTAGTTTCATAACAATGTCCACTTGGGACACCGATAACTTTTCTGGGAGTCATTTGCTGAAACAGACCCACTTGGGCAAAGGACCTCAGCAATTAGTCACATTCAATACTGTTCAGCTCCACAATCCAACTTGTTTGATCAATCCATCCCCATATCTTTATTTTCTTCTCCAAAACGCTGAGAAGCTGACATTCAGATTAAAATGTTATGATTATAATCCTGAAGATCTGTAGACATTGCTCACAATATGTGTTCTGGTGTTCCATCGCCTGTTTCATCACCTTGTGCTGGTACATTTAGCTATGGGACCAATGTCCATAGCCAGCAGCGCCAATGTTCACTGCTGCTCCATACTATTTAACTGCAAGATGTGGCTGAACCACAACTTAAAAGGATTCAGCTGAGCTGCCAGAGGGAGTGGTGGAGGCTGGTACAATTACAACATTTAAGAGGCATTTGGATGGGCATATGAATAGGAAGGGTTTGGAGGGATATGGGCCAGGTGCTGGCAGGTGGGACTAGATTGGGTTGGGATATCTGGTCAGCATGGAAGGGTTGGACCGAAGGGTCGTTTCCGTGCTGTATGACTCTATGACTATGACTATGTTTTGAAGAATTAAGGGATCACTGAAGAATCAGCAGTAAGGCCATGTGGCACAGTGGATAGTGTCTCTCCCTCTGAGACAAAAGCTCTGGATTCATTCCCACCTCAGGACTTGATCCCAAGCAAAGTGCACTCATGTGCAGCTGTAAACAGGGCGAGTATCAAATTGCGAATCTTCTCAACATGTTCCAACAACAGTGGGTCACCGAGGGAGAGATTCCAGGTCAGTGATGTGATGAAAAGCCAGTTGGAGTATCTATCATCCCTATGCATAGCTTTGGGCTATAATCTGCAGGTAAAAGTGTATGTTGCTGCAGCAGCCCGGACTCCCTGAGTGAAATGGATCATACCACTATCAGAATTAATAGCAACCTTACAATCGGTTGCTACAATGTTATACAACCCTTCATACCCTAGGAGAATTGATTCTGAAATTTTAATGATATCCTTAGTGTGCTGCCTATTACTGACATTCCTCTATATTTAATCTCAATTGGAAACTATTGTATACAACAGCTGAGTTTTCAGATGGTTATTCCCTTTATTAATTCCTTTTACTTTTATTCTTGGATTAACAGTAGGTATAGCATTTGACCCAATAACCTGTGCCAATGTTGTTAGCAAATTGTTCTTCTAATTGCTGTTTTTTTTAAAATTATGATTTTTTTTATATAAGGAAGAGCTGGCGAATTATTCTTTAAGCTGTTGCAATAGATAGGATAGTGAAGCAGGTATTTGGTATGCTTTTCTTTATTGATCAGAGCATTGAGTACAGGAATTGGGAGGTCATGTTGCAGCTGTTCAGGACATTAGTTAGGCCACTGTTGGAATATTGCGTGTAATTCTGGTCTCCTTCCTATCAGAAGGATGTTGTAAAACTTGAAATGGTTCAGAAAAGATTTACAAGGATGTTGCCAGGGTTAGAGAGTTTGAGCTACAGGGAGAGGCTGAATAGGCTGGGACTGTTTTCCCTGGAGTGTCAGCGGCTTGGGGGTGACCTTATAGAGGTTTATAAAATCATGAGAGGCATGGATAGGGTAAATAGACAAGGTCTTTTCTCTGAGGTAGGGGAGTCCAGAACTAGAGGACATAGGTTCAGGGTTAGAGGGGAAAGATATAAAAGAGACCTAAGGGGCAACTTTTTCACACAGAGGGTGGTGCGTGTATGGAATGAGCTGCCAGAGGAAGTGGTGGAGGCTGGTACAATTGTTACATTTAAAAGGCATCTGGATGGGTATATGAATAGGAAGGTTTAGAGGGATATGGGCCAAGTGCTGGAAAATGGGACTAGATTAGGTTAGGGTATCTGGTTGGCATGGAGGAGTTGGACTGAAAGGTCTGTTTCCGTGCTGTACTTCTGTAAGACTCTATGGCTCTAATAGACACCACAGAGTTTACACATCTCCAGCTGATACATGCGATGTGCATTAAAGGGAAAAAGCACAGATGATGGGCACTGCTTGGAAGAATGAAATAATTGATTGATAGCAAACTTCCAGAATCCCTATGGCATGGAAGCAGGTCTTTTGGCGCACCAGTGCCACACTGACCACTCTGCAGAGCATCCCTCTACATTTCCCATGTCAAATCTACACATCCCTAGATAATTTAATACTGCCAGTCCACCTAGCCTGCACACCTCTGAACTGTGCGAAGAAACCAGAGCATCTGGAGAAAAATCCATACAGCCACAGGGAGAACATGTAAACAGATCCACGTCAGATGCCGTATCACTTGCCTTTCACTCCTCCCTAGAACATCGTGACACCAAGAACAGCTATATAAGAATCCTACTCATTGACTAACGTTCAGCCTTCAACACTACTATCCCCGCAAGAATGATTATTAAACATAGTGACATCGGACTAAGCCCCACTCTCTGAAACTGGATCCTCAGTTTCCTGACCCACAGGCCACAATCAGTGAAGATTGGGGACAATATTTCATCCTCACTAACACTCAACACTGGAGCCCCCTCTCCCAGGGGTGTGTGCTAAGCCCCCTACTGTACTCACTGTATACCTATGACTGTGTCACTAAATACCAGACTAATGCCATTTACAAGTTCATGACACCACCATAGTTGCTAGAATCTCAGATGGCGATGAAACAGACTACAGACCGGAGGCGGAAGACCTGGAAAAATGGTGCACTGAGAACAACCTAGCTCTCAATGCCAACAAAACCAAGGAACTCATTATTGACTTTCAGCGGGATATTACTCATCCCATTAACCGCACAGAGGTGGAACAAGTGGAGAGTGTCAAGCTCCTCGGAGTGGTCATTAACAATAAGCTTTCTTGGACTCTTCATGTGGACTCACTGGTTACAAAGGCCCAACAACGTCTCTTCTTCCTCAGGCAGCTGAGGAAATTTGGCATAACATCGAATACCCTTGCCAACTTTTTGGGGGTGCCATCAAGAGCATTCTGTCTGGATGTATCACTACCTGGTATGGTAACTGTACCATTCAAGGTTGGAGATGGTTACAGAGAGTGGTGACCTCGCCCTGGACAATCACAAAGACCAACCTCCCATCTGTAGAATCCATCTACCAGGCCCACTGTCAAGGAAAGGCCGCCAGCATTCTCAAAGATCCATCCCACCCTGGCAATGTTTTTCTACAACCTCTACCATTGGGAAGGTACACAAGCCTGAACATACGCACCAGGTGGTTTTGAAACAGTTTCTATGCTACTGTTGTTAGAATACTAAATGGAATCACAAACTCTTAAAATTTACCTGCACCTGTGTTTTTGTTTCTCTTTACCTATTATTAACTTATCTATGGTATCAGCCTGCATTGCTGGAAGACAAAGCTTTTTACTGTGCCTCAGTACCCAGGACAACAAATCTAATTCACCACATAGACAGCCATCCAAGGCTGGAATTGAACCCAGGTCCCTAGCATTGTGAGGCAGTAGTGATAACCATTTAACCACCACAAGTCATTGAAACTATTAAGACCTAAGAGGTGTGACAAATAGCTGTGTGTAGCAGTGTGTCTGGTAATAGTGTGAGGTTTTCTTATACAGGTGTAAAGATCACAGGTAGGTGACTAAACCCTTGGGCTGATTGTAGAGCCCACAGTCCCATCCAGGAGAGCTGGCAGTGAAACATCACCAAATTCATCTCTTCAGGCTGAACTTTAGCAAAAGTCAGCTGAGTGACGATTTCAGGGAGTGTCATGATGAATGTCTCTCCATGAGCTCTGGAAACTAATCTCACACAACTGTCCTCTGCTCACCTCGTTATTTCTGTCCCACGCCCCTGTGGTGCTGAACCTCTTCTGTCCTGTGCTCACCAGTAGCACCTCTGCTGTGACCGTCTGGGATTTGAGGGCCATTGTTAAACCTCAGCCATATACCAGCTCAATCACTGCCAGCTGAAAGTGAAACAAATCGCTTCTAAGGGCACACAGCTGGCAAAGGTGACACCCCATTGGAAATAAAAGCTCCCATTTGTACATCCATTGCCTCTTTACATCATCACACGCCTAATCGACTGTCATAATAACTGCAGCTACACAGGATACCAGTCCATAATGCCATACCATGTCAGAACCCTGTCTGAAGGGAGTATTACTGTTTCCCTAATGCCCAGCCAAGCCTAACATCATGTCATTGTTCAATTTTAGAAAGCTGAAAACAGCTGAAAACTTTTATTGAACAGAAAAAACAAAGAAAAAGGTTACGTTTGCTTCTGGGAACATACAGGAGCTGTTTGTCTTTCAAGCCATAACAAATTTAGAGTCAATTCACTGAACTCACATCAATTGTTAACTCCATCCTATCTGGCTTGGTGTGCCCAATGCTGCAGCACTCTTATCAGGCTGAAGGCAATGTTCGTCTTGCTCAGTTCCTCATCTTCCCCCCTCGGATGACTGCTGTTGCTCTTATAGTTCCACTTCAGAGTCCATCACCTTCCCCTCTTTGCATGCTAGGAATATGCAGCACAATCTGTCTCAACTTTACCACAAGTGCCCCCCAGTCCTCCTGCCACTCTCCACCCCCAGAATAATTCAAAGATCAGACTATCACCTTCAGCAGAAATATCATCCCCTCCATGTTGGCACTTGTTGAAGAATGAGCTGCATTGTATCTATGCTCTGTCTCAGTCAAGGGCTTACATAATACAGTCATCAGCCAAGGTTGCAGAGGGTAGACCTTGTCTCCTAGTAATCACCTTTGTGAGGCGTCCAGCCCTTAAAATGAAGCAAGCATCTTTTTTATGGATTCAGGCATCGCTGGCTGTGCCAGCGTTTATTGCCCGTCCCTAGTTGCCCCTTGAGAAGGTGGTGGTGAGCTGCCTTCTTGAACTGCTGCAGTCCACCTCCTATGGACTGAGCCACAATACCATTAGGGAGGGAATTCCAGGATTTTGATCCAGCGACAGTGAAGGAATGGCGATATCTTTCCAAGTCAGGATGGTGAGTGGCCTGGAGGGGAACT
This sequence comes from Chiloscyllium plagiosum, assembly GCF_037043375.1. NCBI lineage: Eukaryota > Metazoa > Chordata > Chondrichthyes > Orectolobiformes > Hemiscylliidae > Chiloscyllium > Chiloscyllium plagiosum. The sequence continues at coordinate 55,335,457 of NW_028270160.1, forward strand.
TGAAGGGGGTGGTGTTCCCATGTACCTGCTGCCTTTGCCCTTCTAGATGGAAGTGGTCGTTGGTTTGGAAGGTGCTGTCTGAGGATCTTAGGTGAATTTCTGCAGTGCATCTTGTAATTAGCACACGCTGCTGCTACTGAGCGTCGGCAGTGCAGGGAGTGGATGTAGTACCAATCAGAACGAGCTGCTTTGTCCTGAATGGTGTCAAGCTTCTTCAGCATTCTCAAGGATATAGGAATCATGGCATCCATCCAGGTACATGATGCAGACCTCAAGGATATGGGACCAAGGAGCACAGATGACGTTGTACATTGATAGAATGGAAGCCTTTTCTGCAGAAGTCTGCCTTGTCATGGCGTGGCGCTCTCAACATAGTGTACATAGTCTATCCAGCACTCTGCAGCCAGCAATGTGGCCCAGGCTGCAGCACTGCCCTCATCACAGAGAATAGGTTGGGCGAACTGGGGTTGAGGGCTGAGGGATCCCAGTAACCGGTTCCAGCAAGAACTAATCCAGCTGCTGCTTTGACGGAGACTGGGTCAGACTGGTCATCCACACCTCCACGTTGCATTGCCTGCTCCCTCTGCCAACACAATTTCAGTGACAGGGCCCCAGGACATCCTCAGTCCGTGGCAATCCTGCACCTGACTGGTGGAAGATACAGCTTCGAGAACAATAGACTCCTGTATCTCCTCTGCATCCCGAGGGGACCTTCAGTGGGGATTTCTACACATGGAGGCCGTTCGGCAGCTGCCAGAGGTTGCTGCTAGCCCTGGTCTCGCTGCTGCATCCATTAGTGCCCTGCTGTGACTGGCCCAAGCAAGGGGGTCCAGGGAATCCCTCTACAGAGGAAGTGGTGGAGGCTGGTACAATTACAACAGTTAAAAGTCATCTGGATGGATACATATTAGGAAGGGTTAGGAGGGATATGAGTCAAATGCTGGCAAATGAGTCGAGGATCAGTTTAGGATATCTTGTCCACGTGGACATGTTGGACCAGAGGGTCTGTGACTGTGCTGTACAGTTCTATGACTCAATGGTTGTTTGACAGAGGGGAGGTGATTCCATTGTACGCAGCACAAAGCCATCTAAACACAGGCAGTGATTGTAAGTGCAGTAGGATAAGGTGCCTCAACGCCCCTATTCCACTCCTCAACATCACTAAGAAAGGCAGCATTGTACGGGAGAGCACGTTAGCAAATGCTTTCAGGGCAAGGTGAGGAAACCAGCCTCAGCGCTTTGTGCAGCCTATGAGATTCGGGATTGTTTTTGTGAATTGTGACCTCCAAGAGCCAAGAAGAAGGTCACCTGCAATTACGTTCTGCTTCCACAGAGATGACTAACACTAGAACCAAGACCAGCTTGACTTGACTGCAGGCATTTTCCTTGCAGGGTATTGCGATTAGGGGCACCTTGAGACAGACCAGTTCGAGGGCCTGTTGAATGTAATTGCCCCTTGAAGAGCCTCACACTGCTGACCAGTAGAGACCACACACTCAGATGGAGAAACAAGTCTCTGCCCTTTCTGAGTACAGAGGCTGCTCTTTCTGTCTCCATTACACATTGGTTATTCATGAAATGAGAGATTGAAACAGCAATGCCACTTCACAGAGAGACAGAGTCTCCAGCTCAGCTCCTTGGTCGAGGAGACCTTCCTATTCCTCTCATGCTTACCCTCCCTCCCAACTCCATTGGCGTTGAACTTGCCCACTCTCCCACCCAACCCTGGTATTGAATTGTCCATCTCCTGTCTTTACCCCATGCCCCAGGCATACCATGGCAGGCATAGTGAGCCCACAATGGAAGCCAGAGTGTGGCTGACTGTCGATGCCTGGTCCCCTTCCCCCATCCACCCTGCCCTTGCATTACCCCTTTTCCTCACGTGCCCTAATGTCTCTCCCCCCCGCCCTTAAATGTTGAGTTGTCCCATCATGATTATCGCTTCCACCCCATCTCAGCTTGCTGCCTCCAACCCAAACAACGTCCCGACCACAAGAGGTGGCCCTCGATGACCTGCTTTAACTTTCAATAACCAGACCCCCAAGTAGTACCCACGATTCCCCACACTGACTGACCTGGAAGGACACTCCTGACTGATGACTGCCCGACATCCGCAATAATCTCTGTGCAGCTCCCAGGCACTAATACCCTGGCTGTTTGCACAGGGTGAGTCCATGATACAGAACCGCTGACCTCTCCAGGGGCCATCCGCCTATGTCCTAGAGCCTGGTCTGAGATCAGACACTGCCCTTCCCTGACTGCAGTGACACCCCCCGACTGACAACAGATCCCGGGGCTTGACTGAGGATGACATCCCTTAGACTTTGAGACATAACTGTTTGACACATGCAATGTTTAATGCTTGATCATCTCAGTAACACAAAAGTGTATTTACTACACACAAACTTTGTCCTTAATAAATGGTGAAACAGGCTATTAACTCGTGTCTTGTAAACAAAAATACCTTTTAAACCGAAACATCCCAACCCTTCACTGACACTCAGTAACAGCAGTGTATACTACCCACAAGATGCACTTCAAAAATTAGACCAGACATACAGTTATAGAGTCAGAGAGATATACAGCATGGAAATAGACCTTTCAGTCCAACACATCCATAATGACCAAATATCCAAAATTTATCTTGCCGCATTTGCCAGCACTTGGCCCATATCTCGCTAAACTCTTCCTATTCATGTACTCATCTTGTAAATGCTGCAATTATACCAGTCTCTACCACTTCCTCTGGCAGCTCATTCCAAACACACACCACACTTTGTGTGAAAACGTTGCCCCTTAGGTCCCTTTTAAATCTTTCTCCTCTCAGCCTAAACCTATGCCCTCTAGTTCTGGATTCCCCCAAACCTAGGGAAAAGACTTTGTCTATTTATCCTATCCATGCCTCTCATGATTTTACAAACCTCTATAAGGTCACCCTTCAGCCTCCGACGCTCCAGGGAAAACAGCCCCAGCCTATTCAGCCTCTCCCCACAGCTCAAACCCTTCAACCCTGGCAACACCGTTGTAAATCTTTTCTGAACTCTTTCAGGTTTCACAATATCCTTCCAATAGGAAGGAGACCAGAATTGCACGCAATATTCGTAAATTGGCCTAACCAATATCCTGTACAGCCGCAACATGACCCCCTAATTCCTATACTCAATGCTGTGATCAATAAAGGAAAGCATACCAAATGTCATTTTCACTATCCTACCTACTTGAGACTCCACTCTCAAGGGGCTATGAACCTGCACTCCAAGGTCTCTTTGATCAGCAACACTCCCCAGGACTTTACCATTAAGTGTATACATCCTGCCCTAATTTGCCTTTCTAAAATGCAGCACCTCACGTTTATCTAAATTTAACTCCATTTGCCACTCTTCAGCCTATTGGCCAACCTGATCAAGGTCCTGTTATATTCTAAGTTAATCTTCTTCACTGTACACTACACCTCCAATTTTGATCATGAAATAGAAACCAGAGTTGGCTGTTTGGCCTCTCAAACCTACTTTGCTATTTGATAGGATCATGGCTATTTTGGTGTTTCTCATGTCCACTTTGTTGACCTTTTCCCATAATTCATATCTACTGGAGTTTAAAATAGGAAGAGTCAATTTGATCAAAACATAAAACAACTTGAGGGATTTTGACAGGATGTGCCTCTTGTGGGAGAATCTACAAGGAGGAGAAAATCTACAAGAAGCAGAACACATGTCTATAATCCTGACCAGGGTACGGCTTAGACATTGGATTAATTTTATCTTCAGGTTTTGGACTTTGCTGGTTGCCGTGGGAATGTGGTGGCCCTTAGAAACATGAAAATTCAAATCAGAAGCAGGAGTAGGCCATTAGCCAAGACTGCTCCATCATTAAATAAAATTTTGACTGATATGGTAGCAGTTTGGGTGTGAGGCTGAAAGGTGACATTAATGTAGCACACATACCCATGAGCTTGGACTGATCACTGCTGACAGCCATGACAGGCTGCCTGGCTTTGGGCCTGCACTAAAAGGCAAAGCAAGTCAGGCTCAAAGCTGTGAATGGCTACCCACAGTGCACATGGACTGGCTAACGCATGAGGCAATGAGCAGGGCTTCCGGCACATACCGACATTACACCCATAATCACTGAGAACACACAGCATTTGTGAGTTTCATGTGTTGGGTTCTGCAGGGCAAGGCGATAGCAGTTGACTCTCGAAGGAAAAGCATGTGAATCTTCACTTGCAAATATACCTGCAATCCCAGGGATCCCCATTGTAGAAGCCTGATTACCGTCCAAAAACCCATCCTTGGCTTTTCAGAGCCAGAACCCATCATGCCACTGAAGGACCAAGCCTCCTCCTACTGAACTGTGAGGGTCAGAATGGTTCTCATTGCCACATATAAAGGTGACAGGGAGAAAGCAGGAAAATGGGATTGAAAAGCCTATCAGCCATGATTGAATGGCAGAGAAGACACGATTGGCCGAATGGCCTAATTTCTGCTCCTATGTCTTGTGGTCTTATACCATTAAAAGAAGCTGTAGAACCTTGGGATTGTCTGGGGTTACGTGTACACATTCTAAATTTCATCATGCTGCTGAATGCCTCCTGGTTAAAGGCATAAGAATGGAAGTTCATTTAACACTGACCTAATTGGAATGTCCCAGTGCTCCTCAGAATTAGTCATGGTGCCACCTACAAAGATGAACAGGGAGAGCAGGAAATCCATTGAAACTCTCAGTCTGGTTTGCCACCCAGTGGATTTGGGAATGTCACATGGTCTAAGAATCAAAGACGTTTACAGAAGATGCAAGACAGATACAACAGATGCTCAGATTAGTATAAGATTTGACAAGAACATTAACTGGGGTAGTGTGTTTTTGGATCTTTGTAGGGAATGCCTTGGTTGATTGAGCCTGATCAGATATGTGTGCATAAAGCTCTTGAGAAATAGTGAATAATAAAGGAAGATTTTTGCTGAAACATCTGCAACAACTTTGTACTGAAAGCTATTGACATCAGTGAAGAAATGTGATGAGAATATGATTTAGCATTTGAAAATGATCAGATCAGACTCAATGCAGCTGAATACCATATCTGTGATTGTGAGCAATGGGAGAGCAGAACACATGTATATAATCCTGAAGAAGGAAAGATTTAGACCTTGGATTAATTTTGTCTTCAGGTTTTGGGCTTTGCTGGTTCCCATGGGAATGTGATGGCCTTTCCAAACACGAACATTCAAAACCAGAGTAGGAATAGGCCATTCAGCCAAGGCTGCTTGGTCATTAAATAAAATTGTGACTGATATGATTGTATCCTCATGTTCGCATGCCTGCCTGGTCCTATTAATCTTTCACCATCTTATTTACCAGAAATTGAACTTCTTCTGCCTTAAACATATTCAAGTACTCGACAGCACCACTTTTTCAGGAAAAGCGCACAATTGCCTGAGAGAAAAATGTTCTAATGAGCAACCGTTGATTTTAAACAATATCTCCTTCTTGTAGATTGTCCCACAAGAGGGAACATCCTGTCAAAATCCCTCAAGACATTTTATGTTTCAATCAAGTCGACCCTTCCTATTTTAAACTCCAGTCGATATGAATTATGGGAGAAGATCAACAAAGTGGACATAAGGAACATCAGAATAGCCATGATCCGATCGAATAACAAAACAGGTTTCAGAGGCTGAACAGCTAACTCCTGTTTCTATTTCGTTTAACCTATGGTCTAATTGTTGCAGTGCATCTTATAGATAATACACACTGCTGTTACTGAGCATCAGTGAAAGGATGTATGCGGATGTGGTAGGAATCAAGCAGACAAAAATAAGATTCCTACCAGATTTTCTTATTAAACAAAAATGTATTTATTACGTACAAATATAGTCTTTAACAAATGGTGAAACAGGCTATTAGCTAGTATTCTGTAAACAAAAATCCCCTATAAATCCAAACACACCCATAATCATACACAGGCAGGATACTATGTTGGGTTTTACCGGATGAAAGAAAAAGGCAATAAAAGATAATCTTGAGTATCAAGATTCCATACCACAAAGTTGGAATGAGGTGGCTTTCTCTCAGAGTTCACGGTTTCTCACAACAAGACCACATTGTTCTCAGTCACAGGGGAACAGAGAATCCGCAGTTCAAGTAGCTAGTCAGTTAGACTCAGGTCTTTTTATTGAGTTTGTTCAGTTTTCAGAGTCTTTGAGTGCTGTTTTCACTCACAGAGAAAGACAGATGGACAGAGAAGGGGGTAGAACATTCGATCCTTGCAAACCCTCTGCCAAGGTGCTTAATTCCTTCCTCAGGAAAGAGAGACACAGAGAAACTGATCTTTGCTGCTGCCTTCTTGTGCTCTCTTTTCAACTAGATCACCGCCCAGTCTGTGGCAAAATTGAAACAAACAGTCCAGAAGCTGCTGTTGCTGCTGTACAACCTGAAGTGTAATGCTTTTTCCACTAGCTTGTCTAGCTTAAGTAAGAAATCCATCTTATTTCTCGCTCTCTAAACAGCTGTGCGTTTCCAGGGGCCATTCAACCCTCTACAGGTTATAAGTAATGCAAAAGATAATTCCTCTTTTGAATTTCGAGATCCAGAAAGTAACATTCTAAACACTCTGGTCTCCAGGCATTATCCAAATCTTTTATTCTTCCAATTTTTATTCCAATATATACACTGATTAAGAAGGGCATTATTAAGAAACAGAAATATGCTGTTGAAGCCTTTTGTATTGCACTGTTCAGGGTAGCCTCATGAACATTTCTTTCAAAAGAAACAACTTGATTTGCTGGCAAGTGGGATTTTTCAATGCAATGTCTTTTTTGCCTCATTACTTTTCACCCTGTTTCTTGATGTCTTTTACAATTTATCTGTCATTGCCATTCCAAAGCAATGAACTGCTCCCAGTGTAACTCCAAGCCTGTCTTACACCTCTTTTTAAGGACCAATAATACCAGGCTGAATGTTCTTGGGCAAAAGATTACCAAATATAAACCAGACTCATTGCAAGGGTTATTTTCTTTTTTCACCTGGAAGTGAAAAATTATCACATTGCAGCTTCAATAAATCCAGCTTTTTGAAAGAGAGCATGATCTTAATACGATAATGTCAGAAATGAAAAGCACTTTTTGTTAAGTGCCTTTCAAATGATACAATGGGAAGAGGTTGCCAGGATCCTTATTCGCTGGTGATCCTGCTTCTGATAAACTTGAGTTGCAATTTATAAAAGAAAGCCTTCCTTTTACACCATGCCTTTCATCTCAAAGCACTTTCCAGTCAGTAGATTTGAAATGTAGACACAGTGGTGTTGCAGGAAACACAGCAGCCAATTTGTACACAGCAAGCTCCCACTAGCAGCAATTTTTAAAAAAGCAATATTTATTATTTATTGCCTATCCCAGCATTAAGCATTAACCCCTATCTGGTCTGCAGTCACATGTAGTCTACACCAGGTAAGCATAGTAGCTTGTTTCACTAAAGGGCTAACTCCCATCTGCTCTGGTGGGATTTAAACCCAGGTCCACAAGAACATTGCCTGTACCTCTGTACTAACACCACTAGGCCATCACCCCTCTGCAGCAATTACATGATAATCAGTTTTAGTGATGTTGGTTGCAAGACAAAAATTGGCAGGTGAAGATTCCCCTCATCTTACTTTGAACAATTTAAGTTTTGTTGAATTTTTTTATGCCCTGAATTATTCTGATTGCTTTGTTGGGTACAAATACTTGAGTATTAGTTAACAAACACAGCGAGTGATATCCCTGTCAGCATTAGGGTCACACTCGACACCACAAAATAATTACTTCAACAAGACATGATTGGTCCCACCTCGGAGCCCTGGCAATTGAAAGGGACTTTGATTTTAAGTCCTTCACACGGATGGTACAGCCAGTTAGAAAGAGGTCACGCAGGTATCTCTAGGGTAACACTAAACACAACATTATGCACATTATGATTTACCAGTGAAAATGATCACTGCTTTAATGACGCCAAGTGCGGCTATTAAGCAGAGAGACATCTGCAGCAACTTACCTTCTTCAGTTCCTGCTGGAATTGAAAGCAGATATGCTCGCAGTAAACTACAGCCTACCCAAGCTTTCCTGAAGAAGGGTTTATGCCTGAAATGTCGATTCTCCTGCTCCTCGGATGCTGCCTGGCCTGCTTTGTTTTTGCAGCACCACATTTTTCAACTCTGGTCTCCAGCATCTGCAGTCCTCACTTTCTCCTTCAGCTTACCCAAGGCAATGTCACTTCAAATCACTTTTAATGAAGCCTCTTGTTTTTCACAAAAGTCAGACAAAAGATATAGCATGCTTTAAATTTGGATTTGATTAGTTTGTTCAGCAGAACAGATACTGTGAGGTAAATAAACCCACAGCAACCCAATCTCTCGGTTCTGTCTTTTGTTCAACACTGACCTTAAAACTGGACAGAACTCTGCAGCCTGCAACAGAGTTTGAAAATAGTTTAAACCAGAAGAGTTCCTCTCAGCATGTGCACTTCTATAGCTAGGAACAGGAGCAATTATATGTTATGTAAAAGAAGCATAGAGGTAACTGAACTGCTAGTTTGTTACTGCTGGTCAAATGGCATTAGTCTTTGGCTCAGTAACAATTAGACAACGAGGGCAGAGACTTATCAAGTTGTTAGTGGAGATATGGGTTATGTCTAAATAGAGTTGAATCAGAAGAACTATCTATTCATGTAAAGGAACTGAGTTTTATTTGTATTAATTGAAGGCAGAAGGGGATGAGACTTTTTAATTATAGATAAGCTGAATTTGGAGGAAACCAGAAATGGAAAGGAACATAACCAATAAACAATGAATAATTCCAAACAACAAAGAATACAATCAAGGCTCTGCAGGGGCATGCTACAATGAGATGCTTGATTTAGAGAATTATGTGCAGCAGTGATGTTGGAATTACAGAAACAGGGTTCACTGCAGGGGATAGAAGTGAATTCAATACATTGAGACAAAGAATGATGAGAAAGAATTGTAAAGGCAGCGTGGGAGAAGGGGAGGCTGATTATTCCGAAATAAAGAAATTGGATTTAGCATACTAGGGAAGACAAATGAGCTGCCTGACTGATTTCATAAGAGTTTCTTAGGCCTAGCTTAGGCAGGAGTAAGGGTGACTTGCCTTCACTCCAGACCTGAACTTACCAAACAGTCGATGGACCTGCGTACTCTGCTACAAGTGGAAGCTAGCTTAAACCGGAGTCTGATACTCTGCTTCCTGTATACCCTTTCTGATTTTTATACTTGGCCTCTCCCAGCAAATCTATGTTGGATTTATGCTCCATACCAGCCCCCGATCAGACCACTGCATCTCATTACGTCAGCATATTATCCCATTCCTTCCTCCATCATATCTATTCAAGGTGTACACACTATTGGCAAGGATCTGATTAAGAAAATGAACATAAAAAGATCATAGGAACATGTGACATGGGAGTAGAAATCGACTATTCTACCCCTCAAGCCTACTTCACCATTCAGTGACGTCATGGCTGATCTGATTGGTGTCTTACCCCATACTTGGTAGCTCATAAATCTGATAAACTCAGACTTGAATATATTCAATATATTCCTGAAGAAGGGCTCATTCCCGAAACGTCGATTCTCCTGCTCCTTGGATGCTGCCTGACCTGCTGCGCTTTTCCAGCAACACATTTTCAGCTCTGATCTCCAGCATCTGCTGTCCTCACTTCCTCCTATATTCAATATATCCCCTGCTTTGTGGAGTAGAGAATTCCACAGACTTATGAACCACAGGGAGAAGAAATTCCACGCAATTTTTATATTAAGTGGGATATCCCTTGTTCAAACAACTCCTTAGCACCTATCCTGTTAACCCCTTAAATGCTTCAATAAGAGACATTTTGCTAAACTCGAGTCCTGCTAAACTCTAATGAGTACGGGTCCAACCCGCACAAGCTTTCTTCATAAGACCAGGAAGCAGCTTGGTGAATGTTCTCTGAACTGAACTGCCTCCAAGTATATCCCTCTGTACACATGGAGATAAAATGTGCACAGCCCTTCACATGCAGTCCCATTCATGTCCTGCAGAGTTGGAACAAGACTTCCTTACTTATATGCTCAATAGTGTATACTGTGTTCAAGATGCACTGCAGAAATTCACCAAAGGTTCTCAGACAGCACCTTCCAAACCCATGATCACTTCCATCTCGAAGGACAAGGGCAGCAGATATATGGGAACACCACCACCTGCAAGTTCCCTTCCAAGCCTCTCACCATCCTGACTTGGATATATCACCGTACCCCTTGACTGTCACTAGGTCAAAATCCTGGAATTCCCTTCTTGATGGCATTATGGGTCAACCCACAGCAGGTGGACTGCAGTGATTCAAGAAGGCAGCTCATCCTCACCTTCTCAAGGGGCAACTAGGGACAGGCAATAAATGCTGGCCCAGCCAGTGACACCCACATCCCACAAATAAATAAAACTTTTAAAATCCCTTACAATAAAGACCAACATGCTTTCTTTGCCTTTCTAATTACTTACTCTAGCTACATGTTAATTTTTGTGATTTACATATGAGGTCACCCAGATCCCTCTGTAACACCACAGAGGGAGGGTGGCACGGTGGTTAGCACTGCTGCCTCACAGCACCAGAGACCCGGGTTCAATTCCCGCCTCAGGTGACTCTCTGTGTGGAGTTTGCATGTTCTCCCCGTGTCTGCGTGGGTTTCCTCCAGGTGCTCCGGTTTCCTCCCACAATCCAAAAATGTGCAGGTTAAGTTAAATTGTCCGTAGTGTTAGGTGAAGGGGTAAATGTAGGGGAATGGGTCTGGGTGGGTTGCGCTTCGGCGGGTCGGTGTGGACTTGTTGGGCCGAAGGGCCTGTTTCTACACTGTATGTAAGTAATGTAAACCACTGTCTGCAGTCACCCTCTATTTACATAAAACCCAGTTTTTCTGTTCCTCCCACTAACATAGACAGCTTCACAATTTGTTACAATATACTCCATCTCCCTTTTCTCCTCCCCCAAAACTTTGCTTCTCTAAATCTCTTTGCAGTTTCTTTGTATTGCCCTCTCCTTGATTCCTTATTCATCTTCCTGATGGAGGGTTTATGCCTGAAACATTGATTCTCCTGCTCCTCGGATCCTGCCTGACCTGCTGTGCTTTTCCTGCACCATACTCTTGACTCTAATTTATCTTAGTATGGTCAGCAGATTTGACTACAACACACTGGTCTTCGGAGGGTCGTTGCAGACTTGATGAGCTGAATAGTCTATATCTGCACTGTAGGGATTCTATGATTCTGTGTTCACCTGAGTCAGAGATCTCTTATTTTGGATTCCGACTTGTATACCGCTCTCTCGGAACCTTTCCCTTGTATTAATCTCTAACTCCAACTTCCTAAATTCTCATTCCTCCTCATTCTCTCACCGATGTACTCTTTCCTTTCCAGTATCTGCTCTCTGCAGCGTTTCCCTTTCAAGTTCTAGTCCTTTTTCTTCATTTCTTTATCTGGGTTCAGTGCTTTCATTTGCAATTGAACTCTCACTAACGCAATTCCCTCACCATGTAGTTTGAGTTGTTGATCTTCCAATGTCAAATGTTGTGTCATTACCTGACTAGTATTTGCCAAACTAGCCCCTACCTTTACTGCTAACCTAACCTCTCAGCCAATTCAATTAGCCTATCCTAGGTAATTCTTTGCAAATTATTGATGGATAAATATTCCCTCCCCAGGAATGTTTCAGCACCCACTTCTCATATAATTTTCTCTTTAATATAATTTGATTCCAATTATTAGTATTCCCCTTGCTGCTACAACACACCCATTTTTATGTTCTAATATCGACTAAACAAATGCATATCACTCCAATCTCACTACTTCACAAATTAACATCTGAGGGGGTACCATTGACCAGAAACTCAAGTGGACATGTCACATAAACACATTGGCTACAGAATACTGTAGCGAGTAATTCACCTCCTGACTCCTCAAGGTCTCGCCACAAGGGACAAGTCAGGAGTGAGATAGTATCCTATCCATCTGTCTGGATGAATGAAGCTCCAACAACACTCAAGAAGCTGACACCATCCAAGACAAAGAGGATTGATGAAAGCGAGCAATGGATATTGTCTATATGGACTTCAGAGCTGAAAAATGCTTTGCTGGAAAAGCGCAGCAGGTCAGGCAGCATCCAAGGAGCAGGAGAATCGACATTTCGGGCATAAGCCCTTCTTCAGGAATGAGGAAGGGTGCGAAGCAGGCTAAGATAAAAGGTAAGGAGGAGGGACTTGGGGGAGGGGCATTGGGAATGCGATAGGTGGAAGGAGGTTAAGGTGAGGGTGATAGGCCGAAGAGGGGGTGGGGGCGGAGAGGTCAGGAAGAAGATTGCAGGTCAAGAAGGCGGTGCTGAGTCCGAGGGTTGGGACTGAGATAAGGTGGGGGGAGGGAAAATGAGGAAGCTGGAGAAATCTGCATTCATCCCTTGTGGTTGGAGGGTTCCTAGGCGGAAGATGAGGCACTCTTCCTCCAGGCGTTGTGTTGCCATGGTCTGGCGATGGAGGAGGCCAAGGACCTGCATGTCCTTGGCAGAGTGGGAGGGGGAGTTAAAGTGTTCAGCCACGGGGCGGTTGGGTTGGTTGGTGCGGGTGTCCCAGAGGTGTTCTCTGAAACGTTCCTCAAGTAGGTGGCCTGTCTCCCCAATATAGAGGAGGCCACATCGGGTGCAGTGGATGCAGTAAATGATGTGTGTGGAGGTGCAGGTGAATTTGTGATGGATATGGAAGGATCCCTAGGGGCCTTGGAGGGAAGTGAGGGGGGAGGTGTGGGCGCAAGTTTTGCATTTCTTGCGGTTGCAGGGGAAGGTGCCGGGAGTGGAGGTTGGGTTGGTGGGGGGTGTGGACCTGACGAGGGAGTCGCGGAGGGAGTGGTCTTTCCGGAACGCTGATAGGGGAGGGGAGGGAAATATATCCTTGGTGGTGGGGTCTGTTTGGAGGTGGCGGAAATGACGAAGGATTCCTTAGTGGTGGGGTCTGTTTGGAGGTGGCGGAAATGGACTTCAGCAAGGCAGTCACCAAGCTTCCACATGGTAGACTGGCTGGCAAAGGTAGATCACATGGAATCCAGAGAGATCTAGCCATTTGGATACAAACTTAGCATGAAGGTGGCAGACAGAGGGATGTGGTGGAGGGTTGCTTTTCAGACTGGAGGCCTGTGATCAGTAAGGTTCAGTGCTGGGTCTACTGCTTTTCCTCATTTATATAAATGATTTGGATGTGAAAGTAGCAGGTATGGTTAGTCAGCTTGCAGATGACACCAAAATTGGTGGCATAGTGGACAGTGAAGAAGGTTACCTCAGAGTACAAGTGGATCTTGATCAGATGGGCCAACAGGCTGAGGAGTGGAGATGGAGTAATGTGAGGTGCTGCATTTTGGAAAGGCAAATCAGGTCAGGACTTATACACTTAATGGTAAGGTCCTGGGGTGCATTGTTGAACAATGAGACCTTGGAGTGCAGGTTCAGAGTTCATTGAAAGTGGAATCACAGGTAGACAGGGTGGTGAAGGCAACATTTGACACGCTTCCCCTCATTGGTTATAACACTGAGTATAAGGAGTTGGGTGGTCATGTTGCGGCTGTACTGGACATTGGTGAGGTCACTTTTGGAATATTGTGTACAATTCTGGTCACCCTACTATAGGAGATATGTTGTTAAATTTGAGAGAGTATAGAAAAGATTTACAAGGATGTTTCCAGGATTGGAGGATTTGAATAATGGGGGAAGGATGAGTAGACTAAGGCTTTTTTCCCCGGGAGCATTGGAGATGAAGAGATGACCTTGTAGAGGTTTATATAATCATGAGGGGCATGGATAGAGTGAATAATGAAGATTTTTTTCCCAGGGTAGGGGAGTCCAAAACTAGAGAACATAGGTTTGAGGTAAGAGGGGAAAGATTTAAAAAGGACCTAAGGTGCAACTTTTCCATGTCAAGGGTCCTGTGTGTATGCAGTGAGCTGCCAGAGAAAGTGGTACAATTACAACATTTAAAAGGGCAGCCAGATGGATATATGAATAGGAAGGGTTTAGAGAGATAGGGCCAAATACTGGCAAATAGGATTAGATTAATTTAGGATATCTGTTCAGCATGGACAATTGGACTGAAGGATCTGTTTCCATGTTAGAACATAGAACATAGAACAGTACAGCATAATACAGCACAATACAGGTCCTTCAGCCCATTTTGTTCTCAGCATTTATCTTAATCTAAGATCAACTTAACCTACACACCCCTCAATTTACTGCCATCCATGTGCTTGTCCAGCAGTCGCTTAAATGTCTCTGACTCTACTACCACCGCTGGCACTACATTCCACACACCCACCACTCTCTGTGTAAAGAACCTACCTCTGACATCTCCCCTAGACCTTCCTCCATTCACCTTAAAATTATGTCCCTCATGACAGCCATTTCTGCCCTGGGGAATAGCCTCTGGCTATCGACTCTATCTATGCCTCTCATTACCTTGCACACCTCTATTAAGTCGCCGCTCTTCCTTCTTCTCTCCAGCGTGAAAGGCCTCAGCTCACTCAACCTCTCTTCATAAGACAAGCCCTCCAATCCAGGCAGCATCCTGGTAAATCTCCTCTGCATCCTCCCTAAAGCATCTACATCCTTCCTATAATGAGATGAGTAGAACTGGATATTTCAAGTGTGGTCTAACCAGGGTTTTGAGATCTGCAGCATAACCTCCCTGCTTTTAAACTCAATCCCCCTGTTAATGAAAGCCAAAACAACAAATGACTTCTTAACAACCCTATCAACTTGGCTGCCAACTTTGAGGGATCTATGTACGTGGACCCCAAGATCCTGTTGTTCCTCCACACTTCCAAGAATCCTGCCTTTAACCCTGTATAAAGCATTCAAATTCTACCTTCCAAAATGAATCACTTCACATTTATCCAGGTTAAACTCCATCTGCCACTTCACAGCCCAGCTTTGCATCCTGTCAATGTGTTGTAGCCTGCAACAGCCCTCGACATTATCTACAACATCACCAATCTTTGTGTCACCAGCAAACTTACTAATGCACCCTTCCACTTCTTCATCCAAGTCACTTATAAAAACTACAAAGAGCAGAGGCCCAAGAACAGATCCCTATGGGACACCACTGGTTACCGACCTCCAGGTGGAATACTTTCCATCCAATGCAACTCACTGTCTTCTCTCAGCCAGCCAATTCTGTATCCAGACAGATTTCCCTGTATCCCAAAACACCTAACTTTCTGAATGAGCCTACTGTGGGGAACTTATCAAATGCCTTCTTGAAATCCATATACAGCACATCCACTGCTCGACTTTCATCAACTTGTCTCATCACATCCTCAAAGAACTCAATAAGGCTTGTGAGGCATGACCTGCCCCTCACAAAGCCATACTGACTATCTTTAGTCAAACTATGTTTTTCCAAAAAGTCATAAAGCCTATCTCTCAGAATCCTTTCCAGTCCTTTGTTGACCACAGATGTAAGACTGACTGGTCTGTAATTCCCAGGGATTTCCCTATTCCCTTTCTTGAACAGAGGAACATTTGCCTCCCTCCAATCATCTGGTACTACTCCCATGGAGAGTGAGGATGCAAAGATCATCGCCAGAGGTGCAGCAATCTCATTCCTCACTTCCCGTAGTAACCTTGGATATATCTGGCCCAGCCCTGGGGACTTATCTATCTTGATGCTTCCCAGGATTTCTGGCACATCCACTTCCTTAATATCAATCTGTTCAAACCTATTAACCTGGTCCCCGGTGTTCTCACTATTAACAAGGTCCCTCTCCCTCGAGTGAATACTGAAGAAAAAAAACTCATTTAGGGCCTCCCCTACCTCTTCAGACTCCAGACGCAAGTTCCTCCCACTATCCCTGATGGCCCTACCCTCTCTCCGATCATTCCCTTATTCCTCACGTATGTGTAGAACGCCTTTGGGTTTTCCCTAATCCTTCTCACCAAGGCTTTTTTGTGCCCCATCCTAGTTCTCCTCAGTCCATTTTTGAGTTCTTTCCTAGCTACCCTGTAATCCTCTAAAGCTGTGCCAGATCTTCCTTCTTCCTCTCGATGAGAAGCTCCTCTTCTCTTGTCATCCAAGGCTCCTTCACCTGACCATTCCCTGCCTGTCTCAAGTGCAGGCAACCCACAACAAGTGCTCCTGAAACAGCCTCCACATTTCTGTTGTGTATTTCCCATAGAACAATTGTTCCCAGTTTATACCCCACTGCTCCTGTCTAATAGCAGTATAATTTCCCCTCCCCCAATTAAGTACCTTCCCATACTGTCTGTTCTGCAACTGCCCTACCATCCATTCCCACTGTTCTGAATTCCCAAAGAGATGATTGAAAAAACTAGTAACCTTATGGAATTAGAGCACAGAGTTTTGTCTTTGGTTAGAGGAGGATGGGTGGGAGACTCTACCTAAGTAGTGTTTCGGGTAAAGCAATTGCCCAAATATTACTTCACTTACTCAGCAGTCCTGTCTCTGCTCCTGCTGAGTGTGTGCTTTGCCTATTCATGAGGTAAGTTATTAAAGGATTAATTTACCTTCCCAGCAGCCCCCTGTTGTCCCTCTCACTGCTCCCGCTGCTGTTGCAAAAATGGAGACGCTGATTCCACGAGGTAAGTTATTAAAGGATTAATTTACCTTCCCACAGCCCCTGGTCCTTGCTTTCACCACTCCCACTGCAAAAATGGCGTTGTACAAGTCTACGACAAATCAGCCCACTTGATTGGCATCATATCCACAAACATTTACTCCCTCCATCACTGATGCTAAGTAACAGCAGTATGTACCATCGAGAAGCTGCACTGCAGAAGTTCACCAAGGCTCCTTGGAGAGCATCTTCCAAACCCACAACCACTACCATCTAGAAAGAGAAGGGTAGCAGATACATGGGATCATCACAACCTGCAAATTCCTCATCAAGGCACTCACCATCCTGACTTGCAAATATATCACAGTTCATAGAATCATATGATTTGGTCCAACAACTCCACACTGACTCTCCAAAAGTATCCAACCCAAACCCATTCCCCCTGACTAATGCACCTAACCTACACATCCTTGAACACTATGGGCAATTTAGCATGGCCAATTCACCTAACCAGCACATCTTGGACTGTGGGAGGAAACCGGAGCACCCAGAGGAAACCCACACAGACACAGGGAGAATGTGCAAACTCCACACAGACAGTCGCCTGAAGGTGGAATTGAACCCAGGTCCCTGGCACTGTGAGACAGTAGTGCTAACCACTGTGCCACCATTCCTGGGTGAAAATCCTGGAACTCCCTGCTTTGATAGCATTGTGAGTCAGCCTACACTAAATGAACTGCAGCAGTTGAAAAAGATAGCTCACCATCACCTTCTCAAGGGTAATTAGAGATAGGCAATAAGTGCTACAGGGATTGGCCTTCCAAAAAAAACACTTTGACCAATAGGCTATTTTCGAAGAGTGATTTTCTGAGTTCAAGATAGAATTAAAGTTAAAGAATCAGACGCAGTGCGTATGCTGAAGAATTGATGCTTGATTTAATGGTGATATTCTCCACAAGGCAGACACATGCAGACCTGTTTCCTTTGAATCACCAAATCAGAATGCATGATGGTACGATTTAGGTAATAATTGCGTCATGTCAATTGCATTTAACATTGCCAGATACCATCACATGTGTATTAAAAGCCTTAAGGAAATTGTGGGTTGTCAAAACTTTAGATGGATAGACTGCTGAGAGGCTTCCAAGGAAACCAAAAATGGGCTTTGCTTAAAAAAATCTATAGGGCTGAATATGTGACCAAACTGAAGCTCAAACGGACAGGTCCCCATGTTGGATGACAGGGCAATTAAAATGGGACTAAAGAGAAACTTGATAAGAGAAACATGAGGTGGAGAAGTCTTCCAAGCCTAGTCATTAAGGGATAGCAAAGCTCCAAAAAAATGTCAAGAAATAAGGATGCCAAAAGTTACAAAATAATAAAGAAACCCTTCAGCATTGGAGAAAAAGATGAAAGTGGCACTGAAATCAATGATAAAATATTAAATTAATATTTTCTAGAAATGCTGTATGAGTTGAAATTGTCTTGCCATGAAGGATCATTGGATATTGTAGGTGCTACACAAATCTAACAACTAACAAACATAATTAAAAAGGTATTGCTGAACTTGACCCAGGATCCTCAGTTTGACATTAATAACAAGAAACCAAAATGAAAATTATTCTGACAAGATTATTATAAATGGAACCTGGGATGTATAATTAACTTGATGAAAAGTACGTTTCTTTATTCAGAATCTAAATTTGCTGGGGCAATCTGGGCGAGGTAAATATTCTCAACATTCAAAATACGTTAAAAAAAAACTAAAATTAGTGGGAGAGCACTGGTTGTTTAATATATTTTCCAGTCCTTAACACTTTTTTAATATTAAATCAGTTGAAAATGTTACATGAGTAATGATAATGAGAAGACCAACACTCCACTTAGTTGCACGAATTAGTTTATTTCAGCAATTTGGGAGCTGCTATTATACCAGGTTGTATCAAGATAACCCTTATATGTGGTTGTAACAGATCTGGTGAGAAGTTATTGCAGGATTGAAAAGTAAATGCGGCTGGATTGGAGGAGTTTACATCCATCTATGTGCTCCTGCAAACATCTCTGATTGGCTGAAAGCTGTTCTGAAGTCTGGATTTCTGACCAACCAGGAAACGGATCAGTAACATTTGACCTTGGGGTAAAGTGCTCATTGAAATGTGTTTCAAAAGTTGGAGGCAGGGTGAGAAATCTCACTCCAACTGAGGAGAACACAACAAACATGAATGAGTTGACTGGCATGGCTGGAGAACTTTAAAGAACTAAGCTTCTAAGAATTATGCTTGCCAGTCAGGTTCTGCAGTTTAATTCTGTTATTTTAAATTATTGACTGGAAAGAAACACCAAGTGTTGTCAATGTAATTAGGGCTATAGGATTAAAGGATCATTGAACATAGCTGAAAGAGCTGACTTAGCAAATAAAGTTGACTTTAAATTCTTAGTTTTATGACAATTCCTTTAATAACAAAGTTAGCTTCATAACGGTATTAGTAATCCTATCACAGTCTGATGCCACCATCAGTCACCACACCCTAATTACTTTGCTCGTTCATTATACA
This sequence comes from Chiloscyllium plagiosum, assembly GCF_037043375.1. Taxonomy (NCBI): domain Eukaryota; kingdom Metazoa; phylum Chordata; class Chondrichthyes; order Orectolobiformes; family Hemiscylliidae; genus Chiloscyllium; species Chiloscyllium plagiosum. The sequence continues at coordinate 55,354,637 of NW_028270160.1, forward strand.
TGGTAGACCAAGACAACTTTTTTTTTGCCATGGATACAGACAAACTCATTCCTTCAAACAATGTGAGCCTTTATTTTCAAAATTGTGCAGCAGTTTTTTTGCCTTGTGTCTGTTCTAGCATATAGATCATGAATCAAGGGCTCGTGGTTCAGAGATTCAGATGATTAATCAGCTGTAATTAGAGGTTCCAACATCCAGATAAAACATTGAATGGATATCTTTCTCAGATACATGTAAAAGGTCATGTGATACTACTCAAAGATGACTTGTAGGACCGTTCCCATTTGCAAGCAAGCATTTCACCCTGAAACAATGTCACTCAAACTGTATTGTGTGCATTGTGTCTTTGTTGAAGTGTTTGTAAGACCACTGCCTCCTGCTTTTTTTGGGGGTGAGGTACTGTATGATGGAGGTCACGTGACTACAGCAGATCATGAGGAATATTTGTACAGGGTACATTATTGCATTTCAAGCGAAACACCCCCCTTTTAAATGACAAAAACAAAATCAATTTGTAGGCACTATTTCTAACTGAGAGTTAATCAACTCTCTCTTTACACAGAGAGTGGTGGGTGTGTGGAATGCACTGCCAGCGATAATAGTAGAGTCAGATACATGAGGGACATTTAAGCAACACTTGAATAGGCACATGGATGATAGTACAATGAAGGGTATGGAGGTTAGTTTGATCTTAGAGTAGGATAAAAGAAGGCATAACATAGGAGGACTGAAGGGCCTGTACTGTGCTGTACTGTGCTATGGTGAAAGTGAGAACTGCAGATGCTAGAGATTAGAGTCGAGAGTGTGGTGCTGGAAAAGGACAACAGGTCAGGTAGCATCCGAGGAGCAGGAGAATCAATGTTTCAGGCATAAGACCTCATCAGGAGTGTCTGTTCTATGTTCTCAGTTATAAAGATACAAACAAAGATTCTCATCCAGTAATAATTGTTTGGTATTTTAGTTGGTCCTACTTTTGTTTATGTGCTTTCATCCATGGCCTGCCTGACCTTTAAAACGATTGAATCTTGTAACGGTCGGCATGTGGTTTGTCGACTCTCCCTCAAACATCTCAAACATGGGGGTAAGGCCACTTTGGGAACACTGCGTTCAATTCTGGTCTCCCTCCTATATGAAGGATGTTGTGAAACTCGAAAGGGTTCAGAAAAGGATGTTGCCAGGGTTGGAGGATTTGAGCTGTAGGGAGAGGCTGAACAGGCTGGGGCTGTTTTCCCTGGAGCGTCAGAGGCTGAGGGGTGACCTTATAAAGGTTTATAAGATCATGAGGGGCAAGGATAGGATAAATAGACAAAGTCTTTTCCCTGGAGTAGGGGGAATCCAAACCAAGAGGGCATAGGTTTAGGGTGAGAGGGGTAAGATATAAAAGGGACCTAAGGGGCAACTTTTTCATGCAGGGGTTATGTATGTGTGGAATGAGCTGCCAGAGGAAGTGGTGGAGGCTGGTACAATTACAATATTTAAAAGGCGTCAGAATGTGTATATGGATAGGAGGGGTTTGGAGGGATATGGGTCAAATGCTGACAAATGGGACTAGATTAATGTAGGATATCTGGTCGACCTGGATGAATTGGACCGAAGGGTCTGTTTCCATGCTCTGTGCAACTCTCTGGCTCTATGAGTCTATCTGCTGGTTGGAATGAAGTGTTCTGAAATTCAGTTTTGAAATGTTCTCATCTGACTCTGCTGACTTGCACTGTTGCCTTACACACCACTTTCGTTAGTTTCTTTCTCAATCTGTCCATTTGTCTGTTTGCCACTGTGGGCCATAAAACAGTTTAACTCCCTTCTGACATGTTTAGAATTACAAGTTCAAGCTTTCAACCTTGCTGTGAGATGAGCAACATTAGCTTTTGTGTCTAATATCTGGAATTCTGAACCTTCAGTCTTGCCGTAGCATTGAGCTCTTCGACTCATTTGTCCTCTTAACGTTCTGTCACAGATTCAAAGCTTTGCCTCTGAGGGCTTACCTTTCAGGTCATAACCTGGTCTAACGTTATACAGAGCTGTGAAGCTCAAAGTTACAGGATGCACAGCATCCTTCTTGCATTTCATATTCACTGGATGCGTTTGTTCCGAGTCTTCATCACAATAGGCACAACCTTCTTTTCTCCTTTAAATATGATGTTGCCAATAGGATTTGATTTGATTTATTGTTGTCACGTGTACCTAAGTACAGTGAAAAGTTTTGCTTTCTGAGCAGTACAGGCAGAGCATACAGATTATTGGGTGCTTAGACAGAGCGAGGTGGACAAGGTTCCAGCTGGACAGGAGGTACACACAGCAAGATCAATGTTAGAATTTGATCTTCTCTAAGACATAGCTTGGATCATCTGGACCTGCATCCGACATACCCCTAGTGCCCACAGTTGACTTGTCCAGTTGTGATCAGGTCTCTGTAACAGTCGTCTTTATAAATCTCCTTTGTTTGCTGCCTAGCTGTACACCAGTGTGCAAGGTGGTTTCACGTCTTGTAGTTCAGACACTGTTCACCCCACATTAAACGTGCTTTCTTTTAGCTGATGTAATATTTTGCAACTATTCCCTTGGCCTTCATCTTTCTGCCAGCTGTCCTATAGATACTTGTTGCTTTTCTTCACACTGTTCAGCTTGAAAAGGCTTAGCCTGCATATCAGCACAGCGCACAGAGGTCTGGGCTGCCTCTCCATATTGTGGGCCATGCACCTGCTCTCCCACGTAAGTGCTGGACCTGTTGATTTGCAAGTGCAGAACTTCAGCATGTTTATAAATTCTTAAAGTATCAGATCATCTACTCTTAACAGTCAAGCTATGATAGTAGGATCTCTTAAGCTGAAGATAACTCTATCATTGACGAGATGACCTTGTAAACAGCTAAATGTATAGGATTTTGAGAGCTGGCTAATGCAATCACATGTCTATTGATAGACTCTTTTTCAGCTTGAGCTCTAATATTGGAAACATACCGTCCATGAGTTATGTTGACTCAGGGTTCAACGTGTTCCTTCTTTCGAAATTTCTTCAGTGTGTTCTTCAGGAAGATTTAACATGAAATACATTTGGAATCAGTCTCTCTGCTCTGACAGGAATGTAGCTGTTCTTAAATACTGTGGCTTGTTGATTAAGTCTGCTACAATCTCTTCATTTTGGCATTGTGTTTTGAAAAATATCTCCTTTCATTTTGACTGGCACAGGGAAGAAAAAAAACTGTTGACACCGGCAATGTTTCAACTGCAATTTATTTCTTTGTCCCTTTTCTCTGGACTCCTGAGAGTGGTTTTTTTGCAGCTTTCATAACTCTGAATGTAGAGTCATACAGCATTGAAACAGACCTTCGGTCCAGCCAGACCACACTGACTTTAATCCCAAACTAAACTAGTCCCATCTGCCTGCATTTGGCCCAAATCCCCCCAGACATATCTTATTTATGTACCGCACTCACAAGGGGCGAGGCCACATTAGATTTTGGGACTGGGTAATGAACCCAGCCAGGTGTTAGATTTGGAGGCAGGTGAACACTTTGGTGATAGTGACCACAATACGGTTATGTTTACTTTAGTGATGGAAAGAGATAGATATATACTGCAGGTTATAGCTGGGGAAAGGCAATTACAATGCGATTAGGCAAGATTTAGGATGCATATGATGGGGGAAGGAAACTACAGGGGATGGGCACAATTGAAATGTGGAGCTTATTCAAGGAACAGCTACTGCATGTCCTCGATAAGTATGTACCGGTCAGGCAGGGAGGAAGTTGTCGAACGCGGAGCTGTGGTTTACGAAGGAAGTTGAATCTCTTGTCAAGAGGAAGAAGAAGGCTTATGTTAGGATGAGATGTGAAGGCTCAGTTAGGGTGCTTGAGAATTACAAGCTAGCCCAGAAAGATCTAAAGAGAGAGCTAAGAAGAACCAGGAGGCAACATGAGAAGTCATTGGCAGACAAGATCAAGGAAAACCCTAAAGCTTTCTATAAGTATATCAGGAATAAAAGAATGACTAGAGAAGGATTAGGGCCAATCAAGCATAATAACGGGAAGTTGTGCATGGAGTCAGAGGATATAGAAGAAGTGCTAAATGAATAATTTTTGTCAGTATTCACACTAGAAAAAGACAATGTTGTCGTGGAGAGTATGGAGATACAGGCTACCAGACAAGACGGGATTGACATTCGCAAGGAGGAGATGTTAGCAATTCTGGAAAATGTAAAAACAGATAAGTCCCCTGGGCCAGATGGGATTTATCCAAGGATTCTCTTGGAAGCCAGGGAGGCAATTGCAGAGCCTTTGGCTTTTATCTTAATGTCATCATAGTCTACAGGAATAGTGCCAGAAGACTGGAGGATAGCAAATACTGTTCTATTGTTCAAGAAGGGGAGTAGAGACAACCCTGGAAATTATAGACCTGTGAGTCTTACTTCGGTTGTGGCTAAACTGTTGGAAAAGTTATAAGAGATAGAATTTATAATCATCTAGAGGAGGACAAGTTGATTACAGATAGTCAACATGGTTTTGTGAAGGGTAGGTCATGCCTCACAAACCTTATTGAGTTCTTCGAGAAGGTGACCAGGCAGGTGGATGAGGGTAAAGCGGTTGATGTGGTGTATATGGCATTTGATTGAGGGTGTTTTAGCAGTTTGGATCAGAAATTGGCGAGCTGAAAGAAGACAGAGAAGGTGGTGGTTGATGGGAAATATTCATCCTGGAGTTCAGTGACTACTGGTGTACCGCAAGGATCTGTTTTGAGTCCGCTGTTGCTTGTCATTTATATAAATGACCTGGTTGAGGGCATAGAAAGATGAGTTAGTAAATTTGCAGATGACACTAAGGTCGGTAGAGTTGTAGATAGTCACAAAGGTTACAGAGAGACATAGACAGCTGCAGAGCTGGGCTGAGAGGTCGCAAATGGAGTTTAATGCGGAAAGGTGTGAGGTGAATCACTTTGGAAGGAGTAACAGGAATGCAGAATACTGGGCTAATAGTAAAATTCTTGGTAGTGTAGATGAGCAGAGAGATCTCGATGTCCATGTGCATAGATCCCTGAAAGTTGCCACACAGGTTGATAGGGTTGTTAAGAAGGCACACGGTGTGTTAGCTTTTATTAGTAGAGGGATTGAGTTTCAGAACCATGAGGTTATGCTGCAGCTGTACAAAACTCTGATGCAGCCACACTTGGAGTATTGCATACAGTTCTGGTCAATGCATTATAAGAAGGATGTGGAAGCTTTGGAAAGGGTGCAGAGGAGATTTACTCAGACGTTGCCTGGTATGGAGGAAAGGTCTTATGAGGAAAGACTGAGGGACTTAAGGCTGTTTTTGTTAGAGAGAAGAAGGTTGAGAGGCGAATTAATTGAGACACATAAGATAATCAGAGGGTTAAATAGGGTGGACAGTGAGAGCCTTTTTCCCCAGATGATGATGACTATCATGAGGAGACATAGCTTTAAATTGAGGGGTGATAGTTAAAGGACACATATCAGAGGTAGCTTCTTTACTCAGAGAGTAGTAGGGTCATGGAACGTACTGCCTGCAACTTGTAGACTCACCAACTTTAAGGGCATTTAAATGGTCATTGGATAAACATATGGAGGAGAATGGAATAATATAGGTTAGATGGACTTCAGATTGGTTCCACAGGACAGCGCAACATCGAGGACTGAAGGGCCTGTACGCGCTGTAATGTTCTATGTTCTATTTATTCAAATGTCTTCTGAATGTTATAACTGTACGCGTACCCACCATCTCCTCTGGAAGGTCAATCCACACACGAATCATTCTCATTGTAAAAAAAAATCCTCTCATGACATTTAAAAATCCTTCTCTTCTCACCTTAAACGTATGCCCCCCAGTCTTGAAATCTTCCACTCAAGGGAAAAGACACCTACCATTGACCTTATCTACGCACCTCATTATTTTATAAACGTCTATAAGATCACCTCATGTCTGAGATGCTTTTCAGAAATCAGAGTTCTACACAGTTCAAACTGAAACTCAACTCCCACTCCTGATACTAAATTCTGCCTTCACAGGACAACAATCTTATGTGTAAGGTGTCTTTATTGAAGTGCTAATAAGATTGTTGTCTGTCGAGTGTGTGGACCTCATGCTACAAGTTACATAGGCGCGTAGGAGCATGAGTGGACCATTCACCTTCTCTGCTCTTCAATATGATCATGACTGATCATCAACTTCAAACTCTTTTGTCCAACGCTCTCCCCATTTCTTTTATGTCGGACTACAGAAGACCAAGAAAGATATTTATACACGATTGCATCTCGACCCAAATAAAAGCAAGCTTTGCTCATTTATCCCATTGCTATTGCCACTGCCTGAAACAATAATCAATTTTCAAAAGTATTTCAGTGGCTATTTGGCCATGAAATACATCATATCGACATATTTGCTTTGTTCATTCCTACTTGTATCAAACAAGTGAAAGGAGATTGGCCAAGTACAGGTTGGAAATTGTGTCCCAAAGACTCACAAAAGCATCATTGCAGTAAAACTAAGAAAAGAATCTTATGAAGCAATGGAAATGAATATATTCCATCTTTGAAATGAATTTAAATATAAGGAAAAATGGCACAGCCAGATGTGTGCACTGTTTCTCTGCTACACACTATTCAAAGACAATGGCATTGATTATATTATCCTCTAGGAGATTCCAAGTAAGTAGACCCTAGGTTATGTCTCAAGATTTGGATGCAAACAGAACTATGTTAACATATTAGAAGTCACTTTAATTTAGCTGAGGCACATTAATACAAATTGGTTGTCTGTCATTTCACCCTCCTGAAGTATGACGGTAATTTTAATAACTCAGCAATATCTCAGTTTGGTTAAAAACTGCACATAATAAAATAAATAAAATTAGATTTGCCTTGGGAAAAAAATGTTTTTTCAATTTGATAACAATATGCAGGTCTTTAAATTTGCAGTATTGATCTATCATTGGTACTGCATGTCCAACTACAATGATTGGGATATTTATCCGATATCTCAACATATTTAGTGTTTTGCAGGGTAAGGGAGGCTCTATGGTCCATTTGTGCAGCTGATTTTTGCACAGTTCCAGGGTTTTTACCTTCACTACACAATCTGGAAGTGCATTTTGTTTATTGGTCAGACCATGCGGAAAACAATTCCTAACATAATTCCTAATGGACACACAATTTTTCTTGAAATAATTTTCTCAATGAACCTTTTCATTCCCCTATCATTTATAAGTTCATCTCTCTTTGTCATTCCTTCAATATTTTATTGGAACAAGTGAATATTGTGACGATGCTGTCACTTTAAGAGGTTATTTTGTCCTTTTTTTTAAAGTGAGATTGTAAGGCAGAGGTGTATTGCTGCCTCTAAAGTTGGAACAATGGAAGCAGCCTGGGTGTGGTCACCTCTCACAGACTGGGCTTTCTAGGTTTTTTTTTCAGGTTTAGTTTCAAGCAGAAATCTTTTGGGGTCTCAAAAGAGTTGGAAGCTTCAGTGAATGTCTCTTAGCTGCTACTTTGTCTGAATTTTCTCTTCATGTTTCTTCCTCCTGGATGGGAGAACTGCATGTGTCTGAATTTGCCATTTTAACCAAAGGGTGTGGTTATGGGATGTTTCTACATTGGAATACCTAATTAATAACAGTTACTATATCTATTCATAGAATCTCAACATTGTGAAAACAGGTTATTTGGCCCAACTGGTCCACACTAACCCTTCAAAGGGCATCACACCCAGACCCAACCCCCTACCTTACATTTCCACCTAACCCACACATTCCTGAACACTACGAGCAATTTAGCATGGCCAATCCTCCCAACCTGTACATTTTTGGATTATGGGAGGAAACCGGAGCACCCGGTGAAAATAGGGAGAATGTATAAACTCCACACAGAAAGTTGCCCGAGGCTGGAATTGAACCAGAGTCCCTGGTCTCGTGAGACAGCAGTACTAACCTCTGAGCCACTGTGCCACTCTGTTATTTGGTTAAGTTTTCGACAGTTAAACTATTCTAAATTCCTCTTTCTTTCGCTTGTATTTTAACTATAGGGTTTAAGTAAATTCTGTTTTGCTTAACATAGAGTAGTTTGACCAGTCACATTGCACCTGGAATATGACAATTCACATCTACTTTTAAAATAAGAAAAGTTAGGGTTTAAGCTATCTTCGTAAAATAGTTTGCAGGGGGTCTGGTCTGGTCTGATCTGGTCCATAATAACAAATAGCCCCATGGTGCTACTTGAAAACAATGGAAAAGTTAACCCAGTAAACATACCTCTCTCATCCAACATTGACTAAAATATATTGGCTATTCATTGATTCATTAACTGGGCTCTTTTCAAATCCTTGCTTGCTGAAAGCAAGTTGGTTCCACATTTCACTGCAATCCTTAAGTGCAAATCTTTGGTGACAAGTAGTTATAAATTCTTTGCAATATTCATTCATTCTTACAGTAAAATGAAGGAACATGCCCTTTACCTAGCATCTTTCACAATCTCTGCACATTTCAAAATATTTTACAGCCAAATAAATACTTTTGTAGTTGAGGTAGTATTGTAATGTAGAAAATGGGGGAGCCAATTTGCATATGACTAGCAACTCCATCCCCCACCCCAACACCAAATATCAAAATGATAATGACCGGATAACCTGTTTCAATGGTATTGGTTGACAGATAAATATTGGATATGATATGCAGGAAAATGATCCTGCATTTCATGATTTTCTTTGATATCCATCCAAGAAAGGTTGGACAACAATCTTGTTTGAGAAGTATCTTTATTGAAGTATTTATAAGATGGTTTTGTTTTTATTCATTTATTGGATGTGGGTGTTGCTGGCTAGCCAGCATTTATTGCCCATCCCTAGTTGTCCCTTAAGAAGGTGCTGATGAGATACCTTCATGAACCTCCGCAGTCTGCTTGCCATGAAATGATCCCCAATACCATAAGGGAGGAAATACCAAGATTTTGACCCAGTGACAGTGAAGAAACAGCAATATATTTCCAAGTCAGGATGGTGAGGAGGGGAACTTGAAGGTAACAGTGCTCCCATAGATCTGCTGCCCTTGTCTTTCTAGATGGAAGTCATCGTGGGTTTGGCAGGTGCTGTCTGAGGATCTTTGGTGAATTTCCGCAGTGCATGATGTGGGTGGTACACACAGCAACTACTGAGCATCGGTGGTAGAGGGAATGAATGTTTCTGAATGCAGTGCCAACCAAGTGAGCTGCTTTAACCTGGATGGTATCAAGCTTCTTGAGTGTTGCTGGAGTTGCACTCATCCAGGTAAAGTGGGGAGTATTCCATCACATTCCTGATTTATGCCTTGTAAATGGTGGACAGGCTTTGGGGAGTCAGGTGATGTTACTTGCCACAGTATCCCTAGTCTGTGACCTGCTGTTATGGTCACTGCGTTTATATAGAACGCCCTTTGGCCCACAATGTTGTGCAGAGATTTAATCCTAATGTAAAATATAGTAACTTAACCTATGCACCCCTCAATTCACTGCTATCCATGTGCATGTCCAGCAGTCGCTTAAATGTCCCAAAGACTCTGCTTCCACTACCACAACTGGCAATGCATTCCATGTATTCACAACTCTCTGCGTAAAGAACCTACCTCTGACATCTCCTTTATACCTTCCTCCTAATATCTTCAAACTATGACTTCTCGTACCAGTCAATCCTGTCCTGGGGAAAAGTCTCTGGCTATTGACTCTATCTATTCCTCTCATTATTTTGTACACCTCAATCAGGTCTCCTCTCTTCCTCCTTCTCTCCAGAGAGAAAAGTCTAAGCTTATTCAACCTTTCTTCACAAGGCAAGCCCACCATTCCAGGCAGCATCCTGCTAAACCTTCTTTGCACCCTCTCCAAAGCCCCTGTATCTTTCCTATAGTAGGGCGACCAGAACTGGACACAATATTCCGAGTGTGGTCTCACCAGGGACTTGCAGAGTGGCAGCAAAACCTCGTGGCTCTTAAACTCGATGCCCTGTTAATGAAAGCCAAAACACCATATACTTTCTGAACAACGCTATCCACTTGGGTGGCAACTTTGAGGAATCTATGTACTTGTCCAGCCAGATCCCTCTGTTCCTCCACACTGCCAAGAATCCTGTCTTTAATCCTATATTCAGCATTCGAGTTCGACCTTCCAAAATGCATCACTTCGCATTTATCCAGGTTGAACTCCATCTGCCGTTTCTCAGCCCAGCTCTGCATTCTGTCTATGTCGTGCTGCAGCCTGCAGTAGCCCTCTATACTATCAACGGCACCTCCAACCTTTGTGTCATCTGCAAATTTACTAACCCACCCATCAACCTCCTCATCCAAGTCATTTATAAAAACTATAAAGAGCAGAGGCCCAAGAACAGAGCCCGGCAGGACACCACTCAACACTGACCTCCAGGCAGAATACTTTCCATCTACAACCACTCTCTGCCTTCTGTCAGCCAACCAATTCTGAATCCAGATAGCCAAATCTCCTTGTATCCCATACTTCCTGACTTTATGAATAAGCCTACCATGGGGAACCCTATCAAATGTGTTGCTGAAGTCCATATACACCACAACCACTGCTCGACTGTCGTCAACCTGTCTCGTCACCTCCTCAAAGAACTCAATAAGATTTGTGAGGCATGACCTGCCCCTCACAAAGCCATGCTGACTGCCTTTAATCACTCTATGCTTTGCCAAATAGTCATAAATCCTATCCCTCAGAATTCTTTCCAAAACTTTGCTGACCACAGACGTAAGACTGACTGGTCTGTAATTGCCAGGGATTTCCCTATTACCTTTTTTGAAAAGTGGAACAACATTTGCCTCCTTTCAACCCTCCGGTATGACTCCTGTGGAGAGTGAGGAGGTAAATATCCTCGCCAGCGGCTTAACAACTTCCTTTCTTGTTTCCCAGGGCAGCCTAGGATAAATCTGGTCTGATCCTGGGGACTTATCAATCTTAATGTTTTCCAAAATTTCTAGCACATCAACTTCATTAATCTTGACCTGGTCAAGAGTGTATCCCAGCTCCTCTAAGTTTTCATTTCCAAGAAGTTCCCTTTCGTTGGTGAAAACTGAAGCAAAAAACTCATTTAGGGCTTCCCCTATCTGCTCAGACTCCACGCACAAGTTCCCTACGCTATCCCTGATCGGCCCTATCTTCTCCCTGATCATTCTCTCATTTCTCACATATGAGTAAAATGCCTTTGGGTTCCCCCTAATCCTTCTTGCCAAGCCTTTTTCATGCCCCCTCCTGGTTCTCCTCAGTCCAATTCTGAGCTCCTTTCTAGCAAGCCTGTAATCCTCTAAAGCTGTGCTAGATCCTTGCTTCCTCCACCTTATGTAAGCTGCCTTCTTCCTTTTGACGAGAAGTTCCTCTGTTCTCATCATCCAAGGTTCCTCAATCTGACTCTTCTTACCTGTCTCAGAGGAACAAATTTATGCATCACTCGCAACAACTGCTCCTTGAATAGTCTCCACATGTCTGCTGTGCCCTTTCTGTGGAAGGGCATATAGTGAGTCCAGTTGAGTTTCTGGTCAATGATAACCCCCAGAATGTTGATGGTGGGGGAATTCATGATGATAACACTGTTGAATATCAAGGGATGGTGTTTAGATTGTCTCTTATTGGTGACAGTCATAGTCTGGCATTTGAGTGGGACTAATGTTACTTGCCATTTATCAGCACAAGCCTGGATATTGTCCAGGTCTTGCTGCATTTGTACATGGACTGCTTCAGTATCTGAGGATTCGTGACTTGGTGGCTGTAGAGTGTGTTGACCTCATGATACAAGATGGTATGGGTTTAAAGCTTCATTCAAAAGATGGTGGCTCTGAGGGTGCAGCACTCCCTCCGTCCCACACTGGAGTATCAGCCCAGATTTCACGCTTAACTTTCTGAGCCAGACTCTCCTGCTCAAACATCATTATCATTTAAATGTCAGCAAAAGAGAAATATATTGGGAAAATTTTGCTTAATTTGCTGGGTGGGATCAGATGGGATTTCTATTTTGTTAAATAAATCATCCTTCGGTGTTGCCTCATCAAAAAATTCAAACTAGTTAGATGCAATTTGCCGATCATAAATACATGTCTTTCTAAATTAACTTTTATTTTGCTCCCTGATTGTTTGTAGCTCTCTGTAGGTCAAAAAAACTCCTGGCATAATACAATTTTCATTCCCCCATCTGCTTTCTTCACTGTGAACTAGACAGCTTGGCTCTGCTTCTTGAACAAATAGCACTGCATCGAGTTCCAACTAAATTTAAATTTAAAGCATTTTACCTCTTGCAGCTTTTCAATTGCAGCGTTAAAATTCTAAGCATAAATACACCATTTACTAATAATGTTGCTTTGAAAAATTGTGAAACATTTAATCAATGAAGCACTCAAAAATTGCTAGTGCGTGACAGAACAATGAAGTATAATTGGACTGATCAGGGCAGCTTTTGGGCAATTTCTCCTCAGTCAGTTTCATTTACTATTATTAACTAAATAAATCAAACACTGCAAACAAACTGAAGCCAGCAAACAGACTGGGCAATCATTGATTTGTCTTCAGTATAAAACTGAACAGGCATGTTATGCCCATTTGCTACAATGAGTCTTGAATTTACTGGGTGCTCTTTCGTGAAGAAAGTTACCTAGATCTGGACAAATAACATTCTTTATCAGAAGACTGACCTTTACCTGTGTGAATGAAGCCACATTTGTACCTACATTTTTACATGGTTAATCCCAATGAACGTTTAAACCTTTTACGTGTTATATAATAGACATGTACACTTTGCAACTAGTGGCAAGTGGCATATTCTAGCTTTTCATTAACACCTTCCTGAACAACTTTGAATACCTTTATAGACTGAGGAACCATTCATCAGAAGCTAATTCTCAATCTGAAATGTTAACTCTCTTTCTCTCCACAGATGCTGTCTGGTCAACTGAGATTTTCCAACATGTTTGCTTTTTATTATTTCAGATTTCCAGCATCCAAAGTATTTTACTTTTATGTAGTTGGTGTAGCAGAGTTGATATCGTGTATATAGATTTTTTTGAAGGCATTCAACCAAGTGCCATTAACAAACCTGATTTAGAAGGAAGATCATGCAATTAAGGGGGAGCTAATGAATAAGGTTACAAAATTAATGCTTTTCCACTTGTGGGAGATAGTTTCCACTGGTGCCCCCAAAGATTGATTTTTTTGGTCTTAAACTCAATTCACGGACAAAGCCTGGCAGAATACTCTATTGTGATGAGGATAGCTATCAGCTTCAAGATGACATTGACCGGATGGTGAAATGGGCAGAACCACAGCAGAGAGATTTCACTGCAGAGAAGCTTGAAGTGGGGGACAGACTGTTTTCTGGAGATGGCACAAAGCTGAAACATGAAGATGGATAGAGTCCTCAATAACAAATGCCAGAGGACTAGAAAAATTGAGGCCCTGGTCAAGAAAAAGGAGGCATACGTCAGGTTTAGACAGCTAGGATCATAGAATCCCTACAGCGTGAAAGCAGGCCATTCAGTCCATCAAGTTGATACTGACCCTCCAAAGAGAATCCCACCCAGACGCACTCCCCTACCCTATTCCCTGCAACTCCGCAATTACCCTGACTAATCCACTTGGCCAGTACATCCATGAACATAATGGGCAATGTTAGCATGGCCAATCCACCTAACCTGCACAATTTAGCATGGCCAATCCACCCTACCCTGCACATCTTTCGACTGCAGGAGGAAACTGGAGCACCTGGAGGAAACCCATGCAGACACGGAGATGTGCAAACTCCACACAGACATTTGCCGGAGGGTGGAATTGAAGGGTGAGATACTAAACCAATAGTTTGCGTCAGTATTTACTGTAGAGGACAACGACATGGAAGCTAGGGAAGTTGAGAAAATAAATTATGACATCTTGAAAAGTGTTTGCACTACTGAACAGGAGGTGCTGGAGGTCTTAAAGGTAGATAAATCTCCAGGACACAACCAGGTGTATCCCAGAACTCTGTGGGAAGCTAGGGAAGAGATTGCTGGTTCCCTTGCAAGATATTTGCATCATTGAAAGCCACAGTGAGGTCCAGAAGACTGAAGGGTGAACTTAAGTGGGACTGGAGGGCGGAAAGAAGAGGCTGGATAACCTGGGACTGTTACCACTGGAGCATCAGAGGTTGAGGAGTGACCTTCTCAAGGTTTATAAAATTATGAGGGACATCGATACACTGAATAACAAAGGTCTTTTCCCCAGGGGGAGTGTGTTCAAATCCAGAGGACAGAATTTTCAGGTTAGAGGAAGATTTAAGAGGGACCTGGGGGACAACTTTTTCACAGAGGGTGGTTCATATGTGGAATGAACTGCCAGAGGAAGTGGTAGATGCAGGCACAGTTACAACATTTAAAAGACATTTAGATGGGTACATGAATAGGTTTAGAGGTATATAGAGTTTAGATCAGAGTGGTGCTGGTCAAAGCACAGCAGGTCAGGCAGCATCCGAGGAGCAGGAAAATCGACATTCCTGAAGGGCTTTAGCCCGAAACGTTGATTTTCCTGCTCCTCGGATGCTACCTGACCTGCTGTGCTTTTCCAGCACCACTCTAATCTAAACTCTGGTTTCCAGCATCTGCAGTCCTCACTTATGCCTTAGAGGGATATAGGCCTGATGGGATTAGTTTAATTTGGGATACTTGGTCTGCATGGATGAGTTGGGCTGAAGGGTCTGTTTCCCTACTCTATGATTGACAAAATATACTCCTGGGAAAAGGTACAGCACAGGCATTCTCCTTTGTTTGGGAAGTAGTATAGGTCTGTTGAATGGTCAAGGAAAGGAGAATGTGACTGCAAGGCAGGAGACCCCAGCTAGAGTGCTGCAGGTGTCTCAGCTTCTGTCCTTGTCTGGGATTCTTAGTGCCCATGTGGAAGGGAAGGCCTGCTGTTGATAAGCAAGCTGACCATAGCAGCAATGTATGGGAGGCCATTCATACAGAGGCTAGAGAAGAAAAGCTGTAGTGCTAGGAAACAGTATATTTGAGGGGATAGATACTGCAGCCATGACCCGGAGACTGAATGCTGGATTGCCAGCCTGGTCCCAGAGCTACAGACATCCCATTGTGGCCGGAAGGAACTTGGAAGTGGCAGGAGCAGCATCGTGTTGTCATGCTCTACCTAGAAACTAACAACATTGGCAGAATTTCTGAAAGATCATGAGCAGCTAGAGATCAAAATTTGTAAGCAGCAGCTCACACCTAATAATCTCTGGATTACTATCTGAGCCATATGCAAACTGGTACAGTGCCAAACAAGTTGCAGAGTTGAATGTGTAGCTCAAAAATGGAGGCAGGACCTTCTATTCAAAGGACACTGGCACCAATCCAGGTGTAAAAGGAACCGGTTTCTTTGAGACAAGCTCCAATAAACTGTATTGGCACCAGGATTATGTCAAGTCATTCAGATGGAGATTTAGATGGGGGATTATGACTAAAAGGGTTGGGGAAAGTTCAAGTGAAGGAAAATGTTTTAAGTGTAAAAAGAGGAAGATGGCAGCTTAGGGGTAATGTTACTGGACCCACAACCCTAAGGCCCACATTACTATCCAAACAAAGTAGCTGGTGGAATTCAAACTCAAGTATTAGTAATGGTGACCAAGACACCGTTGATTGTTGTTAAAAAACATTAATCAAGAGATTTAGGGACAAGACAGGAAAGGTCACAGATTAGCTTTAAATGGTGGAGCAAGCTCAAAGGGACTTCTGTTTCTGCTTTTAGTTCCTACATTCTTTCCAAGTGTTATTCTGAGACAAGTTGAGCTTTAACTAATTAGAACATTCCCACAGTCTTTCTTTGCTCAAAATAGGGAGACAGTGAATTGCCTTAGTCCCCACACCATCCCAATTCCGATTTCTGTGCATTGCTGATGTTCACCAGATAATCTCTGACAGCCATAACTAGCAAAAGGGGTGCAACCACTTCAAATTTCCCTCTCCTCTTTTGGGGTATCTTTAAAGAGCACTTTATTCAATGAGCTTTTGATTGCCTCATCCACGGATATTATGGGCAATTCAGTTTGGTCAATCCACCTAACCAGCACATCTATGGACTGTGGGAGGAAACCAGAGCATCTGGAGGAAACCCAGGCAGACACAAGGAGAATGTATAAACTCCACACAGACACTCAAGGGTGGAATTGAACCAGAGTTCCTGGTGCTGAGAGGTAGCAGTGCTGATCACGGGGCTACCGTGCTGCAGTGCACCTTCGGAGGCTTGATGTCAATTCTTGCTCATAGCAATCCTGAGCACACCTTGACAAACTTTACAACCAGGAGATAATGAGGACTGGTGAAAAGGATGTGCATCAATCATGGGTGACTTTAATCTTTACATAGTGTGGCCAAGTCAAATTGGCAGATGTAACCATGAGGAACAACTCAAAGCATATTCAGGCCAGCTTCCAAGAACAATATGTTGTGGGTCTAACCAGGGATCAGACCATTTTAGGCTGGGACATTTTTTGCTGGAGTGCAGTAGGTTGAGGGGTGACCTTACACAGGTTTATAAAATCATACCAGGTATAGATAAAGTGAATGGTCTTTTCCCAAGGGTGGTGGATTTCAAGACTAGGGGGCATACTAGGGAGAAGAGAGTGATTTAAAAAAGACACAGGGCAATTTTTTTTTGCACTGAGAATGGTATGGAATGAACTTCCAGAGGAAGTGATGGATGCAGATACAGTTACAATGTTTAAAAGACATTCAGTTAAGTACATGATTAAGAAACGCTTGGAGGGATATGGGCCAAGCGCAGGCAGATGGGACTAGCTTAGTTTATGATTATAGTCTGCATGGACTAGTTGGACTGAAGGGTCTGTTTCTGTGCTTGTATGACTCTAATAAAGGGGCAAGTGTTGCTGTTGAGAGCTGATGAGTTAAAATGTGTGTGTAATGTACAATTCCTCATGGATTTTCACCCTTCTTGGTAGTGCTGGTTCTGTTACAGAACTTCACACTTATTTTACCTTATGCTAAGCTTTCTTGGCACTCAGTCCACTGACAATGTGAAAGCATAACCTGCAATCCAAAGCATTTGAGTGATCTGAACAGAACCTTTTGATACCTTTGCAGACTTATTTTTAAATTCAGACTTAACAATGGGATCGATGAACTGCAGTTTTCACAACATTACAACGGTCTTTTAAGCCAGAATCTGATTGACACCCACTTTCTAATACGTTACAAAGTCACAAAATCCAAATGGCAGAACTGGTACTGTGACAGGAAAAGGTCAGTGGCAAATCAATATAAAGTTGGAAGTCTTGCCTCACTTGTTTGAGAAACAACTCGAGTCGGTTATGGTTGACTGATTGGGCAAAATAAATTAAAATGCAGTTAGGAACATCAATGCTGTTTGATCTCCTGGTACAGTTTCAAAAGATTCTGTCTTTGCTCAAGAAAATATTGAAGACTCACTTAGGAACTTGGGCAGTACATTAACCAACAGTTGTGCACATCAGGGGGTGAATAAAATCTCAGCCATTTGTCTTTTGATATCCAGACACATTGCCCAATGTAGCACAAAACCCAAAAAATTGAAATCAGGTCTGCACCAAGCATGACAATTCTCTTAAATTAACTCCCTCATTCTAGTTCCACTCAATAATTCTCTGGTGCAAGAGATGACAAACTCAAGTTGTTTAGCATTATTTACAGAAAATTTATTACGAATTCCATTTTTGCCAAATATACAGCCTTGTGATATATCTAAATATTTTTTCATATTAAATTACAAAAGTAAGCAATCTTCAGTTAGTACTTTTGATTCCTCTGTAAAACAAGTAGCACCCATTACATATCAGCAGTTACCCCTGCATTCCACCTACAGCAAAACAAATTATGCATATAATTCATCACAATCAAAATAAGGATAACAACTCATTATATTTTTTGAAGATAGTTAAGTCAGACTATAATGAGATACATTATGGATGATTGATTATAAATAATCATAGTATATGAATGTGCACTTACAGCTTTTCTGATATTTTCATACCAGTTCCAGCGTAATTTCCCATAATACTAAAGTGTCCGTGTGCTAGCTCAGCAACAAAAGGGGCATTAATTCTCACTTGTTTCCTTCAAGCTGCAACTAAAATTGTATTTTTATCTAAAATTAAGAGAACACGCTTTCAAAATGCTCTTGTTAAAAGCAAGTCATGATTCATCCAAGAATGCTGCTGGAATATGAACATTTTATAAATTAACTGTATATTAAGGTGACTGATGAACTTTGAATTAACTTGGACCAAACTGTGCAATGTTAGATTACGCAGGAACTGGTCCACCTACCAGGAATGACAAGTAGATTGTGTTCAAACTTAATGCCTAATCTAAATAGGCAAACCATTATAAAAGGATGCTGACTCACTAAATAAAAGGTAAATTATAAAATTTATTTCATATGACAATAAATTTCCCACTTTGTTGGAACTGTAGGAAGAACAACTGACAACTTAGCTCTCAATTCCACAGATCCCACCAAGGTTGCACACTGAATGCTGGACTCAACATTGATTTGAATCAAAGCAATTTAAATTAACAATCACATTTCACAGTTTGCTCTCAGGTACATGACAGCAAACTTCCATTTGGAAGAAGTCAAGCTGAAATTAGATTGAGGTCTGGTGCATGCACTGTTCTCTATTTGATGCCACGCTTCACTATAAACGACAAGTGTGTGCTGATGCAAGAAGAGGCAACCCATCTTCACCTCACTCCACTCTCATAGCATAATGAAAAGTGAGCAGTTTCAATCAGTGTAAAACCCACCACTGTTAAAATGTCAAGTTTGTACTCTGTATCGATTTGAAAAAACAAAAGACAAAACATACCACGCAGTTTACATGAAGCAGTGCAAACCTCATTGAGCAGTGACTAATCAAAATTAAGACTGAATGTAGGGCCCATTGATAATTTTTGGTTACTTTTAAGGTAAAACGGAAGAAATTTTAAGGTACTTTTAATATGAAATGCACGTATCGAGTAGATCAGTTATTTAAAATAAGCTCTTGAAGCTGTATTTTATTTATACACACTGCATTACGATAATTTCCACCTCTCTATACAGAATATTTTATAAGGGCAAATTTACAAAACAGCATATATTATCAATTTTACAAAAGTTTTTTTTTCATAATATTAATTTCTCAACAGCTGTACAGCCTGAATACCGAATAATCCCATTTTGTTCACTAGATTTTATTTCAAAAAGGGAAATGTAACTGCAAGATATTGGAGAGCAAAACTGCTGTTGTTCAATCAACTGAAGGTTCTTTATCTGAAAAAGTGTTGCTGGAAAAGCGCAGCAGGTCAGGCAGCATCCAGGAAACAGGATCCAAGGAAGGGCTTGTGCCCGAAACGTCGATTCTCCTGTTCCCTGGATGCTGCCTGACCTGCTGCGCTGTTCCAGCAACACATTTTCAGCTCTGATCTCCAGCATCTGCAGACCTCACTTTCTCCTTGAAGGTTCTTTATGTCAAATGCAGAATTTCCGGTTCAGTAGAAGCCACCGATCGGTAGGTTGCAACCACAATTGCTCAAATATAACTTATTCCTAATGCAGAAGGAAAATAAGCTGATAAATAGATGATTTACCCATGACAGAAAAGCTTTGCATCATGAGGATTCTACCGCATTGATCCAATGTTTTTATTATTTTAACAAAATGGCAGTTCAAAGGATGTTTAAACGCTACCAAGTTTTATTGAGTAAAAGAATACCTAAATGATTTTCGGTATGCTTACTAGCAAATATAGAACTGTAATGAAATCTTAACCATGAGTCACAAAATACTAATGGACTTAACAATCTTCACACAGGTTTTGAAACAATTTCAAATTTAATTTGAGTTACGCAACCTGTACTCATGTAAAATAAATGCACTTTCAGCAATGAAGCAAATTCCAGCAATTGTTTGAAGGAATGACTTGTGATGGATTATAATAAAATATAGACGTTCCACTGTAGAGATGGTCACAACAAAACTTACAGCACAAACTGCCACTGAAAACAAGCAAATCAAATCCAAATTAGTGACAGTTGTGACTACTTGCTGGCATTTGATTTCCTATATTAATGTAACTTACATTAAACAGTGTGAATCTGAACAGCACACCACAAATAAATACAGTGACATTACTCGCATAACAGACCTATTGTGAGATGATAAAAAACAAGATTTGAAATCTTCAGATGAACAGGAATATATTCCAAAAGGTGAACCAGTATAACAGAATGCCCAATTCTAACAGCTGACACAGGCAAAGTCAACCATCTATTCAACCAGTCATTTCAGGAATGTTACACAAAGAGCTGCACATTCATTGGGAAATGAATTTTGCATGATTGTGATTGGAAGTGTTAAATAAATGTTGTGCCCAGCACACTTAGCAAACTTAAAAATCTTGAGGCAACTAAAATTAGTAAATTTTATCTCTTTCTAGATTAAAAGAGAAAGATATTTTCATGTTTCCTTTAAATTGCCTATTATAGATGCCCAGAGAGTTCAATCAAAGAGATCACATATTCGTGACTCACCAAGCTCTGGTCAAACTCGTGATCAGCAAAAGATCTGATGCTCAACTCCATCACCATGGGCAAACTTGTTAGAACTTACAAGTAGAGCTCAGTCTTGGGGAAAGAAATTAATATAAGATTGGTAGAACAGATGAAATTAAACAAAAGGAATAGGTAACAAAAAAATAAACACACAAACTAAAGCCTGCTGAAACCCCAAATATCAATTGTTATTCAGCAGCATCTTTTTCCTTAGAATCTATTTGATTAGGCGAAAGGGAATCTTGCTCTGTTTAAAAATGAAGCCAGTTCCATTTGCCCCTCATAATGCACATGGATGCTCAGAGGACAGACAACTCTGATATGCCACCAAGTAGAAAACAACCAAGCCCAAATCATCCTCAACGTTTAAGGATTAAAATAGGTAAATTGTTTTTTTTTCTCCCCAAAGTCTTCACAAATATTCAGTAGTACTGAGGAACAGAAGATTGAGCAGGATCTATGAGGAATATACAGCTACATAATGTAAACTTCTCATTAACAAACATACAAAAAAGCATAGTTTACAATTAAAAAATATTTCAGAATTAACTTTTGTTTTTAGAAAAAGCATACATTATTTGGTCAATACATTTAAAATGACAAACAATCTTCACATGCAGTCTTCACTTGTACTACTAATTACTACTGTGCCACATTTCCCGTCACAACATTCGCCTGCTGAACCCTGACAAAATAAGTGATAGCAATGTGGAAATAATTTAAAACGCTATCAAAATATCAAAGTACACTGATTTGTGCAAATGTAAACTGTAATGAAAGGAACCCAATATTCTGAAGTCTAGTGCATTTTTAAGAACTGCAAAAAGTATTTTAGGTTTAGTGCTTGCATGGATTTTTTTTCTCAAATACACAACTTCACTGGTTTCAAGCATTTGGCCTTTTTTTTCCAAACAGGAACAGCAAAAAACTTGTCATCGAGTTCCAACAAAGTTAAGTCATGAAAATGAAATCAGTTACACAACTAATAAAAACAGGGGTCATCTCACAGGAGTCAAGTCAATTCTGGGTGACATTAGCATACTGTGCAACTGCAGTTGCTGGTTCACTCAGCATTCTAATAGTGAAGGCTACAATACCAGTGGTCATTGATCAGAGAAGTTAGTGTTCAAGTACTGAATATTCTTGGACTTATGGTTGTGTCCAACACAGCAACAATTCTTGGTGTGCTGTCTTATAAAGGCAAACCCAAACATCAGCCTACAGGAAAGTGAAAGAAAATCAAATCATAACTTGTGAAATTGGGTGTTCAAAAACTAATTTTGGTAATAACAACACAATAGGTCACTAGTAATGAATGACCAAATGAACAAGTCAAAGTGTGTGCATTTTAAAAGTAGCCTAATATTAGGAGAGATGACGAGAATCCCGTTGAATATTTCATTCAGAGATACAAGTTGAACTACAAAGGCAGGAAGATGGTTGTACTTTGCCAAAACATACTTTGTCGTCTCCTTTCTCAGCTCAACTTCTGCAGATGTCAGCATACTTAAAAATTGAAGGAAAGAAATTGCAAAAAGATAATATGCATATTTTACTCCATCCCGTGTAAAGTCTTAACCTGCAGAAGTCCAGGTGACTTGATGTTTGTGCATTAACTTACTGATAACGAAAGAAGCTATTGCGAGACTGAAATTCTCCAGGAATACTAGCCGAATGCATCAAAACAAAGAGACAATTGACAATTTCTATTTTACATAAGTGGGACCAAATTTTTCATATGAATTGCTGCAACACAACTGTTTAAAAAAGCTAATAAAAACACATCTCCAGAAAAGTGGCAGCAACATCCCCAAAACAATCTTAAGTCTGACTAACCTGGTCTTCATTGAAGATAGCATTAGTCCATAGGCACAAGTTCCATGCCTAGGATTGGCAGGCAGTTGGTTACATACCTTAAAAACCAATTACCATCATTGAAGTCGGTGGGTTTGTTGCAAACAGTGGGAGCTCATAAATTTCCTTGTCAGCAGTTGCTAAGGGTCAGCTGCCCTCTGTAGGTTTTTGGAACCGTTTCAGTGGCTGTCAATGATGAGTTGGTAAGTTTTCCTGAGCTATTATAAATATTAGATCAATCACCAGAAGTACCATACAATGAAAAGCACATACAATACACCTGGAATCACATTAGAAACACAAAATTATGCATCAGAGCTTGTGCAGAAATCAATAAAATTGCTCCTCATTTATTTCCTTGCTCCCAAATACCCCCATCAAAAAATAAAAAAATTAATCATCCAGCATATTTCGTAATACACTGATTAAATGTTTCAGCCCATAAATGTACTCCTCGTCTTTTGTGTTGCTAGGGAACACATGTGCAAAGTCTATCATTCTTACATCAACCTCTGGAAGCTCCTGAAGCATGCTGGAGGTATGCATCAAATCCTTCTCCAATTGTTTTATTTCATTGCCATTTGGCTGTCCAGGTGAAATGAGAGTTAAGCATTTGCATATGCTGCGGTCTTGCTCTGCATTCTTCAGATGTAGTGGGACCATGCTTTGATGCGCTTTGAAACACCCCTTCCTGTGAAGTGCGTACATGTTGGAAAGGCTCTGACCAACTGAAGCTTCCACCATTCTGCTCTCGCTAGAGTTCATGACATGGACGTTATTGTTGTGTTCCACTACTTCACCAGTTCGCTTTGTTCCCTTTGGTGCTGCTAGTTTGCGGGGTGCATCTCCAACCCCCATCGCTGTCAGCTGAGGCGATCCCTCATAAACAAACAGTAAAGAACTTGCATAGAAACAGAGCTTATTTTGATTCTCAAACCACTGCAGTATCCTTTCAACCTCACGAATACTTGCGGCAACAGCGTCCTTCCTCAAACAGCTTCCATCGTGGAAGAATCTCGATAAACCTGAAAAAGATTGGCAAAACAAAATTCAAATGAGAAGCTCACTTCAGTTCCTATTCCTACTATTAAAACTAAAGGGGGAAAACAATGTTTCTCTCCAGAACAGCCTTGATGGCACTGCTGCCGCCGGCAAGCAGAACTATAGATCAGTTACATATACAAGGGATAAATATTTGACAGAACATTAGGCAGAAAACTTCTATTCTTCTTCAAATAATGCCATGCAATCTTTCTGTCCAGTTGAGGGGGACAGGAGTGTCCTTGGTCTAATATCTCATCTGAAGAATGCTACCTCTAAAGGTGCAGCACTCCCTTACTATAGCATTGCAGTGTTGGCCTCCACTACTTCCTCAAGTCTCTGGCTGAGATTCAACCGCAACCTTCTCACTCACATGAGAATGACTGGACCACAGTTGACACTGCCTAGACTCCCAAGAATAGACAATTGGTAAGCATAACCAGGTAGTGTAATTACATAATGCATGCACATTGATTTGCTCCACTTTGAAAAGTGTCTGGACACAACAGATCTCTTTGAAAGCATAAGCGTAGAAAAAGTGAGATAAAATTTGCTGTTTAGAACTGCCCCATCAATCCTAAAATTACAACTCCAGGTTGCCACTGAATGTACAACACATTAATAAATCTTTGCTCACATTACAGATCATACTCAATATTTCATAATCTAAACAATTACCTCTTATGATAATCTACCATGATTTTAAGTTGGAAACAGCATTTGCTGATTACAGTTGCATGCAAAGATTTATCACCAGAAAAAGATATTAAATTCACTGTCTATATATGTAATTAATTGCTCCATTTCATCAGAGAAGCTAACTAATTCTTTTTGCATTTATAGATTGTGCGCTAAACACTTGAATTCTCGAATAATGTCTCAATTTCTGCAATTAGAAAGTTACCAAATGCAACTGAAAATTTCCTATAACAGTAAAATCACTTGAACTCACTACAAAAGCTAATATAAGCACAGGGTTGAACATCTTCCCCTCAGGAAATGTACACCACATTATACCAAGATAAAGGCACTTTTGCATATGCAGGATTTCACTTCAATTCAATAAAAGGGAAATGGTGTTTTTATGGTTTAGTTTCTCTGCATCAGTGTATGGCCATTAGCTTCCGTGAAGCTGTTGCGAGACTCATTGAGTGCCATTTTGTTTTTTAGACTGCAACATCACAAGACACCATTTGGTCCATCCTGCCTGTATCAGTTTTGTGGTCGTGCTTGCTTTTTGTCCATACCTGTGTGTTTTTTTTAAAATCAAGTATTTGTCAAATTCCTTTTATAAAGTTACTACTGAATTGGTTTCAATCACTCTTCAATCACTGCACATGTACATTTCATCTTGGTACTTTGGTCAAAAAACTTAATTTTGTGTCTGGTTACTGGCCTTACTTGAAATAAATTCAACAGGAAGAAACTGTCAAAATTGATCCCTTATATTGAACATTTCCATCAAATTCCTCTCTTAAACATGACAATCTGAAGAACTTTCCCTGTGCTGTAGATCTCCAAGAGTCTATGTGCTGTGGGCACAGCAAGTGCCATCAGATATAAAATTCTACAATTGTAATCCAACAATACTCGAAGAGTGATGATATTTTTCAAATTACGATGTTATGAATGTTGAAGGGGAGCTTGTCTTTGTCCTCTAGGAGTTAGAGTCAACACAATTAGAAGGTACTGTTAGAGAAGCTTGACACCTGACATTAATGTTTCTTGCCACTCATCAGCTCGAGCATGTGTGTTGTCCAAATCTTGCTACATGAAGGAAGTGACTGTTTAATAATCTAAGGAGCTGCGAATGGAACTGAACACTGCACAAATCATGAGCAAACATCCCTAATTCACACCTTATGGAGGCAAGGGATCACTAATGCAGCAGAAGATTGGCCTGGGACAGTACTGTGAGGAATCATGCAGTGCTTATCTCCACATTCCCACAAGGGGGAAAAGGGCACTAAAGTTACAGTGGCTGTATGGTTAAAGATATTGAGCTGAAATCACAATACAAATAAGACATTTTCAAAATAGAAATGTTCAGTGACAAATCTCTGAAGGAGTGAGAACAATCACTGTACAACTGAAATTATATTGGGACTGAAGCCATACAAGGAAACGTAACACTGGCATTCATTCATAAAACTGTAAAGTTATCCTCTACAACTACATGATATGTTTGATAGTACAACTGGATTTAATACCTTTGTCTGTTTTTCATTCTCAGGATGCAAGTGGGTGCAGCAAGGCTACACTTTATTGTTCATTCCTTGATGTGCTGTCAGGTTGCTGGAGGGATGTTTGGGTTAACCACAGTGTGGGATCAGTGTTACCCGAGGTTAGATGAGGCAGGGTGCAACGTTTCCTGCTTGATGTTACTGATTGCTGCATTTTTACTAATAGCCAGCAGTGTTCCAGGACTACATCATAAATGTCCAAATGTGGGCGTTCAGTTTCACAACTTAACATGGTAGGGTTTGGACTGGAGGCTGTTACACAAGTGACATGCACATGAGAAAACTATTCCTAAACCAAACCCGTTAAGGAAATATCCAGGGCACTATAATTAGTTACAGTGCTCCTTGGCTAAGAAGAAAACAGGAAACCAGCTATGGTCAGTAGCTCTGACTAAAAGTAGAACGATGTAACCAGGTAGGTCAGGGCAAGATTCCTCTAATTTCTTTAGATGATCAAATTTCTTGGACAGGCTAAAAAAATGCCTAGAAATTTGCATCCTAGGATGAAATGTATTAAGGGTCAAAAATTGATGGGGTGAAGAAAAACCTAAATTCGAAATCTCAAAATTATAAAAACTTTGACAGCATCAGAAAATAGTGACATTAATTAAAAAGCAATCAATTGAGATTTCTTTTCAGTACAAACTTTAAAAGCAATTCTAAGGGAGAGAAATAAATTAGTCCTTCAGAGAAACTGAAGTGCCAGTATGCAAGAATGGGACCACAGAACTATAAAATACCAAATCAATTCCATAGCTTCTTGAAGGCAAGGATGACTTCATTGTTTCATCTGAAAGTACAGCCGCTGCTGCCTCCACTGAAACACTTCCAGGATGTTCCATGCCTGTGATAATTTTTTTTTAAAAATTCATTCACGGGGTGAGGGCATCACTGGATTGGCCAGTATTTATTCCCAATTGCCCAAACAGCAGTTAAGAGTCAACTGCATTGCTATGGGTTTGGAGTCACAAGTAGGCCAGAACAGGTACTTCCCACATTAGTGAACTGTGTTTTTTTTATGACAATCAGTACAATGGTTTTGTGGTCATCATTAAACTCTTAATTCCAGGTTTACCTCCTTGAGAGTGGAGTCGCAGGTAGATAGGATAGTGAAGGCGGCATTTGGAATGCTTTCCTTTATTGGTCAGAGTATTGAGTACAAGGGTGGGGAAGTCATGATGCGGCTGCACAGGACATTGGTTAGGCCACTGCTGGAATATTGCGAGCAATTCTGGTCTCCTTCCTATCAGAAAGATGTTGTGAAACTTGAAAGGATTCAGAAAAGATTTACGAGGATGTTGCCAGGGTTGGAGGATTTGAGCTATAGGGAGAGGCTGAACAGGCTGGGGCTGTTTTCCCTGGAGCATCGGAGGCTGAGGGGTGACCTTATAGAGGTTTACAAAATTATGAATGGCATGGATAGGATAAATAGGCAAAGTCTTTTTCCTGGGGTCGAGGAGTCCAGAACTAGAGGACATAGGTTTAGGTGAGAGGGGAAAGATATAAAAGAGACATAAGGGGCAACTTTTTCACACAGAGAGTGGTACGTATATGGAATGAACTCCTAGAGGAAGTGGTCGTGGCTGGTACAATTGTAACATTTTAGAGGCATTTGGATGGGTATATAAATAGAAAGAGTTTGGAGGGATATGGGCCAGGTGCTGCCAAGTGGGACTAGATTGGATTGGGATATCTGGTCGGCATGGACGGGTTGGACCAAAAGGGTCAGTTTCCATGCTGTACATCTCTATGACTATGACTAATATCTCCAGTGTGGAAACAGGTCAGTCGGCCCAAAAAGTCCATACCGACCCTCTGAAGAGCATCCCATCCAGACTCATTCCCCTAACTAATGCACCTAACCTCCACTTCCCTGGACAGCATGGGCAATTTAGCAGGCCAATTCCCCCTAAGCTGCACATCTTTGGACTGTGGAAGGAAACCACAGCACCGAGAGGAAACCCTCACAGATACAGGGAGAATGTGCAAACTCCACACAGTCACCCGAGGCTGGAATTGAACTTGGGTCCCTGGTGCTGTGAGGCAGCAGTGTTAACCACTGAGCCACTTGAATTAAACTTAACTTCAACTTCCACCATCTGCCATAGCAGGATTTGAATTGATGTCCTGAGAACTTTACTTGGGTCCCCTGATTAATAGTCCAGCAATAATACCACGAGGCCATGGGTCATATGATGCAGGGAATGTCAGCCAAAGATGGTTGGACCCATGGCTATAACCTGAAGACCTCCTATAGTTGATGATCTGATACTAATATAATAGACTTCAAACAGTTACAACCATCTTCCTTTGTGCTAGATATCATTCCATCATACCCAGACACTTCTCCCTGATTCTCACTGACTTGAGTTTTGCTCTGTGGGATCACTTGGTCCTGTCTATTGCATGCTGCTTCTGGTGTATTGCATGCAAATACTCCCATGCTGCAGTTTCACCAAGTGGGCACCTCATTTTTGGGTATGCCTGATGTTGCTCCAGTACACCCACCTCAGGCTGGTCTCATGACATGATGACAATATTTCATCTGACCAAATAAGCCTGTTGGACTATAACCAGGTGTCATGTGGCTTTTGACTTTGATGATAACGTTACAGGGATATACAAGTTTACAGACTGCGCTCAAATACAGTTGTGCTGCTACTGATGGTTCATAGGACCTCATGCTTCCCCAGTTTTGAGTCGCTAGATCTGTTCAAAATCTGCCCCATTTAGCACAGTGGTGCTATCACAAGATCATACATGGTATCAAAGTGAAGGTGCAACGTTGCACAGTTAGCATGCACTGGATACTCCTAAACAATACTTTCATGGACAGGTAGTTTGATGAATACATAGTCAAGTAAGTTGACCTCTGCTCAATTCCCTTACCATCTGACACAGATCCAGTCCAGTACTCAAGCCCTTTAAGATTAAGATAGCCCCCTATCAAAAGTATGCTCTGTGCTCTTGTCACTCTCAGTGCTTCCTCAAGTGGTCCTCAACAAGGAGGAGTACTGATTCATTAACCATAGTGTCAGTAGGTTATAATCAGCAGAAGGTTTCCTTGCCCATGTATGATGCACTGAGACTCCATGGGGTCCAGAGTAAACGTTGAGAAGCCCTAGATTCCAACTGTACACCTCAGTACCCCGACCACTGGTGCAGCTGTCCTACCAACAGCAGTTTGATACAATTGAGTAGTCAGATAGTCTCCAATAATCAACCACATTACTGTGCATCTGGAGTCACATGTAGGCCAGACCAAGTAATGACAGTAGATTTCTTTTGCTATGTTCTATCCCTAGAAGGCTCTGCGGAAGGGAAATCTAATCAAAGATACTGCAATAGGAATTAAAATTGGAGGCTGCAATGCCTTGGTCAGTTAAAATAGGTGTGCAGCTCTGTGTAATAATGTTAACTGTGGTTGAAGGCAGGTATCCAACTCAGCAGAGTTGAAAACCCAATTGAAAATAGCCAACATAAGACATACAAGCACGGATCTTCTGATTTTGTCTCAAATGGCGTAGTAGTAACATTAAACAACAGCATCTGCTTACACACCTTGAACGTTTTTACATTGCACTTACAACACTAAAAAACCCAAAGTTGTATCTTGCAGGCTGCCCATGACAACAGATGTAGGGCAGTTTGGTGCATTGCACTAGTAGGCTCCATACTTAACCCCAATTTGTCCAAATTCTGAAGATTTTATTTAAATACAAAGCAGAATATCGGCCCTGTGCAAAGCCTAAAGCCCAACCCCTCTCTCCCGGTGAGTGTACCTTAAAATAACTCAAACATTTTGACAGCAGCGTTGTACAAAAGCACCAGGAGACTGAGCATTAATATGTTACATTATAAAACTACATGTCCTACTGAAAGCCTGGGATCCTAAATCTCCCAGCAACTCCATACAACACAGAGTCCTACTGAGTTGATGTCAGAACCCATAAGTCAAATATTGCCATAGGACATGGAATGCTTCCTTAATTAACTTGACGTGCCCAAACCTATTTCCATCTTAGAGAAGGTCAAAGGGAGACTTAACAGATGTGTACAAATTGAGGGGTTTTAATCAGAATAGATAGGAAGAAACTGTTTCCACTGACAGTAAGTCACCAGAGGACATAGATTGAAGATCATTAGGAAGTAAACCAAAGACATCGAATAAATGGTTTTGTTTTCCACAGATGACCTGGAATATGCCATCTGAAAGGAGATTTAAAAGTAACTTCCAAAAGATTGTTAAATAAATAAATGAAAATGTTTTTAAAAAACTGCTTGGGGGAAATAGCACAGGAATTAAATAATTGGATGTTTTTTGCAAAAGCCAGTACAAATATGATAGACCAAATGTAGTGTAATTCATTTGTGTGAGAGTATTGTCAACGGATGTTAATTAAAAAGTGCTTTGATTTCACCTGACTAAGGAGCACTGCTCCGAAGGCTATCATTTCAAATAAACCTGTTAGACTATAGCGTAGAGTCGTGTGACTTCTGACCTATATTGATAATGTAGTAAAATATTCAAAGTAATTTCACAGGAGCATTGTTACATAAAATGTCACCAATTCACAGGTATTAAGGCACATGACCAAAAGCTTGGTCAAACAGTTGAGTTTTAAGGTCTTTCTTAAAGTTAGAAAGTGAAATGAAGAGGTTATTATTTTGGGTGGGGGGGGGGGGGGGGGGGCATGGTAGGGGTGCTCCAAAATTTAGTGTCCAAATGTGCAGTTGCGAATATTGCATTTAAACTCAAGGTGCACAAGAGACCAGAATCAGATTGGTGCAAATATCTTGGAGTGGTGTGGGGCAGTGGCAGATTATAGAAATGGCAAGAGACATGGTCATGGAGGAATTCAAAACAAAAATTAGTACCAATACAGGTCAAAGTGTTGCAAGACAGGAGAACATGACTTGGTGTGAATTAAACTGGATGGCTTTAGGTTTACGGAGGGTAAAATGTTGGGTGTCAACCAGAAATGCATTGGTCCTATCACTCACAGGGTGGACAGTGGCACTTGTAACAGAAATGTTTCATCATTAGACAAGATCCGAGGATGCATGCCAACATGTCTACTTTTTCTACCTTTAAATGTTTTCAATCTGGCTTAAACCATAGTTACCATGATCAGTAAATCAGAGAAAAAAAAACTGTAGTGGCATAATTCTCAATCCAAATTATGGCAATTGGTCTCAATCCGTTTCTCTTTGATTCGCTTTATTCTACCAGCTAACCCACTTGATGCAGATTCTACTAGTTTTTTTTTAAAAAGTGTAAATCACTTAGCTGATATAATCTCCATGTGTCTCTCGATAGAAAAACTACATGCATAGGTTAGGTGTCCAAAAGAAGTAAAGTACTGGGTATTGAAATAATGCACATGAATGGAGACTGAACAACTGGATTCAAAACATCAGATAGTGGCTCTAATATACTAATTTACTTCTAAATTCATTCATGGCATGCAGCTGTCACTGGTTGGGCCAACATGTATTGCCAACTCCCTTATACCTTCTTTAACTGCTGCAAACCATCTGGTGTAGATACGTCTACGATTCTGTTAAGGATAGAGTTCCAGGATTTTGACCCAGCGACACTGAAGGAATGGCAATATGTTTCTTTGACAGGATGGTGAATTGTTTGGAGAACTTGCAGGTAATGCCGTTCCGATGTATTTGCTCCATTTGTCCTTGTTCTTCGAAATCGTGAAGGTATTGGCTTTGGAAGATGCTTGGTTAGCTCGCCGAGATGTTGGGATACCATGCAGATGTTACATTACCATACTGAGTAACATCATCAGTGCGAACTGATGATGTTGCCCAGTATGGTAATGAAACGCTTGCACAATAAGCCAACAGCTTGGCGAGCTAACCAACTTCCTCATCCACAACCCGAGCTACAGACCTTCGCGAGAATCTTAAATTTGGAAGCTGCAGCCTAAGGAGCCTCCGAGGATTTCCATATCGCATCATGCAGATAATATACATTACTGCTTGTGGTGGAGGGAGTGAATGCTTTTCAATGTTTCTCAATCAAATGATCTGTTTTGTCTTGCATGATGACAAACTTCTTGAGTGTTGTTGGAGCTGAACACCAGACAAGTGAGGTGTATTCCATCACTCTTGACTTGTGCATTCCAGATAGCAAACAGGCAAGTCAACCATTGTAGGATTCACTGCCTCTGACATGTTCTTGTTATACTGTAGTTATATGGCTGATCAACTTCAGTTTCCAGTGAATACCAATGCCCAAGGTGGGACATTCAGCAACTGCAATGCTATTAAATGTCAAGAGATGACAGCCAGATTCTCTCCTTGGAGAAAGTCATTGCCTGGCATTTGAATGATGGTGAATGTTACTTGCCACATCTAGCCCAAACCTGGATCCTCTCTGCGTTTTACCGTTATTTGCACAGTAACTGCTTCAGATATATGTGGAATCGTGAATGGTGCTGGTCACTATGCAAACATCAATGAATAACCCCACTTCTGACCTTCTGATGAAGGGAACGTTTTTGATGAAATGATTTCACATGGTTGGGACACTGGGACACTACTCAAAGGAATTCCTGGAGCGAAGATGACTGACTGCCAACCACTACGACAATCTTCTTTGGTGTCAAGTAATGACAACTGCAAAGGGGAAAACAGCTTAGGCAAAGAAAACCAACAACAAAACAAGGGGAGAGAAATTTGATGGTGGGTACTAAACTTCAATGGCCATAAAACTGGAGGACAAGTGGCCATGAATGGATTATGACAAAGATGGTGACATTCCATTTCCTTGTGACTAAGGCAGCTCAGGAGAAGTTAGGTGGCCATGACAGGACGGGTAGGTAATAGAGCAACTTCCACATTGTTTATAAAAACAAGTGCTCCTTTCTATTGTTTTGAGTACTAAATACTTTAAGGGACCTTTAATAGAAATAAGGAAACTCTTTATTTGAAAGGGCATCATACTGACTGGGCAGCCACCCGCCGAATTTGGAAAGGCAAGTTATTCATTGAAATCTCATCGGGAACGATCTCAGAGATAATTCTGAGATATACTTAAAACTGCAACTCTGCAGCTAACAGGAAGCGTGTGTGTGTGTGTGATTAAGACTTACTAATTGACTGTCATCAATCAATGCAAAGGGAAAAACAAATAGAAGCAAATGTCAGAACACATTTCTGTAGTTGAAGAAATGCAATTAATGTTCTCACACTGCATGGCAGCACCTTCCAAACCTGTGACTTCTACCAAAGAGAAGGACAAGGGGACCTGATGCATGGGAACACCACAAACTGCAAGTTCCCCTCCAAAACAAACACCATCCTGACCTGCAACCATTTTGGTTTTGTCAACCTGCTTGGTAGATATGATGGGGAGAAAGTGAGGTCTGCAGACGCTGGAGATCAAAGCTGAAACTTTATTGCTGGAACAGCACAGCAGGTCAGGCAGCATCTAGGGAACAGAAGATTCGACGTTTCGGGCACATCCTGAAGAAGGGCATGTGCCCGAAACGTCGAATCTTCTGTTCCCTAGATGCTGCCTGACCTGCTGTGCTGTTCCAGCAATAAAGTTTCAGCAGTGGTAGATATGATGGCAAAGATAAAGTTCAGTTTGCCAAGAAAGGAAGTGGTACTTCAAAGGGAGTTAATTAATTAGCCCCTCAGTTACATGGTTCAAATCTCAAGATGCTGTAGAGAAGCTTTATTAAACAATAGAGGCACTTGGGGATTCTTGTGTATGAATCACAAAACGTTAGCATCCAAATGTTTTTAAAAGTTTATTCACAGATGTGGGCATAGCTGGCTAGGCCAACATTTATTGCGTATCCCCAAATGTCCAGACACAAGTTAAGGGTCAACCACATTGTGGGTCTAGAATCACTTGTAGGCCAGACCAGGTAAGAATGGCAGTTTCCTTCCCTAAAGGGCATTAGTGACCCAGACAGGTTTTTCCCAACAATTGACAATGGATTCATGTACATCATTTGACTCCTGTGACCAGTGGAGTGCCACAAGGATCAGTGCTGGGTCCTCTACTTTTTGCCATTTACATAAATGATTTGGTTGCAAGCATGAGAGGTGCAGTTAGTAAGTTTGCAGATGACACCAAAATTGGAGGTGTAGTGGACAGCGAAGGAGGTTACCACAGATTACAACGCCTGCTCTTCTCTGCATACCTTCTGCTGTGGCAGGATTCAAACCCAGGTCCCCAGAACATTAACCGGTTACAATACAAACTATCTCTCAATTTAGTACAGGTAGAGATAACCTTTTTCCTTTTTTCCCAATTTTAGAGAATGCAACAAGATTGAAATAATAAATGCTACATACGCAGGCATTAGGATTGAACAGGGTGTCTACAGGTTTCTCAAACATATTGGTGGAATGAACAGGACAAAACAAAGGCAAAGAGAAACCCATCTTCATGTTTAAAAAACAAAAAGATTGTGCACCTGCAGAATTCACAGAGTGCGTATATCAATGTGTCCATCTCATACACATAGCTAAGAAACTCCAAACATCCACAGGAGTACAGGTGAAGTTACATCAACAAAAAGCACAGAGCTCATAGCAAACAGCATTGATAATGGTTCTGTTGTTTTTCCAACTGCGCCATAGTGTTGGAGCATTTGTTTACAGAATTATCAGGAACTGATCAAATGATAGGTTCCATTTGCGCTAGACAAACCAGTCAATCATTGACCACTTCTCATTCTATAACCAGGTCTGCTCTTACTGATTACAATGCTCTCTCTAAGTCTCTCAACTGGGTAGATTATTCTTTTTTTAAAAAAGAACTACTTCTACATGGTAGTGCCCACCCCTTGGTAATTTAGTTTAAACCCTCTCTAACACAATAGTCAACTGCCCGGTGTCGCCATCAGCCCTCCTCCTCCTGTTAAAGTGAAACCTGGGCCTTTTGAATAAGGGAGCCTCCTGCCCAGAACTGGTTTCAATGCCGTCCTTCTTCTTACACTGTCTCTAACTATTCAATGATCTTCTCTAGTAGCCTATTTCTGGTTGGCATTTGATATTGGCAAGTGTACCTTCTAGGTCTTATCTTTTAAATCTTGCTCCCTCGCTCCTAAAAATCTTACTTTAGGACTTCAATGTCGGTGCTCTCTCACTCCATCATTGGAACCAATATGCACCAGGATTTGTAGCTTATTTCCTGCCCCTTGTAGAGTATTCTGTATCCTCTTTGTGATATCCTTTATCATGGTCCCTTCTTGGAGGTGACGTTGACATTGCACTAGCAATCTAAAGGCTTCGAGGTCATGGGTTAGAATCCCACCATGCAGATAGCGAAATTTGAATCCAATTAATGAAATCAGGAATTAAGAGCTAGTCTAATGGCAACCATAAAATCAACATCATTTTGCAACAAAATCATCTGGTAATAAAGATAAAAGTAAAATCCCCATAGTCTTACCAGACCACAGGACTGCTGCCTCATTACAGAGAGACATGATTGGTGGTGGATTAACCCTAGAGCCAGCGCACCACAGATAAGGGGCAAAGTTGAGAATAAGAAACATCAGCTGGCAGGAACTGAACCCATGGCTATTGGTGGCATTCTACATCACAAACCAGCCATCTAGCCAACTTAACTAAACTGACCCCTCCTGGTTCTTTTAATTATTAACTCTAGACTATGTACGTGCTTCTATTCTCATTAAGTCATTCACTGCTGTCCTGACCCGAACACCTAGTTTGAAACAAAAGTAATGGCTCATGGAAAGGGGAGAAAATGTACTGCCTAATCAATCACTTACCTTCTTTCCTGTGAAGTCAGTTTTCTTTAGAATACAGTTGGTCAAGCCATCTCACTGTCTTGCCCAGTTTCCCTTCCTTCATCACTCTCTTTGGGCTCAATGTCTCTCCCAGACCTACACACTCCCTCCCCTCCTCACTCTCTCTGGGCTCTGTCTCTCCGAGACCCCCCTGCTTTATAGCTGTCTCTGGTCTCACTGTCCTTTTCCGTACCACCTCATTTATCTCTGTCTCTCTCTCTCTCTCTGGTCTCAGTGGTCCCTCCCAGTCCCTAGTCCTTTATAGCTGTCGCTGGTCTGTCTCTCTGATTTTTTTTTTTCATTACAGCTCTCTCTGGTCTCTCACACACTCCCCCGCCCCCTAACCCCATTCTTAGAGCTTTCTCTAGTCTCCAATACCTTACTCCACTCTCTCTGTAATGCAGAAAACTAGAATGCAACAGCTTGATTTTGCAAACTATCCTCATAGAAATGTTAAATATGAAAAAATAATGAGTCACTGCTCCATTTATTTCTCAGCTCCATCTTTTTCACCCTGCTTTGAAGCTTGTAGTATCCGTTAACTCAGGCAGCAAACTACCAAGACACAAATTTAAAAACTCAGAAGCAGTGCGAAAGCCAGCTAAGTAACATGGTCGAAGTCTCATCACTTATGTATAAAATAAACATTCGCTTCACACTGGGGAAAGGGGAGACTGGCAATCTAGTTGAACATCAACTAGAATTATGTCAACATGTAGTCAAGTCTCAAACTCTAGGCTACAGACAGCCCAAAATTAGTTACTGAGACAATCAAGTTTATCCCTTCCTGCGCAAACGTCAATCTTTTTTCTTAATTTGATCCTTTATCTTCAAGCTGTGGGCATAAACATTCATTTTGAGAAATCATATAAAAAAAATACAGCACAACTTGTGAGTAAATAAACTTTGAACCATTTGGCTGCCAATTTATAGACACTACTGGTTTTAAACAAAAGATATTGTCATAGGTCAACAGATTTATTTTTCACATTGTTTAGAAGTAGGTGACAAGAAACATATCAAATATTAAGCTTTGGAGCTTGCAAGAAATCTTTCAGTTTGCATATTTACAAAGCTAGGCCACAGCACCACCTGATGGCCAACGCAACCAAAGGCATCCCTGTAAAACAGGAACACTGCTGCAAACTTGTGAGATCACCACCACAAGGAACGCCTCAATTTAACTAACACCCTTGTATTAGCATCATAGATTACAGTTTATTTGTCTCAATCCTTCCAAGTCTGCAAACAAAGATTTTTGCATCCCCAGTTTTTTCAGGAACAGACTTCTAATGGTGTATTGGTATTAACATAATAAAATGGGAAGAAAATATCTGACTCAGATGCTAAAGTGAAATATTCTACTGCACAAGAACTCCCAGGAGGTCCTCAGTAAACATCCGCAGGGTTGCGATTAGCACCGCACTGAGAAAGCAAGAACGGATGTGTACTGTCTTTTCATCACTTTGGAAGCTTGTGTGTTCATCATGACACAAAGCAGGCAAATACTGAAAACTCAATATAAGTTAGCAGTCTTGGTTGGAGAGGCCAATGAGTGAGCCTAGTTGGAAAGATTCATGAAAGTTTGGAGAGTTCAGGCTCAGGTTGTGAGAAAATGAGCTGGTTTGCTTGGAAGATAAATTCGTTGCGTTGGGATGGGGTGTGAGACAAGTCTCTCAAAATACAAGGTGCATATTTAATTGAGTTTTGAACTCGCACATTGTTGTTGCTTTAGTT
Source organism: Chiloscyllium plagiosum (assembly GCF_037043375.1). Lineage (NCBI taxonomy): Eukaryota > Metazoa > Chordata > Chondrichthyes > Orectolobiformes > Hemiscylliidae > Chiloscyllium > Chiloscyllium plagiosum. The sequence goes on from NW_028270160.1 coordinate 55,391,882, forward strand.
TGAGTATCACAAGTGGTGTGTTGTAGTGGTATCCACAGTCAGCTCCCCATAATCACATAATTAAATTTGGCTTCTTTAATAGTATCTGGCTGATTGACCCATCAACATCTGGATTTCCAGGTCTGCCACCAAGATAAAGACAACAGAAGCCAGATTTCACAGCATGTGACCACTGGGAGGCCCCGATTCAATTTGAACTCATGGCTTTGCATGATGATAAACAAGTTGCAGAATTTAAAACAAATCTTGTGGAAGACTTTGGGTTAGGAAGAATGCTCCCTATCATCACAGTCCCAAGCACGGAATGCATGGAAAGCGCACCCAGCGAAAACAACGTATAAAAAGGTCAGGTACTTCTTAGGGACCCAAGATCCACTTGCCGTGTGTTACTAGAATGTTTTGGGGGTGGGGGAGGGATTTAAGGAGGTGGAGAAGCTATTTCAATTAATTCCCAAGCTATGAGACAGGCAAGAACGGAACCAAATGAAGGTAGTTGTCAACCTGTCAAATGTTGCACACAGGTCAAAATGGAAGAGGGAAGTTTGCCTTTGTGATAATCACACAGCATGCCATTTTTGACGTCGATAGGAGCAGGTTCAATACTGTAGCAGTGATGCAAACTTGACTGGAAACAAACAGAAAATGCTAGAAAAGGAAAACAGACAGATCAAGAAAAATAAGGGAATTTGAAGAATGTGTACTCGCGCCAACTTTTAATTGTGCCGAGACTTGAGACTTTGGATGCAGGGATATGTGCATTGTTGACAAAATTAGCATTTGTTGCCTATTGCTAATTATCTCAAGAAGCTGGTAGAGAGCTGCCTTCTTGTACCACTGCAATCCTATCAGTAGATATCAGTAGTTTCACCCTTAGTGCTGTTCGGGGAAAGACTTAAAACAGATGTGTTAGATTGAGGCCAGGTATACCTCAACAAGTACTGGAGTGACGAGTGATTTCGAGCAAAAGACAGATAAGATCTTCCGATAAGATGGCAGCAGATTGCACTTCTGAGCCTGGAGTTTGGCTGTTCCATCTGCTTTTTTACCCCTCTAATTTTCCTTACTTTTTATTGAAGAGCACAATGGTGGTGAGCAAGCCGAACACAGACTCTCGTGAGCCCAGCAGCGTGGACGTGTGGCAGCAGCGAAGGCGGGTTTGAGTTCTTGGTGGCTTCTATATTGTCAAGACAATCCTAGCGCCAACTCATGGCTGCTGCAACAAAGGCAAGTTTGGGTTCCCAGCAGCACATAAACCCAGCACAGATTAATGGAGGCCGCAATGAGCTTGGGCCCAGACCAAGACCCAGCCGCATCAGCAGGTCAGCCCAAAGTGGACTCAAGGCGTCAAGAGTCGAGTTCGTGCTGCTGGCAGCATCTGCATTGGCGAGATCTATCGAGGACGTTGGTGGAGGCAAGATGGTGCTGATGGGTGACAACTTTCATTCCAGTCGCAAGAGGGACTCGTACCTGGCCACTAGGCCCATGGCCTATGACGGAACACTTAACAAGAAGGACTGTAAAGTTGACCACTATCTTTATTTCATTATTATTCTGCCTTTATATTCTGTGTTTTGGTTTATTTTTCTGTGTTTTAAGATGGTACCAGAGAGTGGTGTCAGTACATAAAACTTTTCACTGTATTTTGTAACAAGATACACATGGCAATAAATAAATAATCCAATAATGTCAGGGTGGACAAAAAATACAAATAAATAGAACTGCCATAGCAAACAATGTTGCAACAGGCTCGAAAGACTGAGTGGCCTATTCCCATTATTTAACAGAAGCACAAGTTTTGGCAGGGTAGGGATAATGATTAAAAATAAAACAGATGACAATAAAGTTAAATCACCCATTCATTCTTCAAAAAAAAAAAGGCCTTTTACCGATATTTTGTTTTTCTTCAATCAGATTCTATTCCAGGGTTTCTGTACCATTTTGTGTGCCCTGTTGATGCTGGAACAAAACCAGCATTTAGGAGGAGCAATTAAAATTAACCGTTCCTCTTTTTAAAAGTTATCAACTGAAAAGTAATTAATTTGTCCTTTCCATAGATACCACCAGGTCTGAGTATTTCAAGCCGTTTGTGTTTTGACTTCCACCATCCATAGCATTTTGCTTTGGTAAGTACATACACCATCAGTTAGTGTCATATTCACAAGTTGCACCAGAGTCGGAGGATTTAACTGGAAACATTTTAAACTGAACACTAATGAGTAGCCACTAGTTAATTCAGGCATGTATAATAGGTTATTTCCTTTCCAAGGCTTTGTGTAACTTAAAATTAATCTCAAAAAGACGTTATTTTTAATGAACCACTCTAGTAAACATTAGAGTTTATATAATTCAGTAAGAATTTAAGGCTAAGCAATCTCTTCCTCTTCTATAAATACAAGGACAGACTTCTGTAACTAATTTTACATTGTTCCCACGGGCAAAATTCTTACTCGACAACACCTAAAAGCAGCAGTAAAATTCCTTCTTCAGACTAGCATGTATACAATAATCAGATCAATTTAATACAAGGAGAAAGTGAGGACTGCAGATGCTGGAGACCAGAGTTGAAAAATGTGGTGCTGGAAAAACACAGCAGGCCAGGCAGCATCCGAGGAGCATTCCTGAAGAAGGGCCCGAAACATCCTGCTCCTTGGATGCTGTCTGGCTCAATTTAATACAAAACCATACAACACGTTCAACTAATTAAGATTAAACCAAAATAACCATTAAGCATTTTGTGACAACATTAGGCCTATTGTTGAGCTTTTGTTTGGAAGACATTCATCATTGAGGAACAATATCTAAAGGCATTTTGAGTTTATTAAGGGCATAAGAGAATAACTAGAGAAAGAATAAGGCCCATTAGGGACCAAAGTAACAATTTGTGTGGGAAGCTAGAAGATATAGCTGAAATTTTAAATAAGTACGCTGCATCTGTATTCACTATAGAGAAGGGTGAGAAGGTAGAGACATCAAGGAGGGCGAACATGATGTACTTGAATGAATTAAAATTAGAGTGAGGTAGCATTAGCCATAATAGCAGGCATGAAAGCAGATAAACGCTCACTTCTACTTCTGCACTTCAACATTATCGTGTACTTCACATCATCCACTCCTGATTAAATCAGGAATGTAAAATTCTGTGCTGCGACAACATGATACAAGCTTAGCTGGTAGTGGAACACAAAACGAACATTCAATTGTGCCTATTTCAAGAACACTACATTTTCAAATCATTAGAAATCTGCAGCTGAACTTTCACAATTTGTTTCATAATAATGTAAAGTTCACTATGTCTTGTTCTAAACAATTAGGCTATTCACCAGACACTTAATTCTCAATTTTTGGAAAGCTGTTTCTTAAGATTTATTATTTCATCTTCCAGTCAAGGTGATTCCAGTCATAGGCTAATAAAATTCTAATAACAGAACAACTTCTTTGTTGATGTTACAATGAATTGAGTGAGGATAATGAAGCACATAGACTTATTACAGATTACATACCTTTTCAGTGAATAAAAACATGAACTGCTGAAAATATTCAGCATGATTTTCAGAAATAATGAACATTCACAGTTTGAAAAGCTCACTTTTTCTCTCCACAGATGCTACTTAAGTGCTGCGTATTTCCAGCATTTTCCATCTTTATTGAAGATTTCCACATTTTGATTTTGTGTTAGCTGTTCAGCCAATAGTTTTTGTTTGCAAACCCTGCCTATGGACAGCAAAATGAAGGACGAATCCTCAGAATGAACTGACACTGGGAGCCCATCTAGCTCACAATCCACTTTGGAAAGCATGGTTTACGTAACAGGCTAGCATAAGACAGTACAAAACACCAAGGTTTTCTTTAAGGGAAGGAGTTTTAAGAAAAAAGATTCGATAGAACAAACAAAATAAGTGAAAAAGGCCTCTTGGAGAAACATATACAATTTCAAGCACCAGTCTGCTTCGCAGCAAGTTTTAGATTAGATTTAGATTTTGTTGTCACGTAACAGAAAAGAATCTTGAATGAAATAACACCCCCCAGCTCGTGTGTGTGTGTGTGTGTGTGTGTGTGTGTGCGCGTGCGCGCGCGTGTGTGTGTGGAGAGAGAGAGAGTCTGTGTCCATGCCTTGTGTTCCGTACCCATGAGGGTGATCTCAACCATGATCTTGGGTTCACGTCACACTACAGGTAACCCCATCACACTATATACTCCCATAACTGGCTCTCATTTATTTTCAACTACTCTCTCACCCCCACTTACGCGCACACGCATGCACTCTCTCTCACACACAACACATATTTTATATATATATATATATATACACATATACGCTGGGAGGAATTATTTCATTCAAGTTCTTTTCTGTCAAAAAATTGAAACTGGACCTCAGCTTAAAACATAGGTAGATTCGAAGCAGGACTCCATACCTAAAGTGTATTGTCTAACCTGAGATAACAACTCTGGTACATTGATAAATTCTTTAATTATCTTGGGAAAAAGACTTGAAAGGAATCTGGACTTTGCAATTTAATCAGCAGTCTACCTCCTAACTGATGAAAGGATTCAATGAGGGCAAGTAGTTTCAAAGATGTTAACTTTTTGCTTATAAGTAATGTGTCTTATACCTCACTAATATACCATACCTAAGGAAGGAGCAGAACTCTGAGAACTTGCGATTTCAAATAAACCTGTTGGACTATAACCTGGTGTAGTTTGATTTTTGATCTTGTCCACCCCAGTCCAAGTCCAGCGTCTCCATATCAGAAATAAAAAAAACAGCCAAAAGAAAAGGAAATGTCCAGATCGCTTCTCCCACCTCCACGACAAGTCCTCACCACCAGAAAAACAAAGCCATAACGGCCATCCCTCAGTCTGCAAATTCAGGTGCACCGGGTTGCCATAGACCGCCCCAGCCAGGCTCTGCCATGGTCTGGAACTGCGTCACCATCTTGCCTCCATAGACATCATCACTGCCAAGAGCCCTCTGAACTTGCCACGTCCCAAACTGGGCTCAAACCTGATGCTGGGCCCACCACACCAAAGCAGCCGGAACCTCGTTCTGGCTTACCTTGCTGCTGCCTCCTCCTGGGACCACCATTTCAACAAAGGAGCCTGCTGCTGCCAACATTCCAGGAAGGGCACCTTCAACACATCCATCAATTCAACTCTATACTGATGAAATATTTATAATGTAGAACAACACAATAATAGCACTCTAACAGGGAAAGAGGTGGTTAAATAAATTAGCCTAATTATTTGCAATGACTCTCCAAGAAATCCAATGTTGCTTGAAGGCAAAACTGGGCTCAACCATCCTAATCCCCCATGGATTAACCCATCTGGTTTCTGAATGGATTTACAGTTAAAAAGTGATCAACTGAATTTTTCCTATGGGTTACCATTGTGTGGGCATGAACTGCTGTTGATGAAGAGGAGGAAAGTGAACTGAGGGGATGGGTGGACAGTAAAAGCACTTGCAAATTCAAACTGCGGGCCACTACTAATCATAACACCCAGGCTTATTTTTCCTTGATGTCTATGACATTCCTTGACTTTAACAGTGAACTGAGTAACACCATTTTGTGGGGGTTCAATGACAATTGTATCTTGATAACTTGTACTGCTCTAAGTTAATCTGTTACACAAATCTTACATTCCAAATTGAATTGTAATGTGTTTGCAATGTAATTTCATGTTACAATACACCAACAGAAAAATCCAAAAGATCCCTTCTGCTTGACATTACAGAAGCAGACAGCCAATGTTTTACTTTTGCTTTTGTGTTACATGCCCATTGCTAGAGTATTGTTGACATTTGGAGCATGTTGAATAATGAATGTTATTGTATGCAGATGGGAGGCAAAAGCAACACAGTTAAACATAGTTTCAAGTAGAAGACAGAATCTCAGAATGACGCACAAACTTCCAAGAATTGAAGATTACGTCTTACCATCTTTCAAAGTTTCTTTTGTTAAACCTCTTCCATATCGCTGGTCATACGTCATGTAGCTGTCAGATGAGAACTGGTAGACCTGGAGAGAAAACATTTAATAAGCAACTATCACCATTCACTTCATTCAAAAGATCTTCTGGGTCCTAATGTTTATTGAAAAAAGTTCAATACAAACCATTAAAAGTTAAGTGAAATGAGCACAAAGTACCTTCAGAACCTTTTACAACATTCAAATGCCAATCAAAAAGATTGAAGGGGTGTGTACATGTGCACGTACGCTCTGGTGTGGAGGGTGGACAAGAATCTGTTTATGAATATTTTATTTTAAGAGTGAACATGGAAAGATATTAGTAAGATTGGAACTTTACTATAACTTTCTTGTATAGCCAAGCAACACAGTGTAGGCATAAACATCCACGACGCATTGTTATGGCCTCCTTCAACTAAACTGTTGTCAGAAGGCATTCTAATGTTATGCACTGGATATCCTTTAAACCAGAGTTCCCTTGCCTGAGAAACACACTTCACTGTAATGAGAATGGCCACTTTGCTCTAGACTGGAGATATCATAATTTGCAAACAATTCTGCAAAGTGGTCATAAAATATGTTAAAAAGCTATCAAAGGGAGGAAACACGAGCGCTGAAGGCATGGAGCAAACAGACATTTGGGGACATAACATCACCTGTCCTCTTGATCAGGGTGGGGTTGAAATTTACATGGGCAAAAAAAAAACAAATGGGAAATAATGATGAACAAGCAAAACAATTCACACATCCAAACCAAAAATAAGACCGGTTTTGACCAGCAACCCACTGTGCCAAAAGCAGAGAATTTCACCTTTTGCATCTGTAAAGATTGTGAAACATCCAATTTTTAAAAATTTAGCAAACCATCAGTATATCACAACGACCTGATCTTCAAATATACTGCAGGTTATCTGTGAAGCTTACCAGCAATTGAAACCTTTGCCAGCCATCAGCATTGTCAGTAATAGTGCTTCAATTATCTATGTTACAATAGATTTCAGAAATATTGAAGAGTAAACAGATTCCTGAACTGGGGCAGTGAACTGAAAGTTTGAGGTTGAAGCAATGGCTATATAAGGTTTTGATGCTGTTTGTGACTTTTGCTGTGTAGGGGATGAGTGACACACTCCTCTACATTTTAACAGCAACTGCACATGCAATATTGTGAAATATAGAAATCTTTCTTCTTCTGCCTGCAAGCAATTTTGGAAGTTAGTGCATCTATCAGAGACACATTAAGGTTGAGAACTCTACCCTCTAATGCCCACAGCTCTTCCCCAGTTGATGAATCAGGACTCCTATCATTTATATGAAGCATGGAATAGCAAGGGTATAGAATGTTCTCTTTGGGGAGACTTCAATGTCCATTACAATGTGCAGCTGAGTAGGCATCACAACTAACTGAGCAGGCAGAGTCCTAAAAACAGCTTACATGCTGAGCCCATGGAAGGTGATGAGAACACCAAGTGATGACACAAACCCAATTAACCTCCTGCTCACAAAGCTAACTGCCACAGACGCATCTGAAAGTCTTCACACTGAGGATACTATCATGTCATGTGGCAAATGTGATGGATTCAGACGAAATCTAGCAGCTCAAATCTGGATGTTACAAAGAACAAAGAAAATTACACCACAGGAACAGGCTCTTCCGCTCTCCAAGCCTGTGCTGATTCAGATCCTCTATCTAAACGCGCTGCCTATTTTCTAAGGGTCTGCATCCCTCTGCTCCCTGCCCATTCATGTGTCTGTCAGGATACATCTGAAATGACGCTATCGCACCCGCCTCTACCTCCTCCGCTGGCAACATGTTCCAGGGAGAAAGTGAGGTCTGCAAATGCTGGAGATCAGAGCTGAAAATGTGTTGCTGGTAAAGCACAGCAGGTCAGGCAGCATCCAAGGAACAGGAGAATCGACGTTTCGGGCATAAGCCCTTCATCCGGATGAAGGGCTTATGCCCGAAACGTCGATTCTCCTGTTCCTTGGATGCTGCCTGACCTGCTGTGCTTTACCAGCAACACATTTTCAACATGACCCAACACCCTCTGCATAAAGAACTTTCCATGCATATCTCCCTTAAGCATATCCCCTCTCACCTTGGACTCTCAGCTTCTAGTAATTGAGTCCCCCACTTTGGGAAAAAGCTTCTTGCTATCCATCCTGTCTATGCCTCTCATGATTTTGTAGGCCACAACCAGATTTCCCGCAACACCAGTCTTCCTAATGAAAACAATCCTAATCTATTCACCCTCTCTTCATAGATAGCCCCCTCCATACCAGACAACATCTTGGGGAAACTCCTCTGCACCCTCTCCAAAGCATCCACATCCTTTTGGGAATGTGGCGACCAGAACTGTACACAGTATTCCAAATGTGGCTGAACCAAAGTCCTATACAACCGCAACACGACCTACCAACTCTTGTACTCAATACCCCATGCAATGAAGGAAGGCATGCCATATATCGACTTGTGTTGTCACCTTCAGGGCACAATAGACTTGAACACACAGATCTCTCTGTACATCAATTTTTCCCAGGACGTTTCCATTTACCATATAGATCGCTCTAGAATTGGATCTTCCAAATGCATCACCTTGCATTTGTCCAGATTGAACTCCATCTGCCACTTTTCTGCCCAACTCTCCAATCTATCTCTCTTCTGTTGCATTCTATGACAGTCCCCTTCATTATCTGCTTCTCCACCAACCTTAGTTTTAACTGCAAACTTGCCAATCATACCACCTATACCTTTCTCCAGATCATTTATGTATATCACAAACAACTGTGGCCCCAACACAGATCCGGTGAAAAACCACCGGTTACAGTTCTCCATTTTGAGAAACTCCTTTCCATTACTATTCTGTCTCCTGCTGCCCAGCCAATTCTCTATCCATCTAGCTAGTACACTCTGGACCCCATGCAACTTCACTTTCTCCATCAGCCTACCATGGGGAACCTTATCAAATGCCTTACTGAAGTCCATGTATATGACATCGACAGCCCCTCCCTCATCAATCAACTTTATCAATTCCTCAAAGAGTTCTATTAAGTTGTTATGACATGACTTTGCCTGCACAAAACCATATTGCCTATTCCAAATGGGAATAGATCCTAACCCTCAGTATCTTCTCCAGCAGTTTCCCTACCACTAACATCAGGCTCAGTAGTCTTTAATTACCTGGATTACCCCTACTACCCTTCTTAAACAAGGGGACAGCATTAGCAATTCTCCGGTCTTCCAGGACCTCACCCATGTTCAAGGATGCTGCAAAGATATCTGTTAAAGACCCAGCTATTTCCTCTCTCACTTTCCTCGATAACCTGGGATAGATCCCATCTGGATCTGGGGACCTGTCCACTTTAATGCCTTTAGAATACCCAACACTTCCTCCCTCCTTATACCGACTTGACCCAGAGTAGAGTAATCAAACATCTATCCCTAACCTCAACATCCATCATGTCCTTCTCCTCGGTGAATACTAACGCAAAGTACTCATCACGAATCTAACCCATTTTCTCTGACGCCACGCATAAGTTTCCTCCTTTGTCCTGGAGTAGGCCAACCCTTTCCCTAGTTACCCACTTGCTCCTTATATATGAATAAAAGGCTTTGGGATTTTCCTTAACCCTGTTTGCTAAAGATTCCTCTCTTAGCCCTTTTAATTCCTCGTTTCTGAGTGGTCCTACTTTCCCAACATTCTTCCAAAGTTTTGTCTATTTTCAGTCGCCTAGATCTTATGTATGCTTCCTGAGATATGTGCCAAAAGCAGCAGCAGCAAGACTGTACAGTATTCCACCACTATATACAAACACCATGGCTTGGGGGATCTCTGATGCCATTTTTCACATCAAGCTGGATGATTAACCCTGATTCAATGGCTATAGGTGAGCATGTCAGGAACATCACCAGGCATACCTGGGACCGAAGAGCAAATCTCCTACAAAGGACTACCTGCATAAAAACAGCAGAAGCTGTACAGTGGACAGAACATAACAATCCAATGGATCAGATCAAAGCTCTGTAAGCCTGTCAGATTCACCCCTGAATGACAGAAGGCAATAAAACAACTGGTCAAGGGTGTTTGACAAACCACCCCACCCGCAAATATAGAGGAGCCTGGCACATCAGTGCAAAGGGCAAGGTTCTAACTTTTGCAACCATCTTCAGATAGAAGAGCAAAGTGGAAGGCCACCTCAGCTGCTGGTCCCTGGTTTCTACTCATTCTTAATTATGTTCGGGAATGGTTCAGCACACTGGGTGTGGCCAGGAGTATGGGCACTGACAACAACAAGTTTTAGTGACAAAGACTTGTGCTTTAGAACTGGCCATCCCTCAAGTCTAACATGGTCAGTCATTCTCACAGAATCATATCTTAATGTTTTAAACACCACAGGTCTTGCATCTGTCACATCAGTATGGGACCAATCAGAGGCAGTGGTACAGCGCAGCACAGTTGGAAAGTAGCTGCCCTGTCATTCCTCAGCATTGATTCCAGACCCCATGAAATCTCATGGCATCAGATGAAAAATGGGAAGGAAACTTTCTTCCCTTTACCTAGCACCACTCCATTTCCTCCCCCAACCTCCCACCCTGGCAAGTTGATGAATTCACACTTGCCACTTGTCATACACCGCTTGAAAGAATCGCTAATGGTGACTAAGACATAAAATGAGGAACTTTAATATCAATAATCAAGACTGCCTCAGTAGCACCATGACTGACCAAGCTGGCTGAGACTTAAACAACATAGACAGGACCTTCGGCAGGTGGTGAGAACCTGAGAGAAAACAAGAGAGAAAGAATTCCATGACCCGTCTTTATCAATCTGCCTTAGCTGATGCATCTTTCCATGACAGTATAAGTAGGAAAGAACACCACACAGTCCTTGTGGAGAAGCTGTCCCACCTTCACATTGAGGATACCCTTCACTGTGCTGAATGTACCAATTTGCTAAATGGGATAGATTTCAAACATCTGTCCACAAAGCTTGTCCACCGTCTGGAAAGTACAAGTAAGGAGTATGAAGGAACACTATCTACCGCTCCAACAACACTTAAAAACCTCAACACCATTCAGGATAAAACAAGCTGCTTGACTGGCATCAACAATCATCAATATTCACTCCTTTCATCACCTATGAACAATGGCAGCAGTGTGCACCATCTACAAAATGCACAGCAGTAACTCACCAAAACTCCTTGGACAGCACTGCCCAAATACACAACCTCCACCATGTAAAAGAAAGATAGCAGATGCATAGAATCACCACCACCTGCAAAGCCCCCTCCAAGACAATCACCATTCTGACTTGAGACTGTACTGTTGTTCTTTGATGGCCCTAAAGTAAAATCCTAGAATTTCCTTCCTACTAACACTGTGGGCATATCTCAACCACATGGATTCCAGCAGGTCAAAGTGCAGCTCCCCCTATTACCTTCTCAAGGGCAATCATGATGAATAATAAATGCTGGCCTACCCAGCAACGGCTCATATAAACAAAATGTTGTACTGGCCAGCGAGATCCACATTCCATAACTGAGTAAACAAAAACTCACTTCAAAATCTGCAGTAGCCTGCATGCTAATTATTGATGCACTGATTAAATATTCCAACAACTTCAAAAACAACTTTTCCCTTGAGAAGCAAGTCATTGGTTCAAACTGATCATTCTATGCACAAAAATGTTTCACAAAAGTCAGCAAAACCAAAGGCAGCTGAAGGGAATTACATTAGATTGGAAGTGGACAGAATAGCATAAAACAATAATTCATTGCAGTGTGCCACATAGAATTCAATGGTCACAGGTTCCAAATCTCAAAGGGAGGTTTAGCTTATCGACCATAACAGGAATGAGCAAAATGTAAATTTTTAAGATTCCTTTACAAGTTGAGTCAGCAAAATTTACACTTTATAAATTGGTTGGAATTATTATTGATATAATGCTTTATCTGTCAGTTTTGGTCTGCAAAAACGTCTACTGCCTGAAGTGATGTGTGAATTCAAAGGCAATATTTGCTGTGCATACAAATCGCTACACAGCATTTCTGAAACTCAGGGTTCTGCTCTTGGACAAAATCATTGACAGAAGTTTGGAGACAATTCAAAATGGAAGTAGTTTCCAAAATTTTCATGCATGTCAACATCTTGCAAATGGATCAATCTTGATAAGCTATCAATTCTGAAAGGATCTTGTCTACATAGAGCAGAAATAGTGCAAAAATAGCTCTTCCTTCGACTGGCAGTCTATTTAGGAAAGTAATCTAATTTACATAAATGAATTTCATATCAGTCTTTGTGTGAACAGACCTTAGGAGTTGCAAGCTTGTTGTTGACCTTTACTAAGAGGCGGATTCACAATGGTCATTTTTCAAAAGCTTACGAAGGTTTTTTTTATTAAAGTAATCATGGGATGCGCCTAAAGCTTTATGAATCATTACAAAAATAAACAGATTATTGTGACATTACACGAAAGTCAGATCATGGCTTCAGCAAACAGAGATCAGGTCAATAAAATAATAATTTAACAGAATTACTTCAAAACTTAGCTAAAAATATGCTCTGAACATTTTATACAATTGACTTATTAGAATAAACATTGATTAAAATGTCTTCAGACAGGTTACAAATAACCTTTTGAGAAAATTACAAGTCAGGTATTGCATTTTATAAGCACTAGATATTCAGTAATTCCAAACTATAATTTGCACATTGGCAGCCTCAATACACTGAAGCAAGCAGAAATCACTAATATTCTGTAAGACCTACCTCCATATATATTTAACCTTTAATGTCGATACAAATATATCAGCACAAACTAAAAAAAAAGTTTGCAAGAGGTCTTTTCCATTAAAAGTCTAAAAACATAGCCAGAGCAAAGTCGTGACATCTTACTTTGTGTGAAAGGCATTACATAAAGGGTGGTATAGCTGTGAGATAGGTATTGTGGTCAGGCGCATTTGAAGCCTTGTGAGAGCACAGACTGAACCTTATATAACATTCATTGCTAAACACAAACTATACATGCCAAGTGACGCATCTTCTGGTGTTCATGTGAAGTGGCATTTTGGATTTGCATAATTGGATATATGGCAATCTTAACCTACCTGACATTTATTGGTCTGAAATGCATTTTAGCGTTTATTACAATACTTTCCTTTACTGCCTTTATCGACAGGAAGATGCAACCTAGAGAAGGATGAAGCAGACTAACTGTCAATATGTTACCTATAATAGCCTTTCATATTTTACCCAGGAATCTGCCAGTAAGCTTCAGTACACAACCTAAACAAGCAACTGTTGAAAGTCTGATGTAACAAAGTTTATATGCTCTAAGCTTCAGAAGTTTAATTGCTTTAAAAATATTTATTTGTTAAGCAATTAAGCAAGTTTTTTTTAAAAAGGATGAAGTTTTAACCAACAGGACTAAGGAAGAAAGCCTTGCACACAGTCCTGGCTCCTTTTTCTTTCTTAACTCATCAGCTGAGTTCTCAAATGGAGTTTATATTCAAGCCAATAAGCCACAGAGGCCAGACTGTCCCAGATTGTATCTTCATACAATTAGATTAGAGGCTGGGTAAAAATGTTGGAATTAGCTTAAATATCCAAATTTAAGAAGGGGAATATTAGCCAGGGTCACAGCATCTGATTGCTTTCCAAAATGATACCAATGTGGACCCTTCCAGTGGAATAAGTCTGCCAACTCCATCAAGGCAGATGCAGGAACACTGCTCACCTGCGTGAGGTATTGGAGAACAACTGGCACTAAGTAAATCACACTAGCCTTCGAGGTAGGTTCAGGGTTGAACCAGCAGGGAATAAAGTAAATTCCAAATTATTCAAATTAAATACTGAAAAGCAAAGAGTCTTGTCACATGTAAAACTTCACTTCACCATTAACCTTTCAGAATACCTTAGTTGATTAACAAATTGTTAAGAACCACAGAAAATTGAAGAGGTTCTGAAAAAACGTGTCAGAGAAACTCGGCAGTTCTGACAGCATCTGTCGAGAGAAATAGATTTAACATTTCAAGTCCAGAAAGCTTTGATTTCCAAAGAAGATTGATATTGGACTCAAAATATTAGCTTGGTTTCTCTCTCCACAGAGAGACCTGAATTTCTCCAACACGTTGTTTTTAATTCAGATCTCCAGTATCTGCAATACTTTACTTATTCTTAGAAAATAGGCTTTGAAACCAAGGTTGTTCAGCATGGTTTTAAAAATATTTTGCCTAGGAAATATAAGATATGCATTAGCCGTGCAAACCAAATAAATACATTAGCCAAATTCACCTGTCTGCTATCCGAATGGGAGATTTTCAATAAACCATTGAAGTAGCAATATCTTTCCTGTTTGCAGATGTCCAACACACCAGGCAGTGCACCATTCTAAAGGTAATACCTACCTGCAATGTTAGTTTAGGCCTAAAAAGAGGCAACTAGGGCCTCTGCACCTCTTTGTATCTAATGGTCAGACATCTACTCTCCCTACACAAACCCTCCAGTTTCCTCCCACAGTCCAAAAATGTGCAAGTTAGGTGAATTGGCCATGCTAAATTGTCCGTAGTGTTCAGTGAAGGGGTAAATGTAGGGGAATGGGTCTGGGTAGTTGTTCTTCGGAGGGTCGATGTGGGCTTGTTGGGCCGAAGGGCCTGTTTCCACACTGTAAGCAATCTAATCTAAAACCTTGATTCCAATTTTCCAACCTGCAGTTTCATGCTTTTATTGTATATTAATGCTAAAGAATTCTAATCTCAAGTGCCCATAATTCTGGGCTGATACAGCAAATCGTAAATAGGATTTAAAGAAAGGGACTGCAAATGAGTATACCTCTATTTGAACTGGCTCTTAAAAACAGTCACCTATTAATCACTAAGTCATCAGTTTACAATGACCAATAAATGTTCAAATCTTGGCAGTGACATCACTCATCTTGGCTGTCAACAGCTATCGATGAGAACAAGGTACTGCCAGGGAAATTATTGATTTTTTCAGAGCTGATTATTCCAAAGGCCAAAAGGAATGTAATTTTCACATGCAATATACTGAGATTTAAACTCACTTTGTATCGTAGATGATATGCAGTATGCAGCAGAATCTTAGTGGTCCGTGATAATACCATCCAACTTGGCAAACAAAGGCTGCTCAAACATTTATTGCGAAACTATTTGTTGAGCTATTCGAAAGTAATTGATTTATTGATTAGATGGAACTTTGTACTTAATTTCAACAACTCAATTGCCATCCTTTGCATTTCGCAACTGGAAGTCAAGTCAGAAGTAAAACTGTTACCATTTTACTCAACAAGTAAGCATTTTCTTCCAGATTCCAGAAATGGTCTAATGCATTATGCTCTCCCATCAGCACCAAAAGCCAGCTGCACTCCAGGTTCAGTTCGTCTGTCTGCGTTTGACAGCTCTTCTTAGTCAGGCCAGAATAAGGGACACAGTACTTGGCTCATTGCCTGACCTAGTAACTGGTTTATTGTCGATGTCAGGAATCGAGTGGAAAGGCTGTGATTCCCACTCATTATTCTGATGCAACTCCTGCTGGGGTTGACAGACTGGGCATTGGGCAAGAGCAAGGCTGACTCAGCCATGGTGCTCCTCATGACATGCTAATCAAACACATCATCTCAAAAAGTTAACACAATTGAAAAGTATTTCTGTTCAAGGAACAATATATGCCCCATGAAGTCTGAAGCAGAGGTAAGAATATGAGCAAGAGAAAAATGAACTCTTCAATAAAGCGCTAAAATTCCTTTAAGTGAAAACAGCATACATTTATAGATAAATACACTCAAATGGATCAAGAATGAGAAGGCATGAATTTGAAGTAATTTCCAAAAGAAGCAAATGTAATGTGAAAAAAAATCACACAGCCAATTTGGACTTAGCACGCACTGTCATGAAGTGTGAAGGCAGGGTCAACTGAAGCTTTTAACAGGGGCATGAGATAATTATTTGAATAGAAACCACATGCAGGGTTACAGTGGAAAGGTAGGAGAATGGCACCAAGTCATGATTGCTCACTCGAGGTGGCAGAACAGACATAATGGACCGAGTGGCCTCTACATCACAACAGCCGTGTGATACTGTAAACAGCAAACCGGATTTGTAACTCTGAACACCTTATTATCTCAGATTTCTGTTCCCCTACCAATGAATAAACCATGATGGTCACAGGCAGCTCGAAAGCAGACTTTAACATGGGTGTTGTCTTCAGTGACTAGAATGGAAATTCTGAACAGAGTGCCTGCTTCTCATCCAATTATCAATGGCAGCATTGAACATAAGGAAGCAAAGGCTCAAGTGGCCACAGTAGTTCCCTGACAACATGCAAGATAATGTCAGTTCAAAAAAATAGTCATGCCCTCTAATGGTGGTGTTGTGGATTGCAGCACAGACAACAGCCAAGTCTGGTAAGCATGACCAGCTGTTACTTATGCTATTAGCAAGGCCTACAATACAAGAACGTCCATTACATACTTCCTCAAAGAAATGAAAACAAAGATTTTGTGGGAAATTACAAACAAGTTCATTATTACTTACAATCTGAGCATTCTAGTTTTAGTGTTTTTTAATAAAAGGAAAATACAATCATCATTCTTCACATCACATCTTCCCTCACTCCTCTGTTAACCATCAGCAAACTCCAACCCACTCTATCAAAGCCATGGTGGGAAGAATTTATATTTCCTTAACTACAGTTGGTGCTTGCAGCTCCTTTCATTCAAAGAAAGATGAGCACTTTCAATGCCAGCATTATTGATGAATTGTTACTTTGCATGAGAGATTTGCAGAAATAGAGAAAAAGAAATCTTTGGATTTCTACTGATCCAACAGACCTTAAAATATGAAGAGCTGTGAATATCTAATAGAATTACTCCACAGGTTAGTCCTTTCCCAACTCTGGGTGAGAAGGTCCAGGTTCAAGACCTATCTGCTCTAGACGTATGTCATAGTAGGAGTGAACTGGGTGATTAAAAATATCTATACTGAATATTTTAAATTATTTCGTTTACAAGTGATTGGAATTTCTGGTTTGCTGCTTAATGGAATAAGGCAAATCAGGAAGCACCTTTTGACACAAAGTATTAATCAATCCCTTACTGTTAAAAGGAATATTGTGACTTGATACCAGTTAGACGGTGTCCCAACTTCAATACTGTAGGACATTTAATTTCATAGTAACAAGGTGATTTCCAGTGCTCAGGTGGAGCCTATGCCATGGTGCTTCAATTTGGAACAGCCTGTAAAGAATCCAGGTGCACCTTGAAGACCACATGGTGCATCCCCTTCCATAATAAAATCAGATCCACAACAGTGAAGTGTAACAATGCTATCATACACAACTCAAGTCAGGATCACCCCTAACCATGACTGGATTGTTTGCAGAAAACAAGGAAATAGGGTGGTGACAGTACTTTGGATACCGAGTATTCGACCCCAAGTTTTCCTTAGGTAAGAAGTCCTGACGGACTGCTGGATTGATGATCTCTTTCAAAGATTGCTTGGCTCTCCTTCCTCTATTCTCCTCCTCCCATACTCAAACTGAAAATTAATAAAAGCAGCAGGAAAAGATCTTTGGTGCAACTGCAGCCTTCTGTGCAAGACATTACAAAACATGTGTTCAAAGCTGTAGCATTTAAACAGTCAGCTATTTATTGGTGCCAACAGCAGATACTTTATGATCTTTGCAACTAACATTGTTTATGATTAGGGCTTTGCCTCAATTGCCACTATCAGAACTTGTGCTCCAAAGCCAACTTTCGTTATATATGAGATAGCCACAGCAAATTACAACAGCGACTCAGCCTTTTCAAAGGGAGTCAATTTCCAAACTAGTAAAAGACACAGAAACCTCGGAGCAGCTGCTTGTCGAATTGAACAATTATGAAATGAAACTATCAGCTTTTCCACATATTAAATCCATTGGGGAAAAAAAAAAATCAGGAGGGCCAGCCAGCCTTGCAATTCATAGAGTAGAATTCCTACAAGACAGAGAGAGGCCTTTCAGCCCACTAAGTCTGCACTGACGCTGCTGTGGAGCCACAGGAGATGGGGGAGATACTAAACGAGTACTTTGTATCAGTATTTACTGTGGAAAAAGACATGAAAGATATAGAATGTCAGGAAATCGATGGTGACAATCTTGAAAAATGTCCATATTACAGAGAAACGCATAAAAGTTGATAAATCCCCAGGACCAGATCAGGTGTACCAGGAACTCTGTGGGAAGCTAGGGAAGTGATTGCTGGGCCTCTTGCGGAGATATTTCTATCATCGATGGTCACAGGTGAGGTGCCGGAAGACTGAAGGTTGGGTAACGTGGTGCCACTGTTTAAGAAGGGTGGTAAGGACAGGCCAGGGAACTATAGACCAGTGAGCCTGACGTCGGTGGTAGGCAAATTTTGGAGTGAATCCTGAGGGACAGGACGTTCATGTATTTGGAAAGGCACGGACTGATTAGGGATAGTCAACATGGCTTCATGCATAGGAAATCATGTCTTACAAATTTGATTGAGTATTTTGAAGAAGTAACAAAGAGAATTGATAAGGGCAGAGCAGTAGATGTGATCTATATGGACTTCAGTAAGGCGTTCAATAATGTTCCCCATGGGAGACTGATTAGCAAGGTTAGATGTCATGGAATACAGAGAGAACTAGCCATTTGGATACAGAACTGGCTCAAAGGTGGTGGTGGAGGGTTGCTTTTCAGACTGGAGGCCTGTGACCAGTGGAGTGCCACAAGATCCAATATGTTTCATCATTTATATAAATGATTTGAATGCGAACATAGGACATATAGTTTCTAAGTTTGCAGATGACACCAAAATTGGAGGTATAGTGAACAGTGAAGAAGGTTACCTCAGATTACAACAGGATCTTGATCAGATGGGCCAAGGGGTTGAGAAGTGGCAGATGGAGTTTAATTTAGATAAATGTGAGGTGCTGTATTTTAGGAAAGCAAATCTGAGGAGGACTCATACACTTAATGGTAAGGTCCTACGGAGTGTTGCTGAACAAAGAGATCTTGGAGCGCAGGTTCATAGTTCCTTAAAAGTGGAGTCGCAGGTAGATAGGATAGTGAAGAAGGCATTTGGTATGCTTTCCTTTATTGGGTACAGGAGTTGGGAGGTTATATTGCAGCTGTACAGGACATTGGTTAGGCCACTGTTGGATTACTGCATGCAAATCTGGTCTCTTTCCTATCGGAAAGATATTGTGAAACTTGAAAGGTTTCAGAAAAGATTTATAAGGATGTTACCAGGGTTGAAGGATTTGAGCTATAGGGAGTAGCTGAATAGGTTGTGTCTGTTTTCCCTGGAGTGTCGGAGGCTGTGGGGTGACCTTATAGAGGTTTATGAACTCATGAAGGGCATGGAGAGGATAAATAGACAAAGTCTATTCCCCATGGTAAGGGGAGTCCAAAACTAGAGGGCTGAGGTTGAAGGTGAGAGGGGAAAGATATAAAAGAGACGTAAGGGACAACCTTTTCACGTAAAGGGTGGTATGTGTATGGAACGAGCTGCCAGAGGAAGTAGTGGAGGCTAGTACAATTGCAACATTTAAAAGGCATCTGGATGGGTATATGAATAGGAAGGGTTTGGAGGGATATGGGCCAAATGCTGGCAAGTGGGACTAGATTGGGTTGGGATATCTGGTCAGCATGGACAAGTTGGATCAAAGGATTTGCTTCCGTGCTGTACATCTCTATGACTCTGAACAGCATTCCATCCAGACCAATGTTGCTCGGGCTGGAACTGTAACAGTTGGGATTTCACAAGTCAAATGCGCCAGTGTGTAACATTATGGGTAATAGACCCATTAAAAATAAAACATGGAAAATCCCAGGAATTCAACATTTTCCACTAGAAATCCTTCATTTTTCCTTAAAACCTGGAGAACAAAGAGTCAGTCAATCCATTCCATTTTACCAGAACAATGGCAGACCGGCCCAACGGTGACAGAAGTTGTAGTTCTTACCAGGTTACCAAAGTTTTACCAAAGCTGTTTTGCAGCAACTCTTGAGGTAGATAAAAACTTTGTAAATATCTTCAAATACAAACCAGCAAGCTATACTCCTGCCCAGATGGAAAACAATCATTCCAGAACACTAAATGAAACGTACTGTATATGACAAGATAGAGGACGAAGCATATTAGTTACATCGCTACTTTGATTGTATCTTCTGAATCCCTGATTATGACAAACTAAAAACTCCAATAAAAATGGATACAATGCAATTATTAGTGTGCAGACATATTTCACAAAACTGTATATTCCAAGTATTAAAATCAGCACTTCATTCCATCTGCCAAAGGCATTGGATATTAATCATATACAAATCAGAATATTTCCTGAATGTAAGGGAACAGGAACTATTGGGGAGTAAAGAAATTTGGGTGCTCATCTTCACAAATTGCTAAAAGCTAGTGCACATTTCCAAAACGTAAACTGAACAGCTAATGGAAAGGGAGCCTTTACTTCAAGAGAGTTGGAATACAAAAGTGAAAAATAAATGTGTAAATTATAAACAGGCTTGGACAGACCCCTATTTGGTGTACTATTTGGTTAGAGGAGGTACAGTGTAAATTTACTTGAATTATACATCAATAAAAAGCCAAGATGGATTGACGTGGTTTGTGTTCCATTAAATATACAAGATTGAGGAACAATAGTGAATACGTTTGTTAGTTAACAAATACAAATCCCTGAAACTCCTCACTTGCTTACTTTAAGGTAATTAAAGTATTCCTCAGTAAAGTGCAGCACTTCTCATGTCTCTTCACAAGTGCATTAGGGATTTCTACCAAGGCTGTAGCAGTGGAGGTTGACTTTACAGAGGCCCTGATTTGTTCTGAATATCTTTACAAAGGACTACTCTCACCGCTGCAGCCACCCTGACATTAACCACGTCCTGCGACAAAATTCAAGTCGGTGACTTCCATATTGAAAAGTGTTCAACACAACAGATTCCACTGATACACACAGAGAAATCATTTCCTCTGGTGAAGTAAACAATTAAAACTAGAGCCAAGCCACATAGGATTGAAATCTAGAAACATTTTATCACAAAGGGCAATAGAAATCTAGGACCCACTCTCCAAAGGGTTTACAAATTTTCAGCACTGAATCTACCAGATTTCTGTGAACTATCAAGGAATATTAATTTAAGGCAGAATTATGTTTCACTATTCTTTTGAAGGGTGGCTAATTGCAACATGTACAAGGGCTAAATAGCCTGTTCCTATTTTAATGTTGCAAGGAAATAGCAATAACAACCTATCAAGGAGTGGGCTAACGAACACAAGAAAACAAGCAGGAAATTGCCTGGATTTAAGTGGTGACATGGGGACATCCCAGGCGAGTGAAATCAAAGGCATGAACACATTTAACAAATCATTATCTACCAAAAATGCACATACTTTTTAGGGAGCGGTTAATAGACCTGAAAGAATGAGTAATGACTTCCATTCCAGTTTTTAAAATTGTAAAATCTTCTGTGCAACATTAACATTAATAATGTAGATCATATCTTTTCATGATTTATTTCAAAGCATAATTAATTCTTGTTTTTAATAAAGAAGCTATTGCTGGGCAATTAACTTGAGAATTAAAACAAAGCAGACAATCTTCGCCACCGACTGGCAGCTTTATTTATCCAGTTTCCAGCTAGGAAAGTCAGCTGCATGCTGTCAGGGGTGAATGATTGGGCAGACAGCACTCAAATTTATGAATATCAGCAAGGATATCAGCTATTGGTGCTGCAAAGTTCTTACGCTCAGGCTGCTTTCAACATCAAATTACTGCAGCATCTTTAAATTGTGAGTGGTCAAAAAATCGATTAAAGTATATGGGCAAATTCTATTGGATCTTCTGCCTAACTGCTGCAAGTTAATCACAAAGACCACACAATTGACAATTTGGGAATCTTACGCATTTCCTTAATTTAGTTACACAACTGGACACACAAGATGCCCTTTAAAGCTCACATCTGCTGTTTATAACTGAAAATTACATGCATCGTCTGAAAAGTAATGACTTCATTGGGAACCCAACCAGCTTTTGAAACCTGACATTTTACCCTGACGGAACAACTGTTAAAACCCAAGCACAGTCAAACGTACACCTCTTGGACTTGTGATAAAATTTCTCTTACCCGCATGCCAAGTACTAAGAAACCAATTTCTTCCATCAGCGGATATTTGCTTATCTGTTGCTGGATCTTCTCAGCTGATGCATCAGGGTCATAGCTTTTCTTCCCTATTTTGACATCCATGATGCATGGCTTCTTGAACTTCCGTGTCACATCTTCCAGTTTAAGGTAGAGCTCTGAACTCTTGAGGTTAAAGAGCAAATCCTCAGCAGTAATCCCCTGAAAAAAGTTTCTCGGCCTCATTTTGATTACTTACTTTAAAGGTAAACACATTAACAAATGCCTCATTGACTTATCACAATTTCATGCTAGTTAGCAGCCCCTTTGAGTTCCATTCTAAACTAATCCCATCTGCCTGTGCATGGTCTGTATTCCTCTATTGCCTGCCTGCTCACGTGTCTGTCTAAATGCCTCCTAAACATTGCTAACACATCTGCTTCTACCACCTCCCCCTATCTAGAGCTTACTAGGCACCTACCACCCATTTAAAACTTGCCTCACATATGCCCTTTAAATCCCCCCTCCCCATGTTTTACCTATGATCTCTCGTATGTTCATGAAAACGATCCTGCTACTCCACAACATTAAACAGCTAATAATGAAATTCCCCTCCCAATCTTTGTTAAGTGCTGCTTACTGGGTCCCACGCTTAGCTATTTTTTCACATCACTTACAAAGGTTTCTTTTCCTATGCCTGTGCTGATTTGAAGAATTTATCCTTGCGCCCCTCCTATTGATCAGGTACATACTGTCCCTTTGCAACATCATCTCAAAGTTTTGTTTAACAAACTCATCTCACCAGCATCTCCTTGAACTCCTGAGCTTTTGTTAAATTATATTGTTAAAGAAGAGAAACTTCCTCCAGTTAACTGTTGGAAAGACTGAAAGTTGTTGACTTTTCACCTCTCTGCTCAGAAGTGTTTGTGACTAAAACCAATTTGTAGCAATCTTGGCGGTATGCCTGTCTCGAAGATGGGCTCGTAATCATTGTGTCATCACCAAGGTCACCTGATTCCACCTGTAGCACCTGACTTCATCCTTGATTCAATTTCCCGATGGCTCAAACCCTCAATCATGTCTGTTAGCCCGAGATTTAATTATTCTAATACATTCTCACATTCCACATTCTATCCTCTATAAGCTTCAAGGCAACCTGAACTTCAAAGCATCCAAAACTCTGCTGCCCTATCCTTTTGTTTTTAAAAGTTAATTCCTGCAATGTAGGAGTTGCTTAGCCAATATTTATTGCTCAGCCTTAATTGCCATGGAATGAGGTGGTGGTGAGCTATCTTCTTAAATCAGTTGACTTTCAATCTTCAGTCCAGTGATGGAGGAGTCATCAATAGTGCTGACAAGAACTGTTCTGGTTGCCCTGCTGCATGAAGGATATTATTGAATTGGAGAGGGTTCAGAAAAGATTTACCATGATGTTGTCGGGACTGACTAGGGTGTAACTTTTTAAAAGTGTGTGGAGAAAGATTTAGAAGGGACCTGAGGGGCAACCTTTTCACATGAAAGGTGGTTCACATGTGGAGTAACTGCCACACGAAGTGGTAGATGTGAGTACAATTACAACATTTAAAACACAGGTGGATACATGCATGACTAGAAAAGGTTTAGAAGGAAATGGGCAGGTGGGACTAGCTTAATTTGGAAACCTTGGTCGGCATAGACGACTTAGACCAGAGGGTCTGTTTCCGTGCTGTATGACTCTATGACAACTTAGGTCCATGTGGTGTAAGAACATTCACAGGAATGGAATGCCAGGATTTTGACACAGTACCTGAAGGAATGACAACATAGTTCCAAGTCAGGATGGTATGTGGCCTGGAAATTGCATGTGGTGGTGTCCCAATGCATCAGTTACCATTAAGTTTAAAAGTTGCTGTCAAAGCAGCCTTGGTGAGTTGCAGTGTATCTTGCAGTTAAAACACACTTCTGCCACAATGTCAGTGAAGGAAGTGAATGTTGATGGTGGTGAATGGGGAGCCAAACCATCAATTTGTTGTGTCCTGGATGGCATCAAACTTTGCTGCTCGAGTTGCACCCATCTAGGCAAGTGAACAGTACTGCATTTTACTCCTGACTCCACCTTAGAAATGATGTTTTGGGGAGACAGGAGATGGAGTTACTCATGAGAATTCCCAGCCTCTGAATTGCTATTGTAACCAAAGTAATTATATGGCTAGTTCATATTCTGGTCCACATTAATCCATAGTGATCACAGTGGGGGATTCACCAATGGTAACTCCATTGAACATCAGAGAGCAATACTTAGATTTTCTGTTGAACGGACAGTCATTGCCTGGCAACTAAATGGTGTGAATGTTACTTGTCAATAATCATCCCAAGCTTGAATGATGCCCAGGTCTTGTTACATTTAGACAGAGAGCTTCA
The DNA here is from genome assembly GCF_037043375.1 of Chiloscyllium plagiosum. Classification (NCBI taxonomy): domain Eukaryota; kingdom Metazoa; phylum Chordata; class Chondrichthyes; order Orectolobiformes; family Hemiscylliidae; genus Chiloscyllium; species Chiloscyllium plagiosum. Next base: position 55,416,404 of record NW_028270160.1, read on the forward strand.
GTATCTGAGGAGCTGTGAATAATGTTGAATATTGTGCAATTATCAGTGAAGATCCTCACTTGTGAATTGATGATGGAGAGAAGATTATTGAAGCAGCTGAAGATGGCTGAGTCTAGGCTCTACCTTGAGAAACATGAAGGTATTTGTGATGCAGTGGTGACGTCCTTACCTCTGAGCCAGAAGATAAAGGCTCAAGCCCCAGTTTTCCATAGTTGCGCAATAACTTCTTGGAACAGGATGGTTAGAAAATACCTACCCTGAGTAACCTCAGCTGCAGGATACTGTGGCAGAGACAATTAACCTCCAACGACCACAGCCATTTTTTTTTGTGCTAGGTATGAATCCAACCAGCAGAAAGCCCTACATCCATCTCATCAATTCCCACAGACTTCAGTCTTGCCAGGGCTTCTTGGTGCTATACTCAAATACTGTGGTGACAGCAAAGGCAGTCACTCTCATTTCACCTGGTCTAACTCACATAATATTCACCCATCAGCTCACCTAGTCTGGCTCCAGGTCAGGTAATGTTTTGATTTTAAAATTCTCATTCTTGTTCTCAAGTTCCTCCATGGCTTAACTTCTCTCTACTTGTGTCATCTCCTCCAGCCCCACATCCCCAAGATATCTACACTAACCTAAATCTAGCTCTTGGCCATCACTGGCCATCCTTTTAGTTGCTTAGGCCCTACATTCTAGATTCACTGCTTCCACTTCTCAATCTCACTTTTGCTTCCTCTAAGTATTCCTGCAAACAAAGCTCATTGACCAAACTTCCAGGTATTCTTACATAGTTTGCTGTCAATAACCATTAAAAAAATTAACGAGATGTCTTTGAATGCAGCTTTTCAACTAAGATTTGTTGAAATATCAACGAAACAGTAAAGAAAAGGCAGCAACATATTTAGATAGAAAGTGATCAAAACAAAGTAAAATGATTTCAAAGTATCAGGTATGGCGATAGAATATACAGGAACACAATTAATCTGAAAGGTTATTAAAACAAGGGCAAGGACACACACACACAGATAGACAGACACAAACACACACACAAAGAGCTGAGATTTTTGTTTGTCTGTGAAAGATTAGCTAATACTAGGGCAGCGGCAGAGGGAAAAAATACATTCTTTCCTTACATCTGGTTACTCAGAACTGATCAACAGTCAGTGGATATTTTGTCTCTGTTGCTCACAGATGGCACTAGCTGCTGTAGCATTAGGAAGAAGGGGTCTGGAATGTGTTCGCAGAAGGATTAAATCTGTGCAAGTATGTGTTTATACCAACACAATGAAAAGTGTGATTAATATTTTGTTAGCATTGGTATCAGAATCATCACAGTCACTCAGTTCAACATCATGCCTACTGGGCTTAGTTTTAGAGGGACATGCATTTCCAACATAAACAAAAGGGCCATGTTAAAAATTAAACCAACTGGTCACTCTCTAAGCAAGTTTTAATGCTATAATTTGTCTAAACAATTGCCTGTGCAACAGATGGAGGGAAACAAAATCAGTTTACAAAGGAAGTAGAGAGTGTCTCAACTCACTTAGTATGTTATAATGAATGAAAACCACAAGTACAGTCAGCACAAACAATGAAATAGTTTGCTAAAGGAATGGGAATACATGGAGATTAGTGGCATTCCTTTTCTCAGGACAATACAATTTCCTAATGCTTCACAGAAGCATTGCAACACTAAGAATGGCACTAACGAACACGACCATGCTAAATTGCCCATACTGTTAGGGGCAGGTGTAAATGTAGGAGAATGGGTCTGGATGGGTTGCGCTTCGGCGGGTCGGTGTGGACTTGTTGGGCCGAAGCGCCTGTTTCCACACTGTAAGTAATCTAATCTAATCTAACAATAGGTTGGTAAATCTTAAGCAAAGCAAGTAAAATGAGGGAGAATCAAGAAGCCAGAATTAGAACAGCACACATAACTCAGGGGATTGTAGGAATGGAGGAAATTACAGGAGCTGGGAAGGGGAAAGGTCATGGAGGAGTCTGAAATCAAGGATGAGTATTTTAAAATCAAGATGTTGCCTGACTGGGAGCCAATGTCGGCGAGCACAAGGGCAATAGTGGAACTCAACTCCATGCAAGAAACGGCAAGGTCATGAGAGTTTGATTACCTGAGGTTTGGAGTATAGAATAGCCAGAAGTGCAATACTCAAGGCTGGAGGGAACAAAGGGATGAATACTGTTTTAGTCACACATGAGCTGTTGAGAACAGTGTTTATTGGATGAGAATGGGATATTTAAGTAGATGGTTTTGGTGATGAAGTAGGTGGTCAGAAGTTAACCTCAAGTTCAAACGTGACACCAAGACTGTGAACAAACTGACTTACTCAGACTGTTGCCAAGGAGAGGGACAGTTTCAGTAGCTAGGGGGCAGAGTCTGAGGGGAGATCAAAAAAGTGGCTTCAACATTCCAATATTGAGTTAAACAAAATTTCTATTCACCTATTATTGGATGGCAGATAAGCTAGCTGATAAATTAACAACAGTGGAGGAGTATAGAGAGGCGGTGGTGAAGTAGTAGAGATGAGGGTTGTCACAGTATATGTAAAAACCAACATCATATCTTTGAATAAAGTTGTCAAAGGGTAGCATGTAAATAAGAAATAGAAGTGAGTCAAAGGTAGGTCCTTAAGGAAGCAGTGGAATGGTTAGAGGAAACATGGCAAGTAATTCCCTGGTTACATTTAGATAGATCAGCAGTCTCACTCAGGTGTCCAACTGGAACACGATGGTGTCGAAGGCTGCAGAGAGTTCAAGTAAGATGAGGAAGGAAAGCTTACCTTTTCACAGTCACAAAAGATGCCGATTGTGATTTTGATAAAAGTTATTTCAGTACTGAGGCAGGCCAGAAACCTGTTAATAGAAATTCACACAAGGAGTTCTGGGATGGTGGGAACAGATGTGGGAGGTGCACCGAAGGACTTGAGAGAGAGAGAGTGTGGGAGGTGCACCGAAGGACTTGAGAGAGAGAGAGAGAGAGAGAGAGAGAGAGAGAGAGAGATGTTTATTTGCAAAAGTAGTGTGGTCAAGGAGTGTTTTTTATTTGAGAGAGGGATGGCAATTGTGGACTTAAAGGAGAGGGGACATCATCAAAATAGGAAGAGCCCTTCACGATGTCAGCTAACATTGGGATGAGGAAGCTGTGTTGCATAACCAGCAGCTTAACAGCAATAAGTCAGGCACAGGATCTCATGGGCAAGGTATGTTCAGAGAAGGAATAAATGGAGACAGGAGACAGACTGGAGAAAATTTTAGATCTGAAGGTCAGTATCAAGATAAGAATTGTTAGGTTACCAGTTCATACTGTACACAATATCACAGTTCAGTGCAAAGGATACCATTGGGTGCAGTAGTTGGTGTCCAGGTGCCAAGGAATTTAGGCAGGAATTTTCGCAGTTCTAAGAACACGTGATCATGACAAGATGAACCAAACACCTGAAAACAAAAGGAAAAGTCTGTTGAAAATTGATATCTGAACATTAGGACTACAAACAAAGCTAGTTTTGCCCATTGAAGGGCTCATCAAACTCTCTAGTAGTACTGAAGGGGGTGACACAAGGAAACGAGTTTTGTCAGTAAGAGGAAAATATCTTTCTGTCTCAAGAATTAAATGTATTTCAAACTAAATGTACATATCTTCTTGTATTTCACAGCCAGTTGCCCCATCGCTGATTGTTCACCATTTAAAAGTTCAGAATTGGCTTCAATTTCACCATACTTCTAAATCTGTTTATTCAACTGCATTAAGCCTTCACCAGAGAGATGATGTAGATAGGACAAACCATTCGATATAATCATGAATCAGTGACTTCAGAAAGGTGCATAAACAACTTAAAGGTTCAACTATGTGTCAACTGGAAAATATTACGTCAACATAAGGGGAAAATTAAAACGTCATCATGAGATAATTTGTATATAAAACAGAGGTCCTTCATCCATCAGATTGGACTGTACTCCAATTTTTATAAGGATTAGTGGTGCTGGAAGAGCACAGCAGTTCGGGCAGCATCCAAGGAGCAGCGAAATCGACGTTTCGGGCAAAAGCCCTTCATCAGGAATAAAAGCTTTTTATTCCTGATGAAGGGCTTTTGCCCGAAACATCGATTTCGCTGCTCCTCGGATGCTGCCTGAACTGCTGTGCTCTTCCAGCACCACTAATCCAGAATTTGGTTTCCAGCATCTGCAGTCATTGTTTTTACCTCCAATTTTTATCAGCACATGTACTCCTTGTGGAGTGGACTGTGACGAGTTAGTCATCTCACAGCATTAACAGTATTCTGTGTATCCTGGAATGTATTTTGTGTTTTCATTTCAGATTTCCAGCATCTGCAGTATTTTGAGTGATGTCACAGGCAGGAATCCAAATTTACTACCTTCATGTCCCAGAAAATGAACCTGTAATTAGCTCATTTGGCTGGACAGCTGGTTTGTGACAGAGTGATGCCATCAGTACAGATTCAATTCCCACACCGGCCGAGATCACCACAAAGGTCCTATCTTCTCAACACTGCCCCATTCCCCCTCTGTCATCTACTTCTAATGAGAGAGCAACACTGTGGTTTTGGATGTTGCTTTGCTCACTGAGATGCAAGGTTCATTTCCAGATGTTTCGTTACCCTACTCGGTAACATCTTCAGTGGGCCTCAGGCGAAGCAATGCTGAAATTTCCTGCTTTCTATTTATATGCTTGGGTTTCTTTGGGTTGGTGATATCATTTCCTGTGAAGTCACTTCCTGTTCCTTTTCTCAGAGGGTGGTAAATGGGGTCTAACTCGATCTGTTTGTGGATAGGGTTCCGGTTGGAATGCCATGCTTCTAGGAATTCTCATGCATGTCTTTGTTTAGCTTGTCCTAGGATGGATGTGTTGTCCCAGTCAAAGTGGTGTCCTTCCTCATCCCATGTGAGAATACTAGTGAGAGAGGGTCATGCCTTTTTGTGGCTAGTTGGTGTTCATGTATCCTGGTGGCTAGTTTTCTGTCTGTTTGTCCAAAGTAGTGTTTGTTACAGTCCTTGCACGATATTTTGTAAATGACATTAGTTTTGCTTGTCTGTATAGGGTCTTTCAAGTTCATTAGCTGCTGTTTTAGTGTGTTGGTGGATTTGTGGGTTACTATGATGCCAAGGGGTCTGAGTAGTCTGGCAGTCATTTCAGGGAGAGTGGCTAAGGTTTCTGAACATGTTATGTCTGCTTGTTTGGGTTTGTTGCAGAGAAATCGACGGACTGTGTTCATTGAGTACCCATTCTTTTTGAATACACGGCATAGGTGAATTTCCTCTGCACTGCAGTGTGTGTTGACTCGTCGGAATAGTGTACTGATGCAGCTTCATTTGTGGATGTTGGGATGATTGCTTCTGTAGTTCAGTATTTGGTCTGTATGTGTTGTTTTCCTGTTGCCGCTGGTTTGAAGTCCCCCATTGGCTGTTCACTCTACTGTGACATCTAGGAATGGCAGTTTGTTGTTGTTTTCCTCCTCTTTAGTGAATTTTATGCCACTAAGGGCATTATTGATGGTCTTGAAGGTTTCCTCTAACTGGTTTCGTTTAGTGATGACAAAGGTGTCATCCACGTAGTGGACCCAGAGAGTTTGGGTTGGATGGTTGGCAGAGCTGTTTGCTCAAGTCTCTGCATTACAGGAAATAACATCACCACAGGAAATGACATCACCAACCCAAAGAAACCCAAACACAAGTAGAAAGCAGGAATTTTCAGCAGTGCTTTGCCTGAGGCCCACTGAAGATGTTACCTAGTAGGGTAACGAAATGTCTGGAAATGAACCTTCCAGCTCAGCGAGCAAACCTACATCCAAAACCTCAGCCTGAGCCACAAATCTTCTCAAAACTCACTAAGACGCTATGATTCTCTGAGTATGACAACCATGACGTCTATGACGTCTATGACCAAACACCAGAAAAGGGCTCAAGTGTGGTCATGAAAAGAAATTTCAAGGCCAAGAGATGCGAGTTTCAACTGCCTGTTAACAGCAATAAGTGGGCGGAACGGTGGCACAGTGGTTAGCACTGCTGCCTCACAGCGTCTGAGACCCGGGTTCAGTTCCCGCCTCAGGCGAGTGACTATGTGGAGTTTGCACGTTCTCCCCGTGTCTGCGTGGGTTTCCTCCAGGTGCTCCGGTTTCCTCCCACTGTCCAAAGATGTGCAGGGTCAGGTGAATTGGCCATGCTAAATTCCCGTAGTGTTCGGTAAGGGGTAAATGCAGGGGTATGGGTGGGTAGCGCTTCGGCGGGTCGGTGTGGACTTGTTGGGCCGAAGGGCCTGTTTCCACACTGTAATGTAATCTAATCTAATCCAATATAATATAATCTTAGCAGCTGCAAAGGCCCCACCTGTGTGTTGTTTATTGTGGATATCGCCTAACAGATTTTTGGACCTGATGTCTGCTCCAAAAATGCAAAGAATCAAAAAGTGAAAGAGTCAATCTTTTTTCCAAAAAATACCTGCAGTTTAAATACTTCCCAGCACATGCTACCTCACAGATCTGCCATCCCCACTCTCACACAGCTTTGAGTACAGGAGTTTGAGGGTCATGTTGCAGCTGTATACGACATTGGTTGGGCCACTTTTAGAATACTGCATTCAGTTCTGGTTTCCCTGTTACAGGAATGATTTAGTTAAGCTTGAAAAGATGCTTAACTACATCAGAAAAGATTTCTAAGGATGTTGCCTGAGTTGAAGGTTTTGAGTTATAGGGAGAGGCTGAAGTGGCTAGGGCTATTTTCCCTCAAGCAAAGGTTTATAAAATCATGAGGGACATGGAAAGGGTGAATAGTTAAGGTCATTCTCACAGGACAGGGAAGTACAAAACTAGAGGACATAGGTTTAAGGTGAGGGGGAAAATATAGAAAAGGTACCGGAGGGGCACAGGGTAGTGCATGTGTGGATTGAGCTGCCAGACCAAGTGGTGGAGCCTGGTACAATTACAATATTTCAAAAAACATCTAGATGGGTATATGAATAGGAAGGGTTTAGAGGGACATGGCCAAATGCTGGCAAATGGGACTAGATTAATGTACAAAATCTGGCCGGCATGAACAGGTTCGACCAAAGGCAGTTTCCATGCTGTACAACTGTTTAACTATGACACATTCTCCTCCATTCCACTCCCATTGACATCAGAGCAATTTTTAAAATGGAAAAGGGTGTTTTAGAAAACAGTGCACTAGCGTATACAGGGGAAAGAAAATTAAGCTAAATGTCCTCCTTCGGTGTTCAATGATTCTATGCTGAGAAAGGGCTTATGCAATGCCAGCACAACAGGACATATTTGGCTTGGAAAATTGGTCAGTTGATTCTTAGTCAAGACGGCACGAAGGGCAGGGTCAGATGGCATGGACAACATAGCAAATTTCTAAACAAGGATTTTGGTGGTTTCAATAGCATTGTAAGGACATTCATATCACTGGGTGTTATTCCAATTGAACTTTAACCTGAAATAATGCTGTAAAGCAGATAGAACACTATCTGGTACAGACTCAACACAGCTCATCCACCCTTTCTCTCCTCTCCCAAGTTGTCGACTTCAGAATGTCCTGTGCAAACTAAAGTGATCAACAGTTCCAAAAAGCTGTAGAAATCACTTTCCTTCAGCCAAGGATAATATGTCTGTCTCTTCTAGAATTTAATCCAGCTCATCCTTTTCTGAACTCAAAAGAATCACAGAATCCCTACAGTGTGGAAACAGGCCCTTCGGCCTAACAGGTCCACACTGACCCTCCAACAAGTATCCCACCCAAACCCATTACTCTACATTCACCCCTGACTAATGCACCTAACCTACACATCCCTAACCTGCATATCTTTGGATTTTGGGAGGAAGCCGGAGCACCCTGAGGAAACTCTCAGAGACATGAGGAGAATGTGCAAACTCCACACAGACAGTTGCCTGATGCTGGAATCAAACCCGGATGCCTGGTGCTGTGAGGCAGCAGTGCTAACCACTGAGCCACTGTGCCACCCTCTTCTGATTGCAGTGCAATTATAGAATGCCTACAGTGTGAAAGCAAGCCACTTAGCCCTTCAATTCCACACTGACCCTTCGAACAACATTCCACCCAGACTCACCCCCCCCCCCTTACCTTATTCCTGTAACCCTGCATTTCCCATGGCTAATGCACCTAGCCTGCACATCCCAGGACAGCATGGGCAATTTAGCTTTGCCAATCCACCCTAACCTGCATATCTTTTGGATTGTGGGAGGAAACTGGAGCACCCGGAGAAAACCCATGCAGACACTGGGAGAATATGTAAACTCCACACGGACAGCTGTCCAAGGCTGGAATCGAACCTGGGTCCCTGGCGCTATGAGGCAACAACACTAACCACTGAGTCACTGTGCCACCCCTGTAAATAAAACATATGAATATGTATGGAATAAAGTATAAAATACAAAAAGAAATTAATAGAATTTTAAAACTTTAAGTAAGGAATAAGCTCAGTCAACCATCTGTTTGCAGCATTTAGAACCACACAATGACAGACTCTGTAATTCTACTGGTTAAATGCTGAAAATCCCTTCCAGGGACCGCATCTACTCCAATCTCTAAGTTTAATTTTAAAGTACAGCTCCCGAATCTTCTATGCACTTACAACAAGAATAAATCAACTGGATTAAATTATTAAGGCAGAATTTGATTTCTGCTCATCAGCCATTATTTAAGTTCAAACTAAGAATTCAAACCTGATTGTTGGAGGTTAAGAGAAGCAACCTAATAAAGATCATCTTTCACAACTCTTTATGCTATTATCCTTTATTTAAGGTCAAACAGGAATGTAATAAACTTGACTTTTCTGGGCAACTTGGATGATTCAGTTTGTGGATTTATATTATGGTTCTGCCATCATGTACCAGCAGCTAAACAAATTGGGATGTGCCTAGCCTTGCCTCCAACCTAGATTAACCTTAGCCAAGCTGACAGAAAACATACTATAGTCTGAAAATATAACATATGCCATAACTATTCCCAGCCTGGAAGAGATAGAAAGAGACAAAGCATTGGTGGCAGAACATAATCACTGACCAATGTCCAACATTTCCCACTGAAAATGCACACATCTGGACATCATACATCAATGCTGGGTAAGCGAGCCTACACTGGGGTCTGCCATGAAGAGAGAACTGAACCTAAGGAACCAAATCCAGTTCAGTGGAGAAGAAAAACAACAGATACAGGGATTAGCCGTGGCAGAGCTTTACATGCTTCACATTTGATTTGGTTCGGTTTATTACTGTCCAATGTACCGAGGTATAATGAAAATATTGTCTTACATGCAGGTCATTCTGCTCTAATGCACGTTTCGTCAAGGCAAATTGGCTATGATGTGATTGACAAATAGGGGGTACTGTTTTGAAAGCGCAAACTTTTAAAACTTGTTGGCTATAACGCGATTTATGTGCTTTTTATTAGTGCATGATTTTTATATAGCGCAGGGTCACACAAGATCACAACCATCACATTATAAAAGAACTGCCTACAGTACAATCTGCCTGTAAAGCACATAAGTGCATCAGGAAAACAGGGTGCAGGATACACTGTTATATTGCAAGACAAGTACTTTAAAAACAGGTCTCAAAACTCTATTTAGCACCAGAAGGGAATAATGAAATATTACAAACAGCACAACATTTTTAACTTCAACAAACTCAATGCAGGTGCCTCAACAATCAGAAACATTGCTAAAAGACATGCTGGAGATGCGGCTTAAGATGCCTATTTATTCTTCTTTTATTTCCAAACATCTGTAGGCTATATATCACAAGGTGTGGTCTCTTGTAACACTGTGGATAGTGTCCCTACCTCTGAAGCAAGAGACCATGGTTCAAGTCCCATCTGCTTCAGTGGTGTACCATAAAGTGTCTGAACCGGTTGATTAAAAATGCACATCACATGGTTCCCTATCCCTGGGCCAGGAGACCAGAGTTCAATTCCCACCTGCATAACAACATCTCTGAACAGGTTGACTAAAACATACACATATAATTCAGTTGTCACCAAGAAATCTGCAAAAATCTGATTCAAGGTTACATACACTTGAGCTGGTAAAGGTTACTTTCTGTAAAATCACAAAATTTAATATTTGATCTGCTAGGTGATTATTGTCAGAGAAAGATGTACTAAAAATACAGAGTCAAGTGCATTGCAATAAACTAGCTAAACCAAACTCACAGCAAGACCATGGAGGAATGAAAAAAATGGCAATTCAAGGCCACAGCAAGACTAGGAGGGTAAAAGAATGGAAGCAATATCAGGGCCAAGCACAAGATTAAAAAATCAAAAAGAGAGCAGCAGGTATAAAAATTAGGTGATGGGAAGATTCAGAGTCAACTGAATGCATTGAGAAATAAACAAGTGGGCCAACGAAGGAAAGCAGATGATTTACTGATTATTACCAATCTTTTTTCTGAGCTCGAACAATCATTTAAATGAAAAGCTGAGAAATAAAAACTTCACTCAGGGCAAGAATAACGATGAGTGAATTAATAAGAGTGAGAGAGGACAGAGCAGGTCTAATGTTTCCAATTAACATTCATAAAGTAGCTGAAATCAGGTATTAACTATGGTGTAAGAGGGGCAAAGTTTTTGCTTTATATCACACATGACATCTGAAATCTGTTGCTTCCAATTCACGCACCATAATGGAACTTCAGGACAGGACACGTGTGATGTGTACAGAAAATGACTCCAGAAGGTGACCAGCTTTCTGCCAGTGCATGATCAGGATAGAAGATGGATAGGTGGTGGGATACAAGATCAATAACAGCAGGAAAAAACAGGCAACAGGAGAGACCTAATGTTGTCTGCCACTCCTAAACACATACTCCGTATCAAAGGTTGCTGGGAGGAAGACCACCTCAAAGCAATGTTCAGACAATGGTATGCATGGACAAGGGACTTCACAAAGAGAAATTAAGAACAGAGTGCAACAGTTATACAAGGTTCCATAATCAGGGGTACTGACAAGCAGTTCGATAGCCACCATTGTGATTCCTGCATGCTACATACAGTAGTTACCTCCCTGGTGCCAGGGTAAGGAAAGCAGGATATCCCAAGGAGAAAGCAAGTGAGGCAAAATGTTGAGACAGTGACACAGTGCAGGTATGAAGATCAGATTTTCAGCAGCTAAGTAGTAAAAAAGCAGAACCTCCATAGTAAATCTCTGGATTACTCCAGTCGTATGTCCGACTGATACAAAGAAATAGGAAAACAGGGATCATGTTCAGGCATGGTGTAGGAGGGAGGACTTCAGATACCAAAGGTCACTGGGACCAGTTTTGGTTAGCAAGCCCCTATTCAAAACTCATGGGTTGCACCTTGATAGGACTGCACACAGAGTCTTCACAGGGAGATTGACAGGGTTTAAACTAAACCAGCAGAGGGATGGGCACCAGCACAAAATAAAGAGAAAACAGGCGTACAAAGTGACAGAATTAGAAAGCATCACATAATACCATATTAGATAGGAGTGGATTAAGGTGGTCAGTGAGAAATAAAAAGACAGGATTTGAAGACAAATATGTAAACACAAAGTGTATTAAATAAGATTTGTAAACTGCATGCACAAATTGCCATGTGGAAACAGGATGTGACAATAAAAAAAAGGAGGGCTGCGCACTTAATAATCAGCAATATAACATGAACACAAAAGATGAGAAAGGAAGAAGGGAGATAGAGTAGAAGAACTGATTAGGAAAGATATTGAAGTGTTAGAAAGAAAGATGCTCTTGAGGGGATAAGAACAGAGTCCAATGGTTCATATTGAGAACTAAGACTACGATCATGTTATTTAGGACAGTCTATCATGACCTACAGGGATGTGCAAGAACTATACAGTGGTGATATGGGAGAATATTTATTACCCAAATATCAACTACATTCATGTTAAAGTAAAAACTAAGGAAGGAGAGAAACTTATGAAATACATTCAGAAAAACTTCCCTGATCAATATGTTCTTGGTTCTAATTAGAGAGAAGGAACATTTGGATCAGATGTGGAATAAGGTGGGCCAGGTGGACAGAAGTGTCACTGGGGAAACACTAAACTAAGAACAGACATAAGGTTTGCAAAACAACAGGTTACAGTATAAAAATAGAACTTCACATTTATAAAGGAATGAAAAGGAGAATGTGGCCGGAGTAAAATGGATCCAGTGACTACCTGAATAATCTTTGCGGAAGAGATGTTACAGGCACACACTAAGTGCATTCTAACAAGTGAGAAAGATAACACAACCAAAGCTAGAGTTCCTCAGCAATAGACAACATAATGAAACAAAAAAAGGAGGGTGTACCATTAATAAATGTAAATTCTTCAGTGAAGAGCCAGGTCAAATTTAATATTTTGAGAGGGGAAATGAAGAAATAATAAGCCTGGAAAAGAGAGAAGACCACGCTTTAGGAGGCATGCAAAGGCCCTTGTGAGAGTGCAAAGTTCATGCAAAAGACAAAATCTGCAGGGTTACAAGTAAAAGGAGTTGGAGAATAGGACTGACTCATTTGTTCTACAGAGAGCTAGCATGGACGGAACGGTCTCCTCTGTATTACAGTAAATGACAATGACTGGGATTTCAACTTGTGATTTATGCAGCAAGTATTTGAAAGGATCATGTCCTCAGTCAGTTTTAAATTGCATTGCAACATTTCCTTTAGCAGACTGCATATTTTTAAAACATAATGGGAACACCAATGCCTGAACAATGCACACCAACGCATCATTTTTTCCCCATTGAAGTGAGAAATATCTGAATGAAATCAGTATCTGGACATAATTCAAAATGTCTAATGGAAATCTTGGGATCACAAGGACTCTACATGTTGTTCAAGAGCATATGAAAAATTGCATGGTATTTAAATTTGAAAAGTAGGGTCCGGGATCATATTGTGACATATGAAAGACACAGCCACAGACAAACAAATAATCAGAAGAAGGGCAAACTGATGGAACAGCGTTCAATTTTTGTGATACCTTTTCATCAGAACTCATTTACTTTGGATTGTTGTGCAGTGCATAAATGCAAACTCATTGACATTGTTAAAACCAGCAATCCTTAAACAGATGGCAAAATAGTGATCATACAATAAAAGCTATTGGAATAAGCTACAGTTGAGTATACTTTTGATAACTGCATTATTAGAATCTACATTTGCAAAGATATAGGTCAATGTACCTCCAAACTCGATAAGGTTGTTACCAGAATTACAACAGCTGACAGCGACACAATAGCAAATCAAGAATTTATAACATTTACTGTAGCTGCTTTGAGAGTTTGCGCATGAAGCATGGAAACAGTCACAAAACTCTAGCATGAATCCTGGCCAGGACTGACTTGAGGAGTTATGACGACTGTAAAGCCATCTTGGGCAGATATACAAACAGGAATTGGTGACATGGGAAACTACTGAACACCAAGAAAGCATGGATGGAAAGTAAAGTGGGTTGCTATTTCACCATCACCTTTCGCATGAAAGAACAATTTCATCTTACAGTGCTCTACTAATTTCTTGCATTATCACAACATAACACAAACGACGTATATGGATTCAGTTTAGTTGAAAAGTAAAGTCTAGTAGGTTTATTTACAACTAAATTAATGCATACAGCACAGAATAATCTCCAAATTAAATCATGTAAGGTGCGTTAGTGCAGAGAGACTGTGACCTACACTGTGATAGCATCCAAATATTTCAAAACCACATGCAGAAATATTAGTATCTTTCCCATAGTTTCAAGCTTCTAAAGGCTATCAATGGTTTTTGCAGGGTTATGTGCAAACTTCTCTTCTTTGCCTATTTACCTACATTGTTTTACTTAAAACATGCTTGCAAACTTCTTAGGTACTGTGATGAAGTTGAAAGTGCATACTGTATCTTTGAGAGCGTGAAGGCTGGTTTGGCAGTGAGAGTTTGCAGGCAACTGTCATGTAACTGACCAGCAGTCTCAGCGTACTGGAAAATTGAAAATGTGTAACATTTGGCGGTAAACTAGATACCTCAGTTATTTTGACGACCATGAATTTAACCAATCAGTTTAAATTATACCCCAGAATACTAAAGCCCAATTGAATTTGAATTTTATGGTTTTGCCAACATTGAACTAATGAGACAATCCAATGTTTGAGGTATAAATGAGCTGACATTTTCACAACTAGCCAGAAAGCGCGACAACCTGCTACTGAGAGAGAGAGAGAGAGAGAGAGAGAGAGAGAGAAAAAACATTCTCTATCAAATATACCTTTTTCACATGTAACATCTTTGCAGCACAAGACCAGAGAAAGACAGAACGCTGACAACAACAGCCGCTGTCTGGTTTTAAAAATTAAGTTGCTGTAATTTTAATAGGGGCTTTCGTTGGATCAATATATTGTTATAGAGTTGGAGGTAGATAACAGAAAGGAGGGAAAGGAGGCTTAGAGTTGTAAATAGTTGTTCTTTAATGTTCACTTTGAGAGTTAAAGATTAAAATTGATATTTTTCTTTAAAGAGTGGAAGTTGGAGAGTTCTCAGTCACTTATACTTTAAGAGATTACAAGACAAGGTGAGCTTTTCTGTGTGTTTGGTTTAATTAGCTTGGCGGCACGGTGGCACAGTGGTTAGCACTGCTGCCTCACAGCGCCAGAGACCCGTATTAAATTCCCGCCTCAGGCAACTGTCTGTGTGGAGTTTGCACATTCTCCCCATGTCTGCGTGGGTTTCCTCCGGGTGCTCCACTTTCCTCCCACAGTCCAAAAATGTGCAGGTTAGGTGAATTGGCCGTGCTAAACTGCCCGTAGTGTTAGGTGAAGGGGTAAATGTAGGGGAATGGGTCTGGGTGGGTTGCTCTTCGGAAGGTCAGTGTGGACTTGTTGGGCCGAAGGGTCTGTTTCCACACTGTAAGTAATCTGATAAAATATGAAAGGTCTACCGCCGTGTCACAACAATAATCACGCTTCAATTAATTCAGGGGCTCTTTTCTCTTATCCTCATTCAAAATGAAATTAATTGGAGCTCTGCATCAAAAAAATGCATTATCTCTAGAAATTTAATAACAACTTTCTTCACCAAAATTGAAAATTCATTACAATATGGCAGTTACAATAAATTAATGTTCGAGATTGACTGTCCAGATTAAAAATTAAAAAGCTTCACATTCTTGCTGAAGTTCAGTGTTCTGGGAGAGGTGGGGAAGGAGGGAGGGCAAGGCATGTGAGAGTGAGAAAGAAGGGTGGAGGGGTAAAAGATGTGCGCGTGTGAGCACCCACACATGTAAACACACACAGCCATGAATGCATGTACAGTGCTCACCCATCAAACAGGAGAGGATTTCCCTGTTCCCTCCACCTTCCATTAGTTAGACCCAGACTCATTGAGATGTACAGCCCTTCGATCCAACTGGTCTATGCTGACCAGATATCATAAATTAATCAAGTCCCATTTGGCCCATATCCCTCTAAACCTTTCATATTCATATATCCATCCAGATGCGCTTTCAATGTTGTAATTGTACCAGCCTCCACCACTTCCTCTGGCAGCTCATTCCATACACGCACCATCTGCATGAAGAAGTCACTCCTTAGGTCTCTTTTAAATTTTTCCCTCTCACCCTAAACCTAGTACTGGACTCACCCACTCCAGGGAAAGGACCTTGTCTATTTACCCAATCCATGCCCCTCACGATTTTATAAACCTCTATATGGTCACCCCTCAGCCTCCGACGCTTCAGAGAAAGCAGCCCCAGCCTATTCAGCCTCTCTCTATAGCTCAAACCTTTCAACCCTGGCAACATCCTTGTAAATCATTTCTGAACCCTTTCAATGTTTACAACATCCTTCCTATAGCAGGGAGACCAGAATTGCACACAATCTTCCAAAAGTGGCCTAACCAATACCCTTGCACTGCCACAACATGACCTCCCAACTCCTGATCTCAATACCCTGACCAATAAAGGAAAGCATACCAAACGCCACCTTCACTATCCTATCTACCTGAGACTTCACTTTCAAGGAACTATGAATCTGCACTCCAAGGTTTCTGTTCAGCAACACTCCTCGGGACCCTATCATTAAGCGTACAAGTCCTGCCCTGATTTGTTTTTCCAAAATGTAGCACCACACATTTATCTAAGTTAAACTCCATTTGCCACTCCTCAGCCCATTGACCCATCTGAACAAGATCCCATTGGACTCTGGGATAACCTTCTTCACTGTCCACTGGACCTCCAATTTTGATACCATCTGCAAATTTACTAACTGTACCTGCTATATTCACATCCAAATAATTTAGATAAATGATGAAAAGTAGTGGACCCAACACTGATATTTGTCGCACACCACTAGTCAGGGGCCTCCATTCTGAAAAGTAACCCTCCACCACCACCCTCTGTCTTCTACCTTCTAGCCAGTTCAGTATCAAATGGCTAGTTCCCCCTGTATTCCATGAGATCTAAGCTTGCTAACTAGTCTCCCATGGGGAACCTTGTTGACTGCCTTACTGAAGTCCATATAGAGATCATGTCTACCACTCTGACCCCAACAATCCTCTTTGTTACTTCTTCAGAAAACTCAGTTTGTGAGACATGATTTCCCACGCACAAAGCTGTGCTTACTATCCTTAATCAGTCTTTGTCTTTCCAAATACATGTACATCCTGTCGCTCAGGATTCCCTCCAACAACTTGCCCACCATCAGTCAGGCTCACCGGTCTATTGTTCCCTGGCTTTTCCTTACCACCTTTCTTAAATATTGGCACCATGTTAGCCAACCTCCAGTCTTCCGACACCTCACCCATGATTATCGACGATGTAAATATCTCAGCAAGGGACCCAGCAATCACTTCCCTAGCTTCCCACACAGCTCTAGGGTGCACCTGATCAGGTCCTGGGGATTTCCAACCTTTATGCATTTTAAGACATCCAGCACCTCCTCCACTGTAATATGAACATTTTTTAAGATGTCACCATCTATTTACCTATATTATATATCTTCCATATCCTTTTCCACAGTAAACAATGATGCAAAATACTCGTTTAGTATCTCCCCATCTCCTGCGGTTCCTCACATAAGCTGCCTTGGTGATCTTTGAGCGGCCCTATTCTCAAGACCCCTTTTTGCCCTCCGGATTTCCCTCTTAAGTATACTCCTTCTGCCTTTATAATCTAAGGATTAAACTTGATCTATCCTGTCTATCCCTGACATACGCTTCCTTCTTTTTCTTAACCAAAACCTCAATATCTCTCGTCATCCAGCATTTCCTACAACTACCAGCCATTCTTTTCAGGAGAAAGTGAGGTCTGCAGATGCTGGAGATCAGAGCTGAAAATGTGTTGTTGGAAAAGCGCAGCAGGTCAGGCAGCATCCAGGGAACAAGAGAATCGACGTTTCGGGCATAAGCCCTTTTTCAGCCCTGATTCCTGAAGAAGGGCTTATGCGCAAAACGTCGATTCTCCTGTTCCCTGGATGCTGCCTGACCTGCTGCGCTTTTCCAGCAACACATTTTCAGCCTTTCTTTTCACCCAAACAAGAACATACTGTCTCTGGACTCTCGTTATCACATTCCTGAAGGCTTCCCATTTTCCAGCCGTTCTTTTACCTTGGACATCTGCCTCCAATCGGCTTTTGAAACTTCTTGCCTAATACCATCAAAATTGGCCTTTCTTCAATTTAGAACATTAACCTTTAGATCCAGTCTATCCTTTTCCATCACTATTTTAAATGTAATAGAATTATGGTTGCTGGCCCCAAAGTGCTTCCCCACTGACACCTCAGTCACCTGCCCTGCCTTATTTCCCAAGAGTAGGTCAAGATCTGCACTCTCCAGTCAGTATATTTTTCTTGTACACATTTAACATATTCCTCTCCATCTAAACCCTTAACAGTCCCAGTCTATGTTTGGAAAGTTACAATCCCCTACCATAACCACCCTATTATTTTTACAGATAGCTGAGATCTCCTTACAAGTTTGTTTCTCAATTTCCCTCTGACTATTGGGAGGCCAATAATACAATTCCAATAAGGTGATCATCCCTTTCTTGTTTCTCAGTTCCATCCAAATAACGTCCCTGGATGTATTCTCAGGAATATCCTGCCCGAGTACAGTCGGAATGCCATTCCTTGTCAAAAATGCCACTCCCGTCCTCTCTTGCCTCTCTTTCTACCCCTCCTACAGCATTTGTATCCTGAAACAGTGAACTGTCAGTCCTATCCATCCCTGCGCCACATCCCTGTGATTGCTATGATATTCCAGTCCAATTTCCCAAGCATGCCCTGAATTCAACTGCTTGCCTTGTTAAGCTTCTTGCATTGAAATAAATGCAGTCTAATTTGTCAGTCCCACCTTGTTCTTGCTTTATCCCTGTGTGCCCTGACTGTTTGACTTGCTCCTCTTCCCAACTGTACCAGTCTCAGATTGATTTCTTTCCTCACTAGCGCCCTGGGTCCTTTCCCCCACCTTACTAGTTTAAATTCTTCCAAGCAGTTCTAGCAAATCTCCCTACTAGTATATTAGTCCCCTTCCAATTCAGGTACAAACTGTCCTTCTTATACAGTTCACTTTTACCCCAGAAGAGATTCCAATTATCCAAAATGTGAACCCTTCACCCCTGCACCAGCTCCTCAGCCCCTTATTCATATGTTCTCTCCTTATTCCTAGCTTGTAGCACCAGGGCTAATCTAGACATTACCACACTTGAGGATCACCTTTTTAAATTCCTGCCTAATTTCCTATATTCTCTCTTCAGCATCTCATTGATTTCCTTCCTATGTTGTTTGCTCCAATGTGTACAATGACCTCCTGCTGGTCTCTCTCCCCTTTGAGAATATTCTGTATTCTCTCCGAAATATCCTTGATCCTGACATCAGGGAGGCAACACACCATTCTGCTTTCTCCCAGTTGGCCGCAGAAATATCTGCCTGTGCCTCTGACCAGAAAGTTCCTGACCACAATTGATCGCTTGCAACCTCTCGAGACATTAGAGCTAGCCGTGGTAACAGAAACCTGGCTGTTTGTGCTACATTCCCCTGTGCGTCCATCACCCCCTACATTTTCCAAAACAGCATTCCTGTTTAAGATGGGGATAGCCACAGGAGACTCTTGCACTACCTGCCTACCTCTCCTACCTTTCCTGGCAGTAACTCATCTACCTGATTGTATCGGAAGCTTTTCTCCCTTCCTGTAACTGCCATCCATCACACCCCCACAGCTCCTGTAAATTCTTCATTACCTCTAACTGCCTTGTTTAATTGTGCATCATCATTCACAACCTGAAGCTGTCGGGTTGCAAAGATTCGACTTGGGCCATTGGTTGTACAGACTACTTCAAAGGTCAAGTGTGCATTTCGTTGAAATAAAATTAGGGCTACATTCACTGGAGTTCGGAAGAATAGAAAGGGATCTCATAGAAACCTATAAAATTCTAATGGGACGAGGACGACACAGGATAAATGTAGGCAAGTTGTTCCCAATGACCAGAGAGTCTAAAATCAGGTGTCACAGTCTAAGAATACAGAGTCGGCCATTTAGGGCTGAAATGAACAGAAATTCCTTCAACTCGAGAGTGATGAACTTGTTGAACTCTGCCACAGAAAGCAGTTGAGGCCGAAACAGTGAATGTTGTCGAGGAGGAGATAGGTATGGTTCTTGGGGCTGAAGAAATCAAAGGTATGGGATAGAAGCAGGAATAAGGTACTAAATTGGATGATCAGCCATGATCAAATTGAATGGTTGAGCAGGCTCCAAGGGGCCGAGTGGATTACTCCTGCTCCCATTTTCCATATTTCTACGTTATGTACTATAGATTCACTGAGTTGGCATCTGACTTTTCAGTTTCCCCTGGCAGCTTCACTGAGGTGGAATTATTGCCCTAGTTTCAACAGTAATTGAGGGCTATGTCATGCCATGAAGATTGTGGTGGAATACAATTGTGATGGACAGCCAAAACGTTGGAGGAATTAAGGTTCTGGTACACAAGAGATTTATCAGGATGTGGTTGGGAATGGAGGGTTTGAGTTATGGGGATGGGCTAGATAGGCTGGGACCTTTTTCACTCGAGTGCAGGAGGTTGACAGGTGACCCGATAGATGTTTATATCATAATGAGAAATACAGATAAAGTGAATGGCAAGTATCTTTTCACTAGGGTGGGGCATTTCAAGACTTGAGGGCATATTTTCAAGGTGAGAGGAAAAAGATTTTAAAAAGACACGAGGGGCTTTTTTTTATTTAAACAGAGTGCTTAGGATCGAGAATGTGGTGCAGGAAAAGCACAGCAGGTCTTCTCCTCTCTCTACAAGGAGTCGATGATGCCTTCCAGCACATCTCCTCCACTTCCCCCTCTTACACCCTTGGACCCCACTATCCCTATCACAACAAGAACAGAACCCACCCCAGTCCTCACCTTCTACCACATCAACCTCCTGACAAATCGCATCATCCTCCGCCACTTCCACCACTAACTGCATTTTGAGAGACCATGCCCACAATGACTCCCATGTCAGATCCATACCCCCACCAGCCCACAACCCACTTCCGGGACCTTCCCCAGCCGATGCAAGAAGTGCAAAACCCACACCCACACCTCCCCTTCGTCCAAGGCCCCAAAAGAAATTTACCTGTACTTCCACACGTCATCTACTGTATCCGTTGCACTCAATGTGGTCTCCTCTACATCGGGGAGACAGGACACCAACTTGCGTTTCAGAGAAAATCTCTAGGACACCCGCACCAACCAACCCCACCACCCTGTTGGCTGAACATTCAACTCCCTCTCCCACTCCACCAATGACATGCAGGTCCTGGGCTTCCTCCATCGCCAAACCCTTACCACCCGATGCCTGGAGGAAAAATGCCTTATCTTACACCTTGGGACCCTGCAATCACACGGAATCAATGTGGATTTCATCGGTTTCCTCATTCCACCTCCCCCCAGCTTATCCCAGTCCCAAGCATCCAACTCTGCACCACCCTCTTGACCTGCCCATCTTTCTTCCCACCCATGCGTTCCACCCTCCTCTCTGACCTATCACCTTCTCCCCCACCTTCATCTACCTATCATATTCCCAGCTACCTTCCCCACCCCCCCCAGCCCCACCCCCCTCCCATTTATCTCTCAGCCCCCCTGCCCACAAGCCTCATTCCTGATGAAGGGCATATGCCCAAAACATCGATTCTCCTGCTCCTCGGATGCTGCCTGACCTGATGTGCTTTTCTAGCACCACATTCTCAACTCTGATCGCCAGCACCTGCAGTCCTCACTTTCTCACAGTGGTGAGGAAGTGGTGGTTTTGGGTATAGTTACAAGGTTTAAAAGATATTTTTAAAAGTTCATAAAAAAAGGTTTGGAGGGATATGGGCCAAGTGCAGGCAAGTGGGATTAGTTTAGTTTGGGATCATATTCAGCATGGACTGGTTTGACTGAAGGTTCAGTTGTTATGCTGCATGGCCCATGCTCTTCAAACTTAAACACCACGAATGTTAGTGAGGAGTAATTTGCAGTTACAAAGAGTTAAGTGCACCTTCTTCATTTCCTCATTCGATACCTACGTTCACAGACCAACAGTTTTTGATTTCTTATTATTTGGAGTATTGTACAACTGAATGGCTTCGATCATAGAAGATCATAAAATCCCTAGTGTGGAAACAGGCCCTTCGGCCCAACAAGTCCACACCGACCCTCCGAAGAGCAACCCGCCCTACTATCCGATATTTACCCCTTGGTGGGCTTTTGCCCAAAACGTCAATTTTCCTGCTCCTTGGAGCTGTCTGAACTGCTGTGCTTTTCCAGCACCACTCTAATCTAGAATCTGGTTTCCAGCATCTGCAGTCATTGTTTTTACCTATATTTACCCCTGACTAACGCACCTTACACGTCCCTCAACACGATGGACAATTCAGCACAGCCAATTCACCTAACCTGAACATCTTTGGATTGTGGGAGGAAACCGCAGCACCCGGAGGAAACCCACGCAGACACGGGGAGAATGTGCAAACTCCACACAGACAGTCACCCGAGGTTGGAATTGAACCTGGGTCCCTGGTGCTGTGAGGCAGCAGTGCTAACCACTGTGCCACCATACCGCACCACGCTTACTGGGTTATTTCAAAGAAACATGTATTTATCTAGCACCTTTCACCATTTCAGGATTTCCCAAAGTGCTTTGTAGTCAGTTAATAATTTTTGAAGTCAGTCATCGAGGTTTATAGCATTGAAAAAGGCCATTCAGCCCATCAAGTCTGCAGCAGTCAAAAACAAGCACCAAACTATTTTAATCACATTTTCCACCACTTGGTCCATAGGTTATATGCCTTGGATGGCAGATATTGACTTTATTGAAACATGTGAAACACAGCAACCCATTGACACCCAACAATGTCTCAGAAACAGCAACGTTGATCAATGGATGAATTTTGGCAAAGGGTGGGAAAACCACTACTTCTCTTCAAAATAATGCCTTGAATATTGCTTGTCAGTAAATGGAAACCACATTTAATAAACTACCTCAAAGGATCTATGTTAACGCAGCCTCTGTCAGTATTGCATTGGAGGCTGAAGCTTTATTTTACGATGAAGTTTCTGAAGTAGGTCATGTATGCACAAACTTCTCAGACACGAGGGTACAATGCACTGATTCACAGCTAACAATTCATACCTCACAGCAGCTAACAGACAACCACACTGGTGTGGGACTTGCCTGCCATTTACACAAACTAGGTAAGAACAGCAGTATAGTTTCAGGTCAATACAAACTGGGCTTTGTTAACACAGGATTTGAAGACTGTGTGGCATCATTGCATCAGCTCATGGTTTATCCAGAACCTATTACAACAGATTTCACCACAACAGACGTGGGAGAGGCACACCACATAAACCTTACTTATATTTTCCTTCCTTCAACTTTTTGTTATGATGCGACTCAGCACAATGGTGTCAGTAAATGTACAATGCAAGAAAACTTCTTTTTTAAACAAGTCCAAAACTTGCCTGGTGAACTAGAAATAATGGAGTGTATTGGCCACAAATCAAAACAATGAAATGAGCACTGCACAGATAGGAAAGCATAATTGAGGCCATCAGTAAGTGCAGTGGTCTGCTGAAAGTTTTAAATGAATTAGACATGCAATAATTTTCTTGTTTAATAGGTAACTGATGTGGAATTAAACTCTTGCACAACTTTTTATTCCAGAATCATTCATTACCATAAAATGTCTGTTAAGGATTTATTATAATGATGTGACAGTGTTCTCACAAAACTGCACCTTTTTGCACTGTAACCATTGAAACTTTTAAGTACAGTGTTCAGATCTGTCATTGAAACTAGAATGAAGAAGAATTCGAGATTTAACTGAATGACAAAACTATTTCACCATGCAAGCATCAGGCAATCCTCAAAGCTTGCACTGAAAGAGTGAAAGATAGAAAGTGCAGTATGCCCAGTTTAACCAAGCAGTCACAAACAAGTGTGCAAAAGCACAAACCAATACCCTTCCTCCACCTTTCTCATTACTTCATGGCATGAGGGCATTATTGCCAAGGGTAGTGTTTATTGGCCAATCAAAACTGCCTTTGAGCAGAGTGGCGTGAAAGGCCTTTTCAGACAGCAGTAAACAGCTAACCACATTGCCTACACTTGTGGATTCATGTGTAAAAGGTAAAGGCACCATAGTCCTGCTGCTCTTGTATGAGACAGAGAGACAGAGAGAAAGAGAAAAAGAGAGAGGGAGGGAGAGCGCGAGCAACACAACTGGCACTGATTTAACCTGAGGATTACTGAGAGAGAGGTTCAGACTGAGTCCTTCATGGAAACTTCCACCGTGGGGAGAAATGAACCCACGTTCTAGCACTACCCAGCATCGCAAACCAGCCATCCAGCCAACTGAGTTGGGTGGCACAGTGGCTAGCACTGCTGCCTCACAGCGCCAGAGACCTGGGTTCAATTCCCACCTGTGTGGAGTTTGCACATTCTCCCTTTGTCGGCGTGGGTTTTCTCCGGGTGCTCCGGTTTCCTCCCACAGTCCAAAAATGTGCAGGTTAGGTGAATTGGCCATGCTAAATTGTCCATACTGTTAGGTGAAGGGGTAAATGTAGGGGAATGGGTCTGGGTGGGTTGCTCTTCGGAGGGTCGGTGTGGACCTGTTGGGCTGAAGGACCTGTTTCCACACTGTTGGGAATCTAATCTAATCAAATGCGTACCAAACCTAAAGGACACTAGTAAACCAGATGGATTTTTATAAGAAATCAAAGATAGTTTTATACTCACCATTTCAATTTAAGGGTTTACTAATTGAATTTAAATTTCAACAGCTGTGATGGAATCTGAATACATCTTCCCAGAAGTAGCTTGGGTCTCTGGATTGCTAGTCCAAGTGACATAACCATTATACAACTGTCCTCAGCCCCAACCACTCTATCCCCTGATCCAAGGCAAGCTTGCATAATGAACACTCACTGCTTTTCATGCTTTTTAAACAATAAAGTTGAGAATATGTACAGGCCACATGGTGAAATATTTATTGAAAAAGACAATCCTGTCGCCTCGATTACAGTGATTGACGCACTGCTTATTCTGTAAAAGACATAACATATCAGGAAGTCATAAGCTGAACCACTTTCAAGCTTTACAAACCTGCTGTTTAAAGCAATTACAACAAATTATTTAGGTTCCCCATCGACTTGCAAGGTCTCTAATTAGAAGATGTAGCAGTTCATCCATAAAAGTAGACTTTAAATGCTCAAACATAACAAATGTTTGTGGGTGAATGGCCATTTATATTGACGGTTAACTAATGAACTATGGCACACCAACGTTTCAGAAAGATTCCCTCACTCTTAGCTGTTAAGCAATCACACTATGATCCAAATCCTAACAATTCAGCAATTTGATCCACTCTATTCGACCTGACTCCCAATAATCAGGACTGGTTTGAACCAACACCCAAAAGCCCACGCTTAAACTCCCAATAGCTACCTGCAAAAGTTCACAAATGGTCTTTCAGAAAGTCATTTGCAATCTAGAGTGTTTCCAATTAATTTCCTACTGTAGAGACAGAATCAACAGTCCGCAGTGGTTCCCACCACAAAACTAAGTGTATTCCAGATCCAAAAACAACATAAAATAGGTTTTTCTTCAATTCTTTATTTGGTAGGTATCACAGGCTAGGCCAGTATATCCTGCGCCCATCTATTTGCCCTGCAAATGATGGTGGCAAACCACTTTCTTGGAAGAGTGGTTTTTCCATGCACGTGTTGCCCTTGTCTTTCTTGATGACAAAGGTCATAAATTTGCAAGATTCCATTATAGAAGCCTTGATTAGTTGCTGGAATATATTTTGTCGATGGCACACGTTATCTCTCTCAATGATGGACGGTGACCACAATGAATATTTAAGGGGATGGTTTGCGTGCCAATGAAGCAGTGACTTTGTCCTGAATGGAGTCAACACTCAATGAGTGTTGTTGCAATTACACTCATCTAGGCAAGTGGAGAGTATTCATCACACGCCTGACATGTCCTTGTAATGGTGGCTGAACATTGGGTGCAGAAAGGGAGTTACTCACATTTTTCCAGCCTCCAGCAATTATTTGTTATGTTTCTGGTCAATGAAACCCAAGCATGTTGACAGTGAGGGTTCAACATTGGGTAATACTGTTGAATGTCAAAGGGAGGAGATAAGATCCTCATTGGTTGATGACCATTGCTTGAAATTGGTGTGTTACCATAGATCATACAGATGTTACAGCATGGAAACAGACCCTTCGGTCCAACTCATCCATGCCGATCAGATATCCCAACCTAATCTAGCCCCACTTGCCAGCACCCTGCCCATATCTCTCCAAACCCTTCTTATTCATATACCTATTCAGATGCCTTTTAAATGTTGCAATTGTACAAGCCTCCACCACTTCCTCTGGCAGCTCATTACACACACACACACACACACACACCACCCTCTTTCCCCTCTCACCCTACACTTACGCCCTCTAGTTCTAGACTTCCCCCCCCCCCCCCCCCCCGAGGGAAAATACCTTGTCTATTTACTCTATCCGTGCCCCTCGTGATTTTATAAACCTCTACAAGTCACCCCTCAGTTTCCGAAGCTCCAGGGAAAACAGCCCCAGCCTATTCAACCTCTCCCTAAAGCTCAAATCCTCCAACCCTGGCAACACTCGTGTAAATCTTTTCTGAACCCTTTCAAGTTTCACAACATCCTTCCGATAGGAAGGAGAGCAGTTGTGAATGTTCTCTCCCTTTTGCATGTTACTTGCCACTCATCAGCCCAAACCAGATATTGCTGAATATAGGCGTAGCCCGCTTCATAATCAGAGCTGTTGTAAATGGCGTTGAACGTTGTGAAATCATTAGCGACCGTTCCAGTTTCTGACCTTATGATGCACAGAAGGTCATTGATGAAGCTGACTGATTGATTGACTGATTTATTCATTATCACTTTTCCCGAACTGTTGGACCGAAGATACTACTCTGAGGAATTTGTGCAGTCATGCCCTGGGGCTGAAAGAAAAACACAGGCAACCTTAGGTCAGTTGTCCTAACACCTGTTGTTGGGAGAATTAGAGTCTAGTCTAATATAAAGGATATAAGAACAGAGCATTTAGAAATATATATGATTAAACAGCATCAGCATAGTTTCATGAGGGCAAGTCATGCTTGACAAATTTACAAGAATTCTTTGGGACATAGCTATAAATTGAGGGGTGATAGATATAGGACAAATGTCACAGGTAGTTTCTTTACTCAGAGTAGCAAGGGTATGGGACGCACTGCCTGCAACAGTACTAGATTCGCCAAATTTAAGGGCATTTAAATGGTCATTGGATAAACATATGGATGAAAGTAGAATAGTGTAGATTAGATGGGCTTCAGATTGGTTCCACAGGTCGGCGCAACATCAAGGACCAAAGGGCCTGTACTGCGCTGTAATGTTCTATGCTCTAGGTAACAGGATCAATAAAGGGATGTAATATATTTGGATTTTCCGAAGGTGCTTCATAGAGTTCCAACATTAGGCTACTAATTAAGACTAAATCTCGTGATGTTGAAGATAACATATTAGCATGGATAGAAAATTGCTAACTAATGGAAAACAGCATTTGGACAAGGGGCATTCCAGGATGGCAATGTTTAACTAGTGGTATTCTGCATACAACAGTGATGGAACCACAGTTATTTACAATACAGTAGAACCTCTTTTATCCGAACGAGATGGGTGGGGAGTATTTTGTTCGGATAATTGATCTAATCGTCAATAAGTGGTAATTTCTGAGCACCGATTATCCGAACATTTCTCTGTTATTCGGCAATGCACATTTAACTAACAGCTAATCTACTGTAAACAAACAGTAATTTGAGTGCCAGTTATCAAACATTTCTTGATTATCTGGCAATGCACGCCATAATGCCGTTGTTAATGGGACCTAGAGTTCTTGTTCGGATAATCCGAAATTCAGATAATCGATGTTCAGATAATCAAGGTTGTACTGAATATATTAATGACTTGTGTAAGGAAAGTGAATGAACTATAGCCAAGATTGCCAAAGTCGCAATAATTGGTAGGAAGGCAAATGGTGAAGATGCCACAGAGCCTGCAGATGGATACAGACAGGTTAAGAGAGTGGGCAAAATCAAGGCAGATGGAATACAATGCAGAAAAATGTGAAGTTATCCACTTTAGCATGAAAACCGAGCGCTAAATATTATTTAAATGAAAGAAGACTGTAGAAAGCAGTGATTTGAGAGTCTTTCTCCATGTTCAGCAGGTAATAGGAAGACCAATGGAATGTTGGCCTTTATTTCAAAAGGAAAGATGCATAAAGTAGGAAATCTTTGCTGAAACTATACAAGGCACTAGTCAGACCACAGCTAGAATACTGTACATAGTTTTTAACCCTTTATATAAGGGGAAGATACTGGCATTGGAAGCAGTGCAGAGAAGCTTCACCAGATATGGAGGGACCATCTTGGAAGGACAGGTCAAGTGGATTGTGCCTGTACTCACTGGAATATAGAAAATTGAGAAATGACCTTATTGAAGCATACAAGATTCTTCAAGGTTGTGGTAGAGTAGGATCGTACTAGTTACCTTCCCCTTAAGGAGAGTTTCAGACCAGAGGACATAATCCCAGAATAAGGGCTCACATATTTAAAACAGAGGTTAGAGGAATTTCTTCTCTCACAGGGTAGTGAATCTGTGGAATTCTGTATCACAGAGAGATGTTGACACTGGGGCATAAAGTACATTCAAGGCTGAGATGGACAGATATTTAATCATTAATGCAATCAAGGGTTTCAGGGAAAAGGCAGGAAAGTGGAGTTGAGGATTCTCAGATTAGCCTGTGATCACAGTGGATGGTAGATCAATGGGCTGAATGGCCTACTCCTGTTCCTACATCTGAAATGAGTGTCTTCCAAAGACACAAACATATTTCTTTGTGCTAGGGACAATTCCAATCAGTAGAGATACATCCCCCTCAACTTTCACAACATCATTTTTGCTAGAGATCCTTGATGCCTCCCTTACCCAAATGCTGCCTTGATATCAGAGCAGTCGTGCTCACCTCACCTCGAGTTCAGCTTTTTCATCCCTGTTTAGACCATGGCTGTAACAAGGTCTGGAGCTGCTGGCCCTGACAGAACCAACACCAAGCATCAGCAAGTACACTACTGAGGGCAAACTGCTGACATATCTCATCACTTCGCTGATCATTGAGAGTACATTAATGGGGCAGAATCAGATGAGTTTTTCTATGACTTACATAACCGGAATAATGCACAGAAATATACATCACGGGTTAAACAACCAAATGATATTTTTGTTGAGTGCTCATCTCCATTCCAGCATCCTGAAAGAGCTACCGGAGATTCACTGGGGGATAACTGTCCTTTATGTCAATCAAATATATTGGCAGTATATTTAGCGTACACAGTGATAATATTTTTATGTAAATTTTCGATCTTTCATGCATATTCACGGCCACACTTTGCACGTGCTTTTGAAAAGTATTTTACACAGACACACATCGTATTCCTGCTGGTTTTCTAGAGGAATACTCATTGGTCATCTCAAAGCAGTAAGCACTACTCAAATTCTAGTTCTGCAAAACTGCAGTTTGGAGCAATGCACATATATAAGGTGATTGAAAATTACTCCTTTTCTTCCACGTATAATAGAAGCAAGGGTCTGAATCTACAGACCTTTGCTTCAATTGTACCCTGTTTTGGTGATCTGAATCTACAGACATGGGAAACAAATTTAATCAACATTTGTTGAGCAAAACTACATCTAAACACAAAAATAAATCTTGCACACAGCAGTTTATGATTGGGAAGGTTAAATGCTCAATAACTAATTAAAGCATGGCTTCCCAAAGTGTGGGACACGAGCTAATATATTGCTCCCTGGATGCAATGGTGAATGGCCCAACTGGCTACCCTCTGAGAACCTGATTCCTGTTCTGAAAAATTCAGAAAAAGTACAGGCCTTTTTTTATGAAAAGTCCACAAGATCTTTCTAAACAGCCTCCCACTCCAACAGCTCTCCAAATCCCACCATTCTTACAGCTCCCCACACTCTGGGAAACATAGCAATTTTCAAGCTGCAAAATAAAGATACAATAGGAAATAGTTTGGGAAATGTTTAAATATGGAATCTAACTTGTTTGCTTGTATTTACATAATGTAGTTCATACATTGTGATACATTCCAATGAAAAAAACTGGAACATATATTGTCCAGATACTGCAGACTGGAAGGAACTTGCACGGAAGGATACCATAATCTTGTGATGTTCTTCTTAAGGCTAGAGATTACTGGACCCAGCAGAGCTGTTAGCAATTTAGTGAGTTGCTGCAGTGAGCCCTATAGATAGTATATCCTGCAGTCAGTAGAGTCATTTTGATGAAGGGCTTTTGCCTGAAACGTCTATTTTCCTGCTCCTCGGATGCTGCCTAACCTGCTGTGCTTTTCCAGCACCACACTCTTAACTCTAATCTTCAGCATCTGCAGTACTCACTTCCACCTCAATCTACGGATACAATGGTGAATGGTCTAACTGGCTATCCTTTGAGGACCTGACTCCTGTTCTGGTAGGTCTGTTGATCATGCACACTCCTCCAGTTAGATTCATTGTGCACTGTTCAATCCAGCAAATTATACAGCATTCAATCACATTCCTGACTTGACCCTTATAGAAGACCAGAAACAACTTCATGAATTATCCAGCCTCTGAACGGCTCTTGCACCTGTACTTGGATCTGGATGGTCATTGGTGACCCCCTGAATGGGAAATCAGGCAGCTACATAGCTGACGTTTATAGGGAGGTGAGCAGGGATTTTTTTTTGTTTCGGGTGGTCATTGCTCAGCAGTTTCATACAGATGCAGTAGTAAAATCAGGAAACTACACCTTTTTTTTTTAAGAAAAACCAAAATCAGTCCCCAAAAGATTGCAAGTACAAGGTTAATGTAATTTTTAACACCATGATATTTTTATCAGACATAAGGTATCAAGGCATTTGGCACATAGACATAACTCAAGGGCAACTTTTAAACATCCAAATCCCCTATGACACATGAAGTAAGAGACTTTTTATTCCAATTAGAAGACAAAGATTTAAGCACAGGGAAAGAGAGAGAGAGAGAGAGAGACAGAGAGACGGAGAGAAAGAAAATATGGTTTTCCCCTTTTCAGAAAACCATAAGATTGCAGTTTCTGCAGGCGAGATACCAAGACATGAGCAAAAAAACTATATAAAAGCACTGTAATTCATTCCCTATTCATGCAAATTTCACATTATTCTAGTTCTCAACTGCCAATATAATTTAAAGTTCACTTACTACAGTCTAATGATCACCTAAATTAACCAAAATAATTCAATATTTTATTGTACTATAAGAATCGTGAACAATTATTGTGGACTTTGTTCAAAGCAATTAAACATTAATCAAGAAATAAGCATAACATCAATAATTAATCTCAATCAGAAGGATTGAGTGAGTCACCTCACCTCACTTTACTGAAGTGGGAGTGAGGGACAGAAATCCAGAGACGAAACCAGCCCAAGGGTCGATGGTACACCTCTAAGCAACAAGCTCGGAATGCTATTTTAATGACGTTAGTCATTGCTGGAATCAAAATGGCACGTTATGTATCTGGTCAGTAAGTAACAGGTGTAAACAGCATCCTTATTGCAAACAAACACAACTGATGTTTAGTAAAAACATCAGATACTGAAATACAGCAACTAAGACTCAATGAACATTCATGTTTATCCATCATCTATTGTATGACATGCTTAGGCAAACAGTCCAAACAGTGACAAATACCCAAACACAGGTCATCAATCTGACATGACAGGTCTGGAACAAGTGTGCAGTATGGTACAGAATTAGGGATTAGAAATGCTGTTTGTTCAGTAGATAAGTACATATCAGAAGAATGATTACAAGAAGCTTCATACACTCTCAGAAAAAAGGGTTGGAACAAGCAGCAAACTATCTGGGAGTAAAAAATCTTTGATAATACGTGGTTCCACACTACTGACAGAGACATTACTACCAAAAAACAGGAAGTGTGTAGCAAAAAACTAACTTTCAAAGTTACCTTATTAAATTAATTTGTTTTACTTGGTTGTGGTGAATTGGTGTAACGGGAGGTCAGAGTTCAAGTCCCACCCTTCTCCTGAGGTGTGAACAGTCTAATTAGAAAAAAATAGGTTAAATTTTTAAAATTAAATAACCTGGTGGGGTGTAGCCTTTTGTGTTGGTATCCCTCCCTTTGAGACAGGAGGCTCAAGTTCAAGTGTCACCTGTTCTAGAGCTGTGTAATAACATCTCTGAACTGGTTGATTAAAAAAATGAATAGCCTGATAATGCTAAGAATACAGCACAGATGAGACACCCAAAGAATTTTATCCCATCATAGAAAGTATGGTAAATGGATGAAGGCACATTGCAAATTAGTGTCAAATTAGATTGGAGGAAAGATGATTGGACAACTTATAGAGTACAAAAGGTCATCCTTTTAATGCCTCCACATTCAGCGCATGGGACAAGCAAGAATATCATTCAATACTTCAGAAATTGTAATTGCTATATTTACAAAAAGAGCTGCATCACAATTTAATGCTAAGGCCCTGGGCAGGGTTCCATTATTTGTTACAGTTCCAGACAGGAGATCCCAAATCATTAAACTCCCAGGTAAGGAGGGATGAACGGGCTCCTTGGTTATTCACTGCCCCTCCGCTGGATGCAACAAGGTTCATTAAAAAAGATCCCTTCCTTTCAAGATAGAATTATCTTGGATCAAACCGCACTGATATTTTACAAGGAAATACCTTAACCATGCTCCCTTGAACTAACAAAAATAGTAAGTTTATTCATTCTTCAAGTTGAGAAGCAATAGTAGCAAAACACTCCGACAGTGCAAGGCCTTTTTAAAAATGGCAGTCCTCAAAGTTGTGGTTCACATCTTTGATGGGACATCTGGCCAATAACACATACAGTCGTATTGTATTGTATTTTTAATCCATTCTTCTGTATTTCTGAAGGACAAAGCAGACATGTCTGTAGGAGGTGGTGTTGTGACGAAGGATGGGACAGTCAGCCTTCCCTGGTATCTCTTCTTAGATCCAACCCAATTTGAAACTTCCTTGCTATTCAGCAGGTATACTACTTCAGGGGCTTTAGGTGGGCTTTGCCAGACAATGAATTTAGAGCCCCAGTTCTTCTTTTCCCCTTCAGCTGTCCTCTTCTCAAAAACTGGAATTTAAAGTAAAACGGTCTAAATAAACTTTTATACTTGAACTAAATAAGTTCAAGACGTGACTTCTGTAATCACATTCACCTTTCCAGCAGAGTGAGTGATTTTTAAATGGTAAGGTTGAAATAACCTGGCATTCTTCATCTTAATTTTTTCCACAAAAGTTAGCAGTTGTAATCAGTGTAAACTGTGGCTTTTCTGTACCCATTTCAGAAATATATCCCAAAATATTTTACAGCCAGGAATAAATTGAGGATTTCTTTCTTTACATTGGACTGACTGTGATGTTTGTCTAGGTTTTTTTTATAAAGAGAAGTACCTGATTGGTGTCTCTATTCTGGATTTGCCTTCCGAAAGATGATGTCTGAAAGAGAGCCTTTTTCCTCGGATGGTGATGGCTAGCACAAGGGGACATAACTTTATATTGAGGGGTGATAGATATAGGACAGATGTCAGAAGTAGTTTCTTTACTCAGAGAGTAGAAGGAGCGTGGAATGCACTGCCTGCAACAGTAGTAGACTCGCCAACTTTCAGGGCATTTAAATGTTCATTGGATAAACATTTGGATGAAACTGGAATAATATAGGATAGATAGGCTTCAGATTGGTTCCACAGGTTGGCACAACAGAGGGCCAAAGGGTCTGTACTGTGTTGTAATGTTCTAGGTCTCCTAGCCCAATGTCATTCACGTTGATGTCCACTTTGAATGCAGCTACTGTTACTGCTGCAATGTAGGGGGTGTTTAAAATTGCTGTTCTCAAAACTGTGGCCCACACAGCCCTCTGATCCACACACTAGGACGCTCAGCCAATAACAAAAATACGGCTTTTTTTAAATGCTTCGGGAGGGTAAGACAGACATGTCTGCACAAAATGGCTTTCTGTCCAGAGCAGAATAAATGCCCTTAAAGTTTGGAGCTGCAAGCATATGGTTATTTATTAAAACAGCCTTCAACTTCTCAAATGCTGCTCGGCATTTCTCAATCCACAATATCTTGAGCCTGGGCAGTTGTCATTCCTGACCTATTACATATTCTAGATAGGTCACTGCACTGGGAGATTAACCACAAGGCCAGCTGATTGCATTTTCCAGAAGAGGGCTTTCAGTTGATCAACATGCATTTCCCTGGAATGATCAATGTAGGTTTTATTACAGTTGGAATTTTCCCCACAACCTTGCAGGTGTGGCAGGTTCTTCAGATCCTTACATAACTCTGTGGTCAGTAAGAACACAAATTGACGCGGGCTTCAGTTTTGCATTGAACGACAGACCCAGCCATTACTGAATAACACCGGGAGTTGATGCTGGCAGTTGACAAGTTGGTTTAGAGATTCTTGGTTTTGTAAATTGGCAGAAATTCTCTTGTTCTGATCCCTTTCAAGGGTGACTGAATTCCAGCAGAATGAGATGGGACCCAGCTACTGTTACTGCTGCAATGTAGGGGGTGTTTAAAATTGCTGTTCTCAAAACTGTGGCCCACACAGCCCTCTGATCCACACACTAGGACGCTCAGCCAATAACAAAAATACGGCTTTTTTTAAATGCTTCGGGAGGGTAAGACAGACATGTCTGCACAAAATGGCTTTCTGTCCAGAGCAGAATAATCAGTCCCATCGTTATCACTTCTTCAAACTCCTCTCAGTTGAAACTTCTCTGACACAGGACAGTACATCGTCCCACGGACTTCACATATCAATTTACCAGAGAGACAATGAATTTACATTCACAGTTTCTTTTTTCTCACGTTTTTAAGAAACTACATATTGGAATTAAAAGTTAAAAAAGTCTGTAAATAACTCAGAATTCTGAACAATTACCATCTCATGCACCAACAGGATTGTGCAAGTCTGTGCTATAGTAATTCAATAGTTGTATGAAATTAAGTTGCCTAGTAGAAATGCTGTAAAGTTATCAATAAAAATATTCAGCTTCATTCTCATAAATCTGGAATATGGAAGTTGTACAGGGTAAACAAACTGCTGCTGATAAAGATGATTTTAATTAGTAATATACGTCATTGATTTCCAAATAGTGAGGACTGCGTAAGAGAAATTACTCAACCTAAATATCAGATCAGATTTTGAGTGTTTAGGGTACTGTTTGAATAGTTTGAACTTCATCAGCAGAGCCTATGCTTTTTAAATACTTCACTTGCACAGATGGTGATTCATCACTTCCATTATTTCTTCAAAACTCCCACACAAGAGTTCCCACTGTAATATTAAATTACTATTTCACATCTGAGAAAAAGGAAATATTCTGGTAAGACGATTAGAAACCATGGTTGCTCTAAAACACTTGCATTGCAGACCTTATCGTAAACTCCCAAGCAGTGGCTGAAGTTGGCAAATAACTATATACATTTTCAAACCAGAACTTTTCCTGCTGATGTCACAAGGTATCAAGAGTGCATTCCTTTCCAATTGTTCAGATGAAGCAAGACACAAGGACATTAGCTGGTACTTGTGGTTTACTGGAACCATCCAGTAAAATACATGCAGTAGAAATATGCTTTAAAGAGAAATAACTTTCATGTTGCAGACAGGCTTTATTTCTTACCTCATCAAGCAATCATATTTTAAAATAATTATACTGTACAAATCACGAGTTTCACAGAGGCAAACTCGCTATTTCTTGTACTAAGCCATTCAATGTTTAATTGCATGGAATAATATTTTCAGCAGATTTAGCACTTTCAGAATTTGCATACGGATTGTCTGCCAGTACGCATCCGATCAAGGTCAACATACTAACATATTAAGCAATAATGATATCAGTTATAGAATGATAGAAAAGTGGCCATTTGGCCCACTGTGCCTGGCTAAGATATTTCTAAGCACACTCTCCAACCCCTCCACACTCTCCGACCCCTGTTTGTATTTCCTCTTTTACATTCAGGACCATCAGTGTGTACTATCTACAAGATACACTGCAGAAATTTACCAAAGATCCTAGGACAGCACCTTCCAAACCCATGACCACTCCCATCTAAAGAAACAAGGGCAGCCGAACACTATTACCTGCAAGTTCCTCTCCAAGCCATTCACCATCCTGACTTGGAAATCTATCAGCAACTCTTCAGTGTTGCTGAACAAAAATCCTGGAATTCCCTCCCTGAGGTCAAACTACAGTACGAAGACCACAGTGGTTCAAGGAGGCAGCTCACCACCACCTTCTCAAGGAAAAGTCAGGATGGACAATTAATTCTGACCAGCAGCAATGCTAATGTCCCACAAGCGAATTATAAAAAAACAAATGATCAAATTTTTTATTGCAAGTCAGAATTGAATTTGTTTGGACCTTCCTTTCAGGCCGTCTATTCCAGGTAATAACACAATGGTTATAGAATGCAGGAGACCATATCAGTCCTCTCAAAGAGCTGCTCAGCTCGTCCTATTTGCTTGCTTTTCCCTGTAGCCTTGCAACTTTCATGTCTTCAAACAATAATCCAATATCTTTTAAAAGCTATAATTGCCACTGCCTTCTCAACATACCTAGGCAGGACATTCCAAATCCTGAAACAGTCACTTTGGCTGACTATATTAAGTTGATGCAAGATATGTCCATTATGACTCTTCTTTTGGTACTTATCAGATTCGAAACATAAATTCTCTCTCTCTCTCTGGATTTTGCCAGATATGAAGGTCTCCACCACTTTGTTATTATTGAAGAAAAAAAAAGCAAGACAGGGAGTTAATTCCAAAGCTTGTGGCTAAGACAACAGAAGACATAAACACCAGCGATATAGCGAGGAAATGGAGGATGCACAAGAGATCAGAATTAAAGGATTTCATATATCTTGCAAGGCTGGAGATTACAGAAATAGGGAAAATCCAGCCATGGCAGGAGTTGAGGACAAGGATAAGCATTTTAGATTTCAGATGGTTTGTACACCTATACCCCAGCTCATACTGGTCCTGATACATTGTTATAATTATACTGCTTTCTCTTTCCAATTCCTCTAACGTCCCTGCATTAAATTTTAGCAGCCCACTTCACAAGCCTATGTCCTCGCAGGTCTATCAATATCTTTGTTCTTTTCACAAAAGGTCCCAAATTTAAGGCATTAATAGATATGAAGAAAAGCAGAGGATCCACTACCAACTCCTAGGGAACTCTACTAAACATCTTCCTCAAGTTCAAACAAAAAGCCATTTGCCATTGTTTTCTGCCATGCAGCTGACTATGCATCCACAGTGGTAACGTCCTTTTCATTCAATGGGTTTCAAATTTGCTGACAGGTTGATCACATGGCACTTTATAATACCACCTTCTGGAAGTCAACGCACACCACATCAACCACACTACCTTCAACAAATTGTGCTGACTTTCTTTTATTACTCCACATTTGCTATTTTTTCCAGGATAATACTTTTAAATGTTTCCTGACCGAGACCAAATTGACTGGTTCTTAGCTGATGGACTTATCTTTTTTGAACAAGCGCTGAACGTTTGCAATACTTCAGTCTTCTGATACTGTACTAAGGATTTGAAGATTATGGCCAGTGTGTCGGCAACTTCCACCTTAATTTTCTTTTCATTTTCAAGTATCTCATTGTTCCTGTTAGCAAATGTTGCCCCTAAGATCTGGGTGTCAGTACATTATGATGCATGTCTGGGGCAGGTCAGACTTGAACCAGAATTTCTGGCCCAGAGATAGGAACATTACTGCTGCACCACAGGATTACTATCTTCCAAGCAGAGATATTTTCTAATCAACCTGTTCAGAGATGTTGCTCCATGCCTCTGGAGCAGGTGATATTTGTATCTGGGTCTTCTGGCTCAGAGGTGCAAACTGAAGTGCAAGATCCTCTTATCCTCTACCATATACTCTTCCACTATGATTTGAGGCAGCTGTTTCAATCCTATTGACTTGTTAACTTTATTGCCAATCTATAAATTCATCCCCTTTATTAATCCTTCGTCAATGCAGTGTCCCAACCTCCGCTTCTCCTTGATAAATACAGAGCCAAATATTCAATACCTCAGCCACACCCTCTGCCTCCACATGTAAACCCTTTCTGCGATCGTTTACAGTCCCCAGCCCTTCTTTTGCCACCTTTTTCACTGTTCTGAGAGCAACAGAAGACTTTAATTAGTTTGAGGTTGACTCATCTCATGCTCAAGTGTTGCATGGTTAATTATTTTCTCACTTCCTCTGAGTGGATCAAATTAAAGCTCTACAGTCTGACCACATTCAGTCAGGAAGAATATTAAACTATTAATGAACTAGCCAAATGAGGCAGCTCTACAAAGATTTCCAGCCTGAATGGTGAAAGAGGCCAGACTTTAGTCCAAAAGACAAGGTTGAAATAATTGCAAACATCTTCTTTCAGAAGTGCCAAGTGCCTTATTTTTGTTTTTAATTCATGTGTCCCAACAAAATTAAGTGAAGATGACTAGGGGAAAACCACAGATAATGAAGCATTACATGCGCCAATGCAGGACGCCCAAGGCAATATTCAGGGCTGAGCTGATAAGGGACGAGCAACACTTGAGCATACAGATGTTAGAAAATGACCAGCTCTATCAAGAGAAAACGTCTAACCATCAGCCCTTGACATTCCATGGCACTACCACCACTGAATGGCCGAACATCGACATTCTGCAGAATTCCACTGACCAAAAACTGAACTACACCAGTGATAATAGGTCATAGACTTGGAATTCTGCAGTGAGTAACTTCTCTCCAGTCTCTCCAAACCATGTAGATTAAAACTCTGCTGTAAGTAAACTCACATCAAATCCCATGATTCACCTATCACATGGCCTACATTTGCTCCCTGAAAAGTAACGACTTGACTTTAAAATTTTTCTCCAAATTTGAAAATCTACCCTTGCCTTCTCTGTTCTCCAATCTCTATTCTTCTCCATATCTGGCATATTGAGTAACACCAATGTTTTCTGCTTTGCCCTTGGTGGCTATCCCTTCAGTTGTCCTTGACACTAAGCTCTGGAATTTCTTCCCTACATCTTTTCACCGCCCGACCTCACTTTCCATCTTCAAGGCAATCCTTAAAATCTAGCTTGCTGATCAAGCTTTAGGTCATCTAATTAAGTAATTGTCATATTTTCTTTCATAATGTCCCTGCTAAAAATCTTGGGATTTTTATGTTGTGAGTGCTATATAATTAAAGGTTATTGCTCATAGGTAGATACATCCTCTTACGAAAAGGAAATGGATAATTGCTCGAAGAAAATCACTGCAGGAATATGGGACAAAAACAGCCGAGGACGACAAAATGGATTGCTTTTCAAGAGGCACTCACTTAATGGGGCAAATAGCCTCTTTACATGCTGTACTATTCCATAAATCTGGTGGTTAAATACTCTCAAAGTTGCAAAATTACCTTCACAACATAACAAGTACAGATCTAGGTATCAGAAGCCATGTGAGTAAGTTGTGTACTAACTGAAATTGCTTAGAACTATTATTCTTCTGTGCTCATCATAATCAAGACAAGATTAACCATCAGCACTAAAAGAATTAACATTTCTGTTCAGCCAAAGCAATCTAACCAATGTGGGTTGTAAACAAGTAGAACATTTCCAAGAAATGCACATGATATTACAGTATTAGGAACACAACAAGTACATTGCGGAGTTAATAAGCCACGTAAACTGTTTTTTGATTTCCAACTAATTACCTTCAGCTGATCACAACTGTAAATCCCTTCAGAATAATGTCTAATTTAAGACAAACTTCATTGGATTACAATTGTTTACATGTGTTTCCCCTTTTTTTACCCTACGCAACCAACATTTGTTAGCCCGTCCAATGCGCAAACTGAAAAACATAGTTTTGGTTAATCTCGGCACACCAAAGAAAATTCCCATTTCACAAGCAAGTTGATTAGTGATTTCCCCTTATGTGTTTGTAAAAGCAATTCTGGGTTTGGTAGACTTATTCTCCAATATGATCTGTATCCTCTCAATATTCACCAGCACAGCTGAGTTATTTTAGTCACACAGAAAACCATGGGTAAGTCTCATCTGCGAGACAGCAACTTGGTAGCACAGCATCTCTATTCAGAGTTTTGAACTCCATGTTAGACTCAGTGCACGGCCATTTCCACACTAACACAGTTCTAACAAAACAGGAATTACCATATTGTAGAAATTCAACTCCCTGGGTCCACGCGGTGGAGGTTGCAACTGCTTCAAAACGGTGCCATCTGGGTGCTGCAACATACCTAGAAATAAGATTTTTTAAAAACTTAGGAAATTATCATTTCAGAGTTCCAGCAGTACTAACTACACAGACACATTCAAGGTCAACTTCTTCCTCTGATCATCATTGTGATGAGTAATTGTAATACTAGCATAATACAATAATGTAAAAGTTTAATATCTTTATGAATGCTAGGCCATTTTGATAGTTAAAAAACTGAGAAATTGAAAGTTTAAACCATTTCTTTTTAAGTACACGTACAACACCACATCCTGTTTCATTGTTGCATTAATGTCTAACCTTTTACATTTGAGAAATGCATACGGTAGTTAATCATACAATTATAGACAGGACTCCAAGTCTGGTCATTTTAACAGGGAACATTTATTGGAGGGTAACCCTCTGAAGTGAAAACATCAGTTAATGACCAGCATCAGATGGCTCCCTTACGTTAAAGTAGCTGAAAAGAACTTGCAAAAGTACAGGGAAAAACCAGTTGTTAATAGACAACAATATACTAAATGTTAAATGGTTCTGGAACTGACAGAGCACGAGTTGGAGCATTTTTCTTTAGAAAAGCAAATGATGAATGAACTTAACAGGGACGACATGGAGAAGTCATTTCAACTTGAGAGAAATCAAGAGTTCACAACCATAAAGACAAAATAATTACTAATACATTGAATGGGAAAATAGAAGATAACTTTACTTGGAGACTGGGTAAAATATTAAGTGCCCTACTCACAGAAAGTAATCAGTGTAAATAACTCAAAGGCTTTCAAAAGGAAACTCTAAATATACAAGTAACAATGGAATAAAATGACATGTTGATGGTAGATAAGGAGACTCATGAACACAAGACTACTATCAATGCCAGGAGCATCCAGAATAAGGTGGGAGAACTTGCAGTATGAGTTGGTACCTGGGACTTCAATGCTGTGGCCATTTTGGAGACATGGATAGAGCAGGGACAGGAATGGTTGTTGCAGGTTCCAGGATTTTGATGTTTCAGTAAGAATAGTTAACATGGTAAAAGAGGATGAGGTGTGGTATTGTTAGTCAAGGACAGTATTACGGTAGCAGAAAAGATGTTTGAAGACTTGTCTAGTGAGATAGTATGGGCTGAGGTTAGAAACAGGAAAGAAGTCACCCTGTTGGGAGTTCCTATCGACCTCCGAATAGTTCCACTGATGTAGAGGAAAAGGTAGCAAAGATAATACTGGATACTTTAGATGGGTCAGTTTTTGTCCAATATGTGCAGGATAGCTTCCTGACACAATATGTAGACAAGTCAACAAGGGGTGAGGCCACATTGGATTTGATACTGGGTAACGAACCTGGCCAGATGTTAGACTTGGAGGTAGATGAACACTTTGGCGATAGTGAGCTACTGCATGTCCTTGATACGTATGCACCGGTCAGGCAAGATGTAAGTGGTCAAGTAAGGGAGCCGCTGTTTACTAAAGAAGTTGAATCTCTTGTTGAGAATGTGTATAGGGTATAAGCAGGAAGGAAAAGAGTTAAGTTCTGAGTTTTGTTAAAGCACAAGCAGGGAAAGAATTAAGTTCCGAGTGTTCTTTAACAAGAGGTTCAGCTGAGCATGACTCAGATCAGATAAGAACTTACAATTAACAATGGGATGCTGCAGGCAAGGGTAATGGGTTGACAGGTGGAGGAGCATTAATTGTGTGAGTCATTTGACCAGGTGAGGTAGCATTCAGTATGTAGCATCAGTTAACAAGGTGAGGAATGTTCATTATGTGAAGCCAGTTATTCATTGTATAACAGCAGATGGCTTAATCTTTACTGTTGACACTCACTGATTGTAACAGTCACCAATCAATATGCATGTTGCCTTCTCTGGATGCTCCTCCATGTAAAATGACAATTATAATTCATTGAGAAACTGCTGCTCCAGAGAAGACCGTGAACTCATGTCTCTGTGCACATGGGTAATCATTCTCTCTCCCTCCAAAGTCCAGAAAAAAGATGATGGAGGTAAAACTACACTGTGTCTCTTGAGTGTTTTGCTTCGAATGCGGAGTGTGGGGGGACTGGACGACATTGTCAAGAAGAATATATCAGCTTATGTTAGGATGAAGTGTGAAGGCTCAGTTAGAGCGCTTTAGAGTTAGAAGTTAGCCAGGAAATGTCTGGAGAGAGCGAGCTAAGAAGAGCCAGGAGGGGATGAGAAAAGTCGTTGGCAGGTAGAATCAAGGAAAACACGAAAGCTTTCATTAGTTATATCAAGAATAAAGGAATGACTAGAGGAAGATTCGGGCCAATCAAGGATAGCAGTGGGAAGTTGTGCGTGGAGTCCAAGGAGATAGGGGAAACATGAAATGAATATTTTTCATCAGTATTCACACTGGAAAAAGATAATGCTGTCGAGGAGAATACTGAGATACAAGCCACCAGACTAGATGGGATTGAGGTTCACAAGGAGGAGGTGTTAGCAATTCTGGAAAGTGCGAAAATAGATAAGTCCCCTAGGCTAGATGGGATTTATCCTAGGATTCTCTTGGAAGCCGGGAGGAGATTGCAGAGCCTTTGGCTTTGATCTTTATGTAGTCATTGTCTACAGGGACAGTGCCAGAAGACTGGAGGATAACAAAATGGTGTTCCTTTGTTCAAGAAGGGGAGTAAAGACAACCCTGGTAATTATAGACAGTGAGCCATACTTCAGTTGTGGGTAAAGTGTTAGAAATGTTATAAATAGGATAGTGAAGGCGGCATTTGGTATGCTTTCTTTTATTGGTCAGAGTATTGAGTACATGAATTGGGAGGTCATGTTGCAGCTGTATAGGACATTGGTTAGACCACTATTGGAATATTGCGTGCAATTCTGGTCTCCTTCCTATCAGAAAGATGTTGTGGAACTTGAAAGGGGTCAGAAAAGATTTACAAACATGTTGCCAGGGTTGGAGGATTTGAACTATAGGGAGAGGTTAAACAGGCTGGTACTGTTTTCCCTGGATCGTCGAAGGCTGAGGGGTGACCAAATAGAGGTTTACAAAATTATGAGGGGCATGAATAGGGTAAATAAGCAACATCTTTTCCCTGTGGTCAGGGAGTCCAGAACGACTCGGCATAGGTTTAGAGTGAGTGGGAAAAAATATAAAAGAGACCCAAGGGGCAACTTTTTAACACAAAAGGTGGTACGTGTATGGAATGAGCTGCCAGAGGAAGTGGTGGAGGCTGGTACAATTGCAACATTTAAGAGGCATTTGGATGGGTATATGAATAGGAAGGGCTTGGAGGGATATGGGCCAGGTGCTGGCAGGTGGGACTAGATTGGGTTGGATATCTGGTTGGCATGGACGGGTTGAACCGAAGGGTCTGTTTCCGTGCTGTACATCTCTATGAATCTAAGAGATAGGATTTATATTCATCTAGAGAAGAATAAGTTGATTAGGGATAGTCAACACGGTTTTGTGAAGGGTAGAACATGCCTCACAAACCTTATTGAGTTCTTTGAGATGGTGACCAAACATGTCGATGAGGGTAAAGCAATTGATGTGGTTTATGCGGATTTCAGTAAGGCATTTGATAAGGTATACAGAGGCATGGGATTGAGGGCGATTTAGCTGGTTGGATGCTAGCTGAAAGAAGACAGAGGGTGGTGGTTGATGGGAAATGTTCATCCTGGAGTTATTAGTGGTGTACTGCAAGGATCTGTTTTGGGGCCACTGTTGTTTCTCATTTTATAAATGACCTGGAGGAGTGCGTAGAAAGATGGGTTAGTGAATTTGCAGACGATACTAAGGTTGGTGGAGTTGTGGATTGTGCCGAAGGATGTTGCAGGTTACAGACGGACATAGATAAGCTGCACAGCTGGGCTGAGAGGTGGCAAATGGAGTTTATGTGGAAAAGTGTGAGGAGATTCACT
Source organism: Chiloscyllium plagiosum (assembly GCF_037043375.1). Taxonomy (NCBI): domain Eukaryota; kingdom Metazoa; phylum Chordata; class Chondrichthyes; order Orectolobiformes; family Hemiscylliidae; genus Chiloscyllium; species Chiloscyllium plagiosum. The sequence continues at coordinate 55,460,230 of NW_028270160.1, forward strand.
TTGGAAGGAGCAACAGGAATAAAGAGTACTGGGCTAATGGTAATATTCTTGGCGTAGATGAGCAGAGAAATCTTGGTATCCATGTATAGAGATCCTTAAAGGTTGCCACCCAGATTGATAAGAAGGCATACGGTGTGTCAGCTTTTATTAGTTTTATCAATTTCAGAGCCACAAGGTCATGCTGCAGCTGTAAAAAACTCTGGTGCAGCCGCACTTTGGATATTGCGTTCAGCTCTGGTCACCACATGACAGGAAGGATGTGGAAGTTTTGGATAGGGTTCAGAGTAGATTTACTAGGGTGTCGCCTGATATGGAGGGAATGTCTTATGAAGAAAGGCTGAGGGACTTGAGATTGTTTTCATTAGAGAGATGAAGGTTGAGAGATGATTTCATTAAGACATAAGATAATCAGCAAGTTAGATAAGGTGGACAGTGAGAGCCTATTTCTTCAGATGGTGATGGTTAACATTAAATTAACGGGTGATAGATACAAGACAGATATCAGAGGTAGTTTGTTTACTCAGTAGCAGGGGCATGGAACACACTGCCTGCAACAGTAGTAGACTTGCCAACTTTAAGGGCATTTAAATGATCATTGGATAAACATATGGATGAAAATGGAATAGTGTAGGTTAGATGGGCTTCAGATTAGTTCCACAGGTCAGCGCAACATCGAGGGCGCTGTAATGTTCTATTTTCTTTGTCCCTGGACAGAATGAAGGTTTGTCTGCCTCAAAAAAACCCATCAATCAGAAGGGTACATACTTTTGAAATTAGATTAGATTAGATTACATTACAGTGTGGAAACAGGCCCTTCGGCCCAACAAGTCCATACCGACCCGCCGAAGCGCAACCCACCCATACCCCTACATTTACCCCTTACCTAACACTACGGGCAATTTAGCATGGCCAATTCACCTGATCTGCACATCTTTGGACTGTGGGAGGAAACCGGAGCACACGGAGGAAACCCATGCAGACACTGGGAGAACGTGCAAGCTCCACACAGTCAGTCTCCTGAGGCGAGAATTGAACCCGGGTCTCTGGCGCTGTGAGGCAGCAGTACTAACCAGTGTGCCACCGTGCCGCCCATAAATATTTAGTCATAAAGATATACAGCACAGAAAAAGATGCCCTTTAAACGTTGTTACAGCCACCACCACATCCTCTGGCAGCTCATTCCATACACGTACCACCCTCTGCATGAAAAGGTTGCCCCTTAGGTCCTTTTATATCTTTTCCCTCTCACCCTAAACCAATGCCTGGTAGTTCTGGACTCCCCCACACCATGGAAAAAACCTTGTTTATTTACCCTATCCCCGTCCCTCATGATTTTATAAACCTCTATGAGGTCACTCCTCAGCCTCTGACTCTTCAGGGAAAACAGCGCCAGCCTATTCCACCTCTCCTGATAGCTCAAACCCTCCAGCCCTGGCAACATTCTTGTAAATTTTTATGTGAAACTTGAGACGGTTCACATATCTTTCCAACAGGAGGGAGATCAGAATTGCACACAAAATTCCAAAAGTGGCCTAACTAATGACCTGTCCAGCCGCAACATGACCTCCCAACTCCTATGTTCAATACTCTGACCAATAAAGGAAAGCATACCAAACATCTTCTTCGTTATCCTATCTACCTGAGACTCCACTTTCAAGAAATCATCATTAAGTGTATAAGTCCTGCCCTGATTTACTTTTCCAAAATGCAACACCTCGCATTTATCTAAATTAAACTCATCTGCCACTCTCAGCCCATTGGACCATTTGAACAAGATCCCACTATACTTGGAGGTAACCATTTTTGCTGTCTACTACACCTCCAATTTTGGTGTCATCTGCATACTTACTAACTATACATCTTATGCTCACATCCAGATCATTTATGTAAATGACAAAAAGCAACGGACCCAGTACCGATTCTTGTGGCACACTATGGGTCACAGGCCTCCAGCCTGAAAGGCAACCCTCTACCACCACCCTGTCTTCTACCTTCGAGCCAGTTCTGCATCCAATTGGCTAGTTCTCCCTGTATTCCATGAGATCTAACCTTGTTAACTAGTCTACCATGAGGAACCTTGTTGAATGCCTTACTGAAGTCCATGTCGATCATGACTGCCATTCTGTCCTCATCAATCCTCTTCGTTACTAGTTCAAAAGTTCGTGAGACATGATTTCTCATGCATGCTGACTATCCCTAATCAGTCCTTGCCTTTCCAAATATATGGAAATCCTGTTCCTCAGGATTCCCTCCAACAACATGCCCACCACCAATGTCAGGCTCACCGGTGTTTGGTTCCCTGGCTTTTCCTGACCACCTTTCTTAAATAGTGGCACCACATTAGCTAACTTCACCTGTGACTATCGATGATACAAATATCTCAGCAAGGGACCCAGCAATCACTTCCCCAGAGTTCGAGGGGAGTACACCTGATTAGGTCCTGGGGATTTATCCACCTTTATGTGGTTTAAGACATTGAACACCTCCTCCACTGCAAAAGAACATTTTTGAAGATGTCCCCATCTATTTCCCCACATTGTATATTTTCCATATCTTTCTCCACAGTAAACACTGATGCAAAATACTAGTTTAGTATTTCCCCCATCTCCTGCAGCTCCACACGTAGGCTGCCTTGTTGATATTTGAGTGGCCCTATTCTGTCCCTAGTTACCCTTTTGTCATTAAAGTATTTATAAAATCCCACTGGATTCTCCATAACCCTTTTTGCCAAAGTTAAATCATGTCCACTTTGTGCCCTCCTGATTTCCCTCTTCAGTATACTCCTTGGAAGGTGTGAAAGGCATGATTATAAACACAAGCTCAGTTTGTGACAGATATAAAGTTAATTGAAAAAGGATCAAACACAAAACAAGGAAAGATTTTAAAAAATAAAGTACCAAGTGCTCAGAATCTGGAAGACACCGCCCACGATTAAGGCAGTAGCAATTTCAACTCAGGTTTTCAAAAAAGATTTGGGTAATTATCTAAGGAGAAAAACTGTGCAGGGCTAAGGGGAAAGCCTTTGCTCTTCCAGAAAAATGAAATATAATTTAGTGAAACACTAACACTGAACAGCTTCTCAAAATTAAAAAAAAATACACTTTTTGATTCTTCCAATAACATTTTTCCCCACCTAACTTTGTATCGACAGCACACTTGGATAGACGATTCTCAATTCCCTCATCTAAATCATAGAAGTAGATGGCAAATTACTTACCCCAGGCTAGATCACTGACATCATTTAAACAAGTAGTGGACAGAACTCTGAAATATCAGGGAGTTGAGGACGATACTGAATGGCATAAAATAAAGTTGATGACAGATCATCCACAACCTTCTAAAATGGTACAACAGGCTTAAGGGTTCTTCCATATTCCTACCAGGTTAATAACCAAGAGCCAAGCACTGATCCTTGCAGCAAATTAAGTAACAGCCTGCCAAGGTGATCCATTCACTTGAAGTGACCCATTTGCTCCTACTGTTTCCTGTTCTTTAATCAATCTTCGATCCCTGCTAACACAATTACTACTTCCAACCTGCATAAACCACTCTTCTTACAGAACAATCTTTCCTAAAGCATTTCATCAAATGCCTCTGAAAACCTAAATATAGTAGTCAGTCGGTCATTGTTTCCCCTTTATCGACCCTACAATTTCAACCTTGAAAAACTGCAATAGATTTAACAAACACAACTCTGACTTTATTAAACAATGCAGACTCTGACATTCCCAGGTGTTATCTGGGGATTGAGGTGTCAGTTCCTTGAATCAGCTGGTCGCAAGAGAAATATTCATTCAGAAACCCAATGCAGTACATTCTAGTAACCTTTAAATGAAAAATCTTCAACTTCAAAAGGGCAGTAAGACCACAAATTCAACTCACCATGATTGTAATGACACCTATGTGAGAGAGGACAATGGAGAGAGCTGCAGGTGGTGGCTGGGAGAACTACTGCGTGGCAGGTGAGCCTATCCACACTAGAACTTGGTGCAATAAGTTCAAATAGATTTTTTTTAAGTAACTTGATAAAAATGACACATTTTGAGACTTTTGCTAGGTACATGAGAAATCCAGGTCAGAGTGTTTTAAGTGCCTATTTGTTCAGTAATATTTGCAGAATTTCCCTTGCAACTGATATCAAGTCAAGTCTTTCCATTCTTTCTTTAAGAATGATTGGAGATTTGCTACCTTCTAATTCATGGGGACCATTCCATTATGTAGGGAATTTTGAGTGGCTGCAGCAACTATGTTTACAGTCACCTCTTTTACAGCAATACGATGTAGGCTATAAGATCCAAAGAATTTGGTAGATTTTAGTCCCATTAATTTCTCCACAGTCCTTTGGAACTAATATTAATTACTTTATATGCCTTGCTTAATTACTTAAATTCCGAATAACTTTGATCAGGCCCTTGGTTCCTCTATTTGGTTTGGTTTAGTGTAACAAGAGATACAAAATATTTGTTTCATGTTTTTGCCATTTCCTTACTCTCTACTGGAATTTGTCATGCCTTTATTTGCTGGACTCTCACTAAGTTTCTGTTTCACTCACCAGTAGAAATCCTTACACCTTACATACTTCAAGGAAGGTCATTACTTAATTTTCCTCCTCTACTGATTTTTTCATTCATCCAAGCTGGTTTCTCAAAAAAATCTCCTAGTTCTGAGGCCTCTGATTCTTCTTGGAAATATTAAAAATCTCTTTTAATCTAATACCATCTTCAATTCCATTAGTCAGCCCGAGATGGATCACTTTTACCATGGAGATTTTTATTTCTCAATGGATTTGCTGAGATTTATGACATAGTTCTTGAAAGTATTCACTTTTTTTTTTAAACCTACCATCATACTTAATCAATCTTTCCAAATTAACTCAGCCTAGCTTGACCTTCATACTTACGTAATTGATTTTGTTTGAGTTTCGGACTGTGGTTTCAACTTAATTACATCACTCATGAACACAATGTAAAATCCTATTGCCTCATCATCTCCCTTCTGCAGACAATAATTTTTTAAAAATTCACATCCCTAAAAAAAGGAAGCACTGTAGTAGGCTAATTCTCATTAAGTTTCAAAAGGGTAAAGAGGTAAAGATCAGTTCTTGTGATTAGGAAGTCAGTGATGTGAAGATATGAATTAAAAACTGTCACCAGGTAAATGAATGGTGGGGTTCACAGGAAATGACTTTACACAGAGAGCTATGGAGCATGGAATTCTTGTCAAAAGGAGCACCTGTGATAGTGGAAAGATTATTAAAAACATGTGAAAGACAGCAAGGTAAGTGCAATGAGCCACCTTCTGCACTGTAAAGTTCCACAGTTCGATATGTATTTCAGCAGAATTAAGGCTACCTGAAAGTATACACTTCTACTTCATAAAAGTGGATTTCCTATGGGAGGGGCAGAGGAGTGGAGAGAGAGAGAAAATACAGGCAAGAGATATTACATACCTATATGGGGACGGGATCAGATTACAGAAGTAGTGTGATATTGTTATGGACAAGCTAAATAATTGCTCAGAACCAGCATTTTCACAGCTTCTGGATATTTTAAAAGACTGACAGATTTGTCTTAAGCAGACAGAATTAAAACTGCTTTAAATCACAAAGGGTGAGAGATAGTTTAAGGAACCCTCTATAGATGCAAACTATACTTAGGATTCACAACTTAAGTATCAATAGTCATCTCTTATCATTCTGGACTTTTTCAACTGTTCCATGCTAGCCTATTTTTTTTTTAACTCTGTAACTACACTTAAAAGTACTCTGTACCTTATGGGCGGCACGGTGGCACAGCGCCAGAGACCCGGGTTCAATCCTGCCTCAGGCGATTCTCTCTGTGTGGAGTTTGCACATTCTACCCGTGACGGTGTGGGTGCTCCGGTTTCCTCCCACAATCCAAAAATGTGCAGGTTAGGTGGATTGGCCATGCTAAATTGCCCATTGTGTTAGGGACATTAGTTAGTGGATCTGGGAGGGTTACTCTTCGGAAGGGGTAAATGTAGGGGAATGGGTCTGGGAGGGTTGCGCTTCGGCGGGTCAGTGTGGACTTGTTGGGCCGAAGGGCCTGTTTCCACACTATAAGTAATCTAATTTACCTAAGATAAAGTTAAAAATCACACAACACCAGGTTATAGTGCAACAGGTTTAATTGGAAGCACACTAGCTTTCGGAGCGACGCTCCTTCATCGGGTGATTGTCACTTGATGAAGGAGCGTCGCTCCGAAAGCTAACGTGCTTCCAATTAAACCTGTTGCACTATAGCCTGGTGTTGTGAGATTTTTAACTTTGTACACCCCAGTCCAACACCTGCATCTCCGAATCATGACTACCTAAGATAGTGCCAGATGCAACATTACAAACTTTTCACTGCACTCATTTTGAGTTCATGTGACAAGAACTATTCCATTCTACAATTATATTTCTTCTTTATATTTTGAATGTTAATGATCACCGCCTTTTATTTAAAAACTAACTTGTAAAATAGCCACCCTATATGGTTCATTTTTGAAAGCAAAGAACTCCTATGGTTTATTGTACCCTGTCTTCCACTCTCTTCTAAAGTAGAAGAGGAAATTAGGAAACACTGTGGTTAGAATATTAAACTTTGAGCATTCAAATTAAGTTCAAATGCAGTGAGGGGAGACTTTGTTTGAACTACACCGATCAATCCAACAGGCACATGCTATCCAGTTCCAGGTAGGTGAGTGGATTCTTGGCTTGAAACAGAGATTGAAAGATTTTTATTAAACAGGGACATAAGAAATATGGCAACAAGACAGGGAAATGAGTTATGATCCAGACCAGTCATGATCTAATTCAGCTTAGTAAATTATTCTCATTCCTATTTAGTCAAGTTTCACAGGCGAGTGATGTACTCAGTGACTGATGTTATGATAGATGAGCAGTTGTGCTCTATAGCTACACTAGTGCTCACAAATCCTCATTCCTGAATCTTTTGCATCTAAAAGAAGTCCTAAATGACAGCAGCAGAACAGACTTTTTTTTTTAAAAAGAGGGTCTACATAGCTTTTAAAACTTTTATTTATTCTTTCCAGGGAATGTGGATGTCACGAACAAGGTCAGCAGTTATTGTCCATCCTGAACTGCCAAGAACTGAGTGACTTGCAAGAACATTTCAGAGGGCACTTTGCAGTCTATCCCAATGCTATGGATCTGGACTCATGTTGAGCAGAGGAAGTGAAGAGAGCAGGTTTCCTTCCTTCAAGCACATTAGTGAGAACCAGGTTTTGACAATGATGATAACTAACATGCTTATTATTGCCAAGAATACCTTTTAATTCCAGATATTTCTACTGTACTCACTGTATAACCATACCTGATTAATGCCATTTACAAGTTCCCTGTGAACACCATCATAGTAGATCAAAACTCGGATGGCGATGAAACGGACTACAGATGGGAGGTGGAAGACCTGGAAAAATGGTGCACTGAGAACAACCTAGCTCTCAATGCCGGCAAAAACAAGGAACTCATTATTGACTTTTGGCGGGATGTTACTCATGCCCCCCTACACATTAACATCACAGAAGTGGAACAAGTAGAGTGTGTCAAACTCCTGGGAGTGGTCATCCACAACAAGCTTTCTTGGACTCTTCATGTGGATGCACTGGTTAAAAAGGCCCAACAACGTCTCTTCTTCCTCAGGCAGCTGAGGAAATTTGGCATGACGGTGAATACGCTTGCCAACTTTTATGGGTGCACCATGGAGAGCATTTTATCTGGATGTATCTCTACCTGGTATGGCAATTGTACCATTCAAGATCGGAGACAGTTAGAGAGAGTGGTGACCTCGGCCTGGACAATCACAAAGACCAACTTCCCATCTATAGAATCCATCAACAGGCCCGCCAGCATTCTCAAAGATCTATCCCACTCTGGCAATGTTTTTCTTCAACTTCTACCACCAGGGAGAAGGTACAGAAGCCTGAACACACACTGGCTGGTTTTGAACAGTTTCTACCCTACTGTTGTTAGAATACTGAATGGACTCTCAAACTCTTAACATTCGCCTGTGCCTGTGTTTTTTGGTTTTTGCTGCTGTTTACCTATTATTTACTTATCTATGCTACTTAACTCTGTGATCTGCCTGAATTGCTTGCAAGACAAAGCTTTTCACTGTGCCTTGGGACATGAGATAATAAATTCTGTCAGCAGCCATGATGGGATTTAAACCAGGTCAACATGTCAATTTGGACCACTAAACTAAAAGCAAAATACTGTGGATTCTGGGAAATTGAAATAAAAATTACAGATGAAGAAACTCAATGCTGGCAGCAGTTGTGGAGAGAGAAAGAGTTAACATTTCAATCTGCCAGGACTTTTCCTCAGTTCTGTTCTAAAGAGTCAGAGTGGACTCAAAGCATTAACCTTCAGCATACCTTGCTATAATCAGTTCTGAAGAAGTCACTGGACCAGAAATGTTAACTCTGCTTTCTCTCCACATTTGCTGCCAGACCTGCTGAGTTTCAGCAGCACTTATTTTTGTTTCATCCGCCTGTATCTCTGGGCTATTAGTCCAGTGACATTACCATTACACTATTATTTATCCCCTAGAAAGTTAACTCTCTGGCTGGTGCCAGCAGTAAAATATCATTGTGCCAGAAACCACCTGCACTAATATGGTACCTAAATATTAAACAAAGGCAGCCCTGTGCTGTACCTGACCTCAAAACTGACAAAGAAAGCAAAAATCATTACATGTGTGTCAATTCCCTTCTGCATACATGCCTTATCTTGTTCAATATTCACCAATGCAGAAAATAAGTCATTTATCACCGCACATATTCTGTGGTTTATCCGTTTATACAGTGTACTTTGGAATATATTTGACCAATTTCAAACTTTGCTTTTTAGATAAAGTATTTTAAAAAGTTAGGAAAGTAAATTCAACTGAAATCCAGCTAATATCGAAAGGGACATAAAACTGGCAAAATTAAACGAAGACTGCATTTTATGGCAAGCTGAATACTGTTTCTAAATTACAAAAGACACTAGAGAGACTTAACACGACAAATTTCATGACATAAGAATATCCCAAATTCTCAGGTGATGTAGGAAATGCTAATTTGTACACAGCATGATCCCATGAACAGCGATGTGATAGCAACCAATGAATTTTTTTAAAATGCTATAAAAGACAAATACTGGACAGGCCGACCTGAAAACCTTCCCTGCATTTCTTCAAGATAACCATATAATCTTTCTCATCCAAAGGCAAAAGAGCACTGCCTCAAAACTGAACAGGAGTCTTAACATAGAGACCTAAACGGGAGCTCTAAATCTAATTTAATGCCAAGAACGCAATATGCTGAGCCACAACCAATAATGAAGTTGTTAAAATTACTGAATCTTAAAACATCTTCACAAGTACAGTGCAGAGCTCAAAGTTCAGATAAGAGGTTCAAGATATTGTGGGAGAGGCTACAGGAGGATTTGAACATGAAGCTGGGAATTCTAAGCTTGAAGTATTTCCAAACCAAGACCCAATGTGCATCAGAAAGTGCATCGTCATAATTGGTGGTCCCTCGCAGGTGAGGATGACTCTCTTCCACTCTCGGGGAGTCCGTAGGTGACTGCACAGTCTGACGTGGTTTCAGCAGACTCGGCCACACTTGGGGCAAGAAGTGGTTGCAGGGAGAGGTGGATGCATTGGTGTGGCAGTGCGCTCCCTATTTTCCCAAGTCTCAATGTGCTCAGCGCCTTCCTGTATGCTCCTCCTTCACTCTGGACAGTCTTGGGCCAGTGACTCCTACATTTCCCTGGAACTGAAAAACTACGCCATGTTCTTCGTGACCTGCAACACATTATCAATGAGGATGAGCATCTCACCAAGACCTCCCCCACACCTCCACTGCTTGCCTTTAAACTACCGCCAAACCTCAAACAGATCATTGTTCATAGCAAGCTGCCCGGCTTTCAGGACAACTCCATATAACCCTGTCACGGTAGGCGCTGCAAGACGTGTCAGAGTGTGGACATGGATACCACCATTACACATGGGGACACATCCCACCATGTACTCGCAGGTACTCATGTGACTTAACCAATATTGTCTATCTTATACATTGCAGGCAAGGATGCCCTGAGGCATGTTACACTGATTAAACCGAGCAAAGGCTACGGCAACGGATGAATGGGCACCGCATAACAATCAACAAACAGGACTGTTTCCTCCCAGTTGGGGGACACTTCAGCAGTCCAGGACATTCGACCTCGGACCTTCGGGTGACAATCCTCTAAGGCGGACTTCAGGACAGGCAGCAGCGAAAGGTGGCTGAGCAGAGGCTGTAGCTAAGTTCTGTACCCATAGGGAGGGGCCTCAACTGGGACCTTGGGTTCATGTCACACTACAGGTGACCACCATTGCACTATACACATACACACACTCCTATACACACATATACACATGAACACTGAAACGCACGCAAACACTCACACACACCCTTACAGACACACACACTCCCACATGTATCCTCTCAGATACTTATACCACTCTACACTCATGGACACACATATACACTCTCTCTCACAGACACTCACAACCCCCCACCCCGGACACACACACACTCACATGCACCCCCTTACAGACTCAAGACATTTTACACACATATACACTCACTCTCTCACTCACAACCCCCAACCCAGACAGACAGACACACACACACACACACACACACACACACAAAGACCCACATGCACACATATACATATACGTTTGTAGGGTGAATTTTGACTTGCAGAGTTGCATTGTATTTCGCTCAAAAACTGCATGAATTAATGTAAAACTCTGTTTTCTCACTTTTTAGTTTACAATCAGTCGAAACATTATGGCAAAGACAGAACACGGGGGGCTAACACCTTCAACATATTGTCTAGCTATCACCATTGTTAACAGCTAACCTGAGAATGCAACTTTTTAAAAAAAAGGTTTTGTGATTTACACATGAAAGAAGTGAAACTATCATAGAATTGTAACAGATGAAAGCCTCAATGAACAATTAAGGTATTATTCAATGTATAATTTCAGTTACATCACACTGTAAACTTTTGCTATAAATTCTGTGTCTGACAATTGTGCCCTCCACAACCACCTGATGAAGGAGTGGCGCTCCGAAAGCTAATTGCTTCCAATTAAACCTGTTGGACTATAACCTGGTGTTGTGTGATTTTTAACTTTGTACATTTCAGTAGGAATGCTGCATTTTGTCAGTGAGGCTTGAGGGTATCACTGAAATGTTTCCTCTGTCCACCAGAGGCTCTTCGGCCATTTTGAAGCTGGAAGTAGAGCACCTCGTCGTGTCGGTCATGCAGACAATGTGCCCAGCCCACCATAGCCAATCAAGGTGGTCAGTGCCTCGATGCTGGGGAAGTTGGTCTGGTCAGGGACACTAGTGTTATAATGTCTTTCTTCCCAATGGATTCGCAGGATCTTATGCAAGCAGCATTGGTGGTACGTACTGCTCCAATGCCTTGAAGTGTCTGCTGTAGACAGTCCACGTGTCAGAACCATGTAGGTGGGCAGGAACTACCACAGCCCTGTATACCACGAACTTGATGTCAGATCTGATGCTGTTGTCCTCGGACACCATTTTCCACAGGCTGTTGAAGGCTGCACCAGGATACCGGAGGCAATCTCTTAGTCAATAACTGACTGGACAGTGAGATACTAGAAACGTGCTCTACGGTCTCCCATGGACCTTGACGATCAGGGGTTTGGTCTGCAATGCCAGGCCACATTGGAGGAGGACCTTCATCTTGCTGATGTTCAGGATGTGACCCATTCTCTCATATGGCTCCATTAAGATGATAATGGTCCGTAATTCAAGCTCTAAGTTTGCACATATGCAAGCATCATCCACCTACCGCAGCTCGATGACACTGGCTGCGGTGACTTTGGTCTTGGCTTGAAGACAGCAGTGGTTGAGTAATTTCCCACCGGTTTTGTAGGCTAGCTCCACTCCAGTGGGGAGTTTGTCAGCGGTGAGGTGAAGCATTACAGTGAGGCAATGACACAGCCCTGCTTGACACTGGTCCAAACAGGTAATGGGTCAGTGGTGGAGTCATTTGTCATCACCATGATTTCCATGTCATTATGGAGCAGGAGAAGATGGTGACAAACTTCGTGATACAGTCAAGAACGCTCTGTAATGCTTCTCAGTTGACAGTGTCAAAGGAGGTCATGTACAGGGTTCTTTTCTCTGCATTTCTCTTCCAACTATCTCACAGTGAAAATCATGTCACTTGTGCCCCCACATGGTTCTGCACTGTGATTCTGAGAGGGGTTCCTCAGCTACAGGGAGGTGGTATTCGCCAAAAACAGATACCCGCGCAATTTCATCAACAGATGCCTAAGAGAAAGACAACGGAACGAGGACATGCCGCAACCCAAAGGACTAGCCACACTACCATACATCAGGAGCATTTCAGAACTGACAGCTAGACTACTGTGACCACTAGGACTTATAACAGCACACAAACCAACAGCCACCCTCAGACAACAACTCACCAGAACGAAGGACCCGATACCCAGCATGAGCAAAACTAATATAGTGTACAAAATACCATGCAAGGACTGCACAAAACACTACATAGGACAAACAGGAAGACAGCTAACGATCCACATCCATGAACATCAACTAGCCACGAAACGCACGACCAGCTATCCTTAGTAGCCACACACACAGACAACAAGCAACATGAATTCGACTGGGACAACACTACCATTATAGGGCAGCCAAACAAAGAACAGCCAGGGAATTCCTAGAAGCATGGCACTCATCCACAAACTCCATCAACAAACACATCGACCTGGACCCAATATACCGGCCACTACAGCGGACAGCTGAAACTGACAACCGGAAGCGGCAGGGACAGGCCACTATAAATGCCGGAGGAAACACCACAGAAGCGCTTCACAGGAGGCTCCCAAGCACTGAAGATGTCACCTAGACAGGGGACGAAACGTTTTCAACAAAAATTTCCAGCTCGGCGAACAGAACTACAACAATGAGCACCCGAGCTACAAATCTTCACCCAAACTTTGAGATGGTTGAGGAAGACTTTGGTGATAACTTTCCCAACAATCGACAGCAGGGAGGTTCCCCTGTACTTACTTTTTTGAAAATGCTCATGATTGTGCTATCTCAGAGCTCTCCGCCTTCTGGATAAGGCAGACAAAGGCGTGTCGCTGCAGGAGGAGCTTTTTGCTTCAGCAAGCAGAGGGATGAAGGGGATGTCATCCAAAGAGCTCAGCTCAGGATCAAATACAACAGCCTGGGTTCAGCTGATACTGCAGTAAGTTTTGTCTTACTTTAATCTCCAGCTCCCTTTAGTTTGATCATTCTTCCACTTGGAGAGGAACCAGCAGAGAGAAAGGATTTTAACAAAGGCCCTGTGTTTCCCTCTCCAGTGCAGAGTGACATAGATTCATCCAGGGCACAGAAGGTGGCCATTTGGGCCATCAAGTCCATACCAGCTCTCCGTGAAGCAGTTAGTCCCATTCCCCTCTTCTACCCTCAGAGTTCTGCAAGTTTATTCCCTTTAACTGTCCATTCAGATTTCTTTTTGAAATCAGTGACCACCTCCATTTCCACTATCCTCGAGTTCCAAGTTATTACTGTGTAAAAGACTTCTTCCTCGTCCCTGTGCAGCTCTTGCCCAAATTTTTGTTGTAAACGTAGCAATTTTTCCTTGTTTACGTCCAAACCTGTCATAGCCTTACACAACTTCTTTAAACTTCCCCTATGCCAAGGAGAACAACCCCAGCTTTTCCAATGGGAGTCCCCGGGTTGCAAACAGATTTTATTCCCAAATCAATTAGTACGCAAGTTGGAACACAATGCAGGAAATATTAAATAGCCATTCCTAAGTACAGGAAATGTTCATATACTGAGTCTTTAAAATTACATGGTTGTATGGGACTGCGTTCATAAGTAACAGAGCTTGCAAGTCCAATATTTCTCATTTGGGAAACAACTGTGTAGCTAATATTCCACATCTATGGAACCACTCTGGTAGATCTCCTCTGCACCCTTATAAAGACCCTCTTATCCTTCCCTAAACGAAAGTGCCCAGATCTGAATGCATATAAACACATCATCAAATAGAATCCCTACTGTGTGGAAACACACCCTTCAGCCCAAGTCCACACCAATCGTCTGAAGAGCAACCCACCCTGTACCCCTGACTAATGCACCCAAGCTACACATCCCTCAACAATATGGGCAATTTAGCATGGCCAATTCACCTAACTTTCACATCTTTGGACTGTGGGAAGAAACCAGAGCACCCAGAGGAAACCCACGCAGACATGAGGAGAATGTGCAAATTCCACACAAACAATTGCCCAAGGTTGGAATTGAACCTGGGTCCCTGGTGCTGTGAGGCAACAGTGCTAACCACTGAGCCACAGTGCTGCCACATATGAAACAGGTAACTGGACAATTTTATCCCTCAAGATTGCTACAACATTCAATACGATTATGGCTGATCTGCTTTTATTTTGAATTTGCATTTACTCCTCATAACTTTTGATCCTTGGTTTAACAAAATCTTGTTAAACCTTTTCCCTAAAAATGATCTAGCAACCACAGCCTTCTGAAACAGAGTTCTGAAGTCTCACAATCCTCAGAAAACATTTCTCATCTTTGTCTTGAAAAAAAAACCCAACCCTTAATTTTAAAACAGTGCCCCGAGCACTGGACTGCCTCATAGGATGACACATTCTTTCTACATCCATCTTGTCAGGACTGTTCACGATCTAACACAGGAGAAAGTGAGGACTGCGGATGCTGGAGATCAGAGTCGAGAGTGTGGTGCTGGAAAAGCACAGCAGGTCTGGCAGCATCCGAGGAGCAGGAGAGTCAACGTTTCGGGCATAAGCCCTTCATCAGGAATCCTGAAGAAGGGCTTATGCCCGAAACGTCCATTTTCAGCTTTTCCAGCACCATATTCTCAACCAAGATCAAACACAGTACAATCAAGGCACCCCTCCCCTAAGCAACAGAGAAAGCCAGTCCAATCTGTTCGATGTCGACTTATAAAAGACATATATTTGTTGCAGGTAACAATGCAGTACCGCTCGTCTGAACCACCTCCAATGACTTAACATCCTTCCCTAAATGAGGAGACCAAAACTGCACACAGTTCTCTAGTTCTGCAGTTGAGGCCTAACCAGAGTTTGATAGCCTCTGCTGGAAACATATACATGTATGAATATACATGTGAACATATGGAAGGCCACAGTGTCAAATAATCTTTTTGGCAACATATGGGAAAGATGTAGCCCGAGAATACGAATCCAAAAACACGACATTAGCAACTACCTGCATTTGTATATATTCAGCAGCCTCTTGAGTAAATTGCTGGGTTCACCAAGTGACCATGCAATCAGAACCTAGGACTCAGCTACCAGCTTTAGAAATAAACAGGTGACAAGTAAGAGCTCCTCTGCACTGCCACCAAACAAAGGTGAATGAACCCAGCATGGCAGATACAGGTCTGAGCAACCAAGAACACTTATTGAAGGGGAGAAACTGTCCCTTTTTGTGAGAAAAACAAAGAGGGAGTGATATTTTATTGGGTTGACTGAGGCAGCATTTTCAAACACAGGTCACCCGTCCTTTCATTTCTTCATTTAACCCACTACCACTCCCTTTGCCTTTTGTACCATGAAACCTTTTTGTCATTTATTCTCTCTTGCCCTCTACTCTCAGTCCTCTCTTGTTCCTTCCACCTTGCTTAAAACCAATCACATTTCTCCATCCTCAGTTCCAAAGGTTCATCCACCTGAACTGTTAACCTAATTTATCTCACCAGAGACTGCCAGATCTGCTGAGTATTTCCAGCGTTTGCTGTTTTTACTTAAGAGTAATAGACATGTACAGCACGGAAACAGACCCTTCAGTCCAACTCGTCCACATCAACCAGATATCCGAAATTAATCTAGTCTCCACTTGCCAGCACTTGATCCATATCTCTCCAAACCCTTCCTGTTCATATACCCATTCAGATGCCTTTTAAATGTTGTAATTGTACCAGCCTCCACCACTTCCTCTGACAGCTCATTCCAAACATACATCACCCAGTGTTTGAAAAAGTTGCCCCTTAAGTCCCTTTTAAATCTTTTCCCTCTCACACTTAACTTATGCCCTCTAGTTTTGGACTCCCCTACCCCAATTTATGATCCTGTCTAATCACCCTTTCTATGCCCATGATTTTATAAATCTCAATAAGGTTACTTTTCAGCCTCCAACGCTCGGGGGGGGTGGGAGGGGGGGTGGGGGTGAGGGGGGGGGGTGGGGGTGAGGGGGGGGTGGGGGTGGTGGGGAGGGTGGGGGTGGGGAGGGGGGTGGGGGTGGTGGGGAGGGTGGGGGTGGTGAGGGGGGTGGGGGTGGTGGGGAGGGGGGTGGGGGTGGTGGGGTGGGGGCGGGGGGGTGAGGGGTGGTGGGGTGGGGGCGGGGGGGTGAGGGGTGGTGGGGTGGGGGCGGGGGGGTGAGGGGTGGTGGGGTGGGGGCGGGGGGGTGAGGGGGGGTGGGGTGGGGAGGGGGGTGGGGGTGGTGGGGAGGGTGGGGGTGGTGAGGGGGGTGGGGGTGGGGGGGTGGGGGTGGGGAGGGGGGTGGGGGTGGGGGGGTAGGGGTGGGGAGGGTGGGGAGGGGGGTGGTGGTGGTGGGGGGGGCGGGGGGGGGTGAGGGGGGTGGGGGTGGTGGGGAGGGGGGTGGGGGTGGTGGGGAGGGGGGTGGGGGTGGTGGGGTGGGGGGGTGGTGGGGAGGGTGGGGTGGGGGGGGTGGTGGGGAGGGTGGGGTTTGGGGGGGTGTGGGGAGGGTGGGGTTTGGGGGGGGGGGTGGGGGGGGTGGGGTTGGTGGGGAGGGGGGGTGGGGGGGTGGGGGTGGTGGGGAGGGGGGGTGGGGGTGGTGGGGGTGGTGGGGTGGGGGGGTGGGGGGTGGGGGTGGTGGGGGGGGGGTGGGGGGGTGGGGGTGGTGGGGGGGTGGGGGTGGTGGAGAGGGGGGTGGGGGTGGTGGGGGGGGTGGGTGGTGGGGGTGGGGGTGGTGGGGTTGGAGGGGGGTGTGGGTGGTGATCAGAGTCCCCTCCCTCACTTACCCAGCTCGGATTTGCCGTACTTGTGGCCGGCCACCTGGTGGCTGAGGGGGGTGCAGCCGTTCGGGAAGCGGTGTAGCCCGAGGCCGAGGCCGAGGCCGAGCCCAAGGCCCAGGCTGGAGGCCGGCCCGGCTGAGCTCAGGCCGCTCTCCATTGCCCCGAGTGGCCGTGCTCCTAGCCGCCCACAGGCCCCCCGCCGCCGCCTCTCCCTGTCCCGGTGCCGCTCTCGCTCCAGGTCCCGCTCCGCCGCCGCCGCCGCTTCAAATCCATCGAGAGGCTTCGGGAGCGCGAGCTTCCCCCCGCCCCCTGACTCCCGCCTCTCTCCCCCCCCACCCCCAACACACACAGACAGAGAGCAGCCGGTCCGCCCCGACACTCCGCTTCCGTGTCTCAGACAACCCGGAACTGACGGCACCGCGCACGGAGCAGCTCCGGGAACAGGGGGATAGAGCAATGCAACAGGGTCCGGGGGGGATAGAGCAATGCAGCAGGGTCCGGGGAGGGGAGGGGAGGGATAGAGCAATGCAGCAGGGTCCGGGGTGGGAGGGGAGGGGAGGGGAGGGATAGAGCAATGCAGCAGGGTCCGGGGTGGGAGGGGAGGGGAGGGATAGAGCAATGCAGCAGGGTCCGGGGTGGGAGGGATAGAGCAATGCAGCAGGGTCCGGGGTGGGAGGGGAGGGGAGGGATAGAGCAATGCAGCAGGGTCCGGGGTGGGAGGGGAGGGATAGAGCAATGCAGCAGGGTCCGGGGTGGGAGGGGAGGGATAGAGCAATGCAGCAGGGTCCGGGGTGGGGTGGGAGGGGAGGGATAGAGCAATGCAGCAGGGTCCGGGGTGGGGTGGGAGGGGAGGGATAGAGCAATGCAGCAGGGTCCGGGGTGGGGTGGGAGGGGAGGGATAGAGCAATGCAGCAGGGTCCGGGGTGGGGTGGGAGGGGAGGGATAGAGCAATGCAGCAGGGTCCGGGGTGGGGTGGGGTGGGAGGGGAGGGATAGAGCAATGCAGCAGGGTCCGGGGTGGGGTGGGAGGGGAGGGATAGAGCAATGCAGCAGGGTCCGGGGTGGGGTGGGAGGGGAGGGATAGAGCAATGCAGCAGGGTCCGGGGTGGGGTGGGAGGGGAGGGATAGAGCAATGCAGCAGGGTCCGGGGTGGGGTGGGAGGGGAGGGATAGAGCAATGCAGCAGGGTCCGGGGTGGGAGGGGAGGGGAGGGATAGAGCAATGCAGCAGGGTCCGGGGTGGGAGGGGAGGAGAGGGGAGGGATAGAGCAATGCAGCAGGGTCCGGGGTGGGGTGGGAGGGGAGGGATAGAGCAATGCAGCAGGGTCCGGGGTGGGAGGGGAGGGATAGAGCAATGCAGCAGGGTCCGGGGTGGGAGGGGAGGGGAGGGATAGAGCAATGCAGCAGGGTCCGGGGTGGGAGGGGAGGGATAGAGCAATGCAGCAGGGTCCGGGGTGGGAGGGGAGGGGAGGGATAGAGCAATGCAGCAGGGTCCGGGGTGGGAGGGGAGGGGAGGGATAGAGCAATGCAGCAGGGTCCGGGGTGGGAGGGGAGGGATAGAGCAATGCAGCAGGGTCCGGGGTGGGAGGGGAGGGATAGAGCAATGCAGCAGGGTCCGGGGTGGGAGGGGAGGGGAGGGGAGGGATAGAGCAATGCAGCAGGGTCCGGGGTGGGATAGAGCAATGCAGCAGGGTCCGGGGTGGGAGGGGAGGGATAGAGCAATGCAGCAGGGTCCGGGGTGGGAGGGGAGGGATAGAGCAATGCAGCAGGGTCCGGGGTGGGAGGGGAGGGATAGAGCAATGCAGCAGGGTCCGGGGTGGGAGGGGAGGGATAGAGCAATGCAGCAGGGTCCGGGGTGGGGTGGGAGGGAAGGGATAGAGCAATGCTGCACAGTCCGGAATAGAGTACCAGCTCTGGGGGGATAGAGCAATGCAGCAGGGCCGAGGGGAGATGGTGATATGACAATGCAGCAGGTCTGGAAGATTACGCAGGTGATAGAGCAATGCAGCAGGTCCGGGGAGGAGAGGATTGAGTTATCCAGCAAGTCCCCCCCGGGGGGGGGGTGGCTGGGGAATACAGTAATATAGGGGGTTGGGGGGAGAAAGTGAGGACTGCAGATGCTGGAGATCAGAGCTGAAAATGTGTTGCTGGAAAAGCGCAGCAGGTCAGGCAGCATCCGAGGAGCAGGAGAATCGACGTTTCGGGCATAAAAGATTCCTGAAGAAGGGCTCATGCCCGAAACGTCGATTCTCCTGCTCCTTGGATGCTGCCTTGACCTGCTGTGCTTTTTCAGCAACACATTTTTCAGCTCGGAATACGATAATGCAGCAAGTTCAGAGGATACGCTGGGGTTCAGCGATAAAAGAAATGGGGAGAAATAGATCAATGCAGAATGTCCGGGGATAGAGTCATAAGAGTCCACAGGCGATAGTGCAATTCAGGATGTGCATGGAGTGTAGACATATCAGTGGACTGAGCACAGAAGTCACCTTGGTCAGGAGCATTTGCAATTTGTTGAGTGAGGAAGTTAAGAATTTCACCCTCAGACAATTGGTTCCTTCTCCACGATGTGGGAAGCTGGTGAGTATCTGGTAAGTGGTTAAGCTCTACTCTATTCTTAAAGTTTAAAATAGTACAGGAACTGGTTGCAGGCTAATTAAAATATGTGTCACAAATTGAATAAAGTATTTAAATAGTTAATTTAAGGCAGCATACTAAGGATGGTAGGGCAGGTGATGGAGCATCTTACTGCTCCTGAATACCAATACGACCCAGGGGAAAGACATCTTCAGACGTTATAACTCAAACAATTTAACTTGAGCAGTTTTGGCTCAGAATTTAGGAACCAGAGGACAAACTACAGAGAGTGCAACACATCGGGGCGGGGTGGGGGAGGGGTGGGATAAACACTATTCTATACAGTCAACAGCATAAGTCAGAGCAGTATAGATTGTCAGCTGAGGAAATCTAAACCGAAACTGGGAAGGGAAGAATCCAGTTGGTGTGGCCAACATATGATATTGGTACGATAAGGAAAGAGATTCCGCTTGGACAGTACAGAAGACAAGGCACCAAATTTAAAAACAGCACCTGCCTATGATCTGAACCAAATATTGTAGCTTGTGAGGCTGTGGGGAATCTAGGGGCTGCACGTATTGGTTCAGTCTGCACTCAAAAAAGGATCAAAAACTTTTGTAAGTGTATGACAAGAATGAGTAGCTCGAGAGAATGTTGGCCCTTTAGAGGACAAGACCGGGAAGGTGACTGAGAACACAAAAGACAAATCGATATTTTGCCCCAGTTTTCATTGTGGAGGGCACTAAAGCCATCCCAACAGTAATAGATAATGCAAAGATGTTAGAAAAGGAGGCACAAAACCAAACGCCATCATTAGAGAAAAGGTACTGAGCAAATTATTGAGACCGAAGGCAAATCAGTCCCCATGGCCGACATCCTAGGGTCTTAAAGGAAATGTTTGAAGAGAAAATGAGGTCTGCAGATGCTGGAGATCAGAGATGGAAATGTGTTGCTGGAGAAGCGCAGCAGGTCAGGCAGCATCTAGGGAACAGGAGAATCGACGTTTCGGGCATTAGCCCTTCTTCAGGGATTCTTCAGGGATTCTCTTAAAGGAAATGGCAGAGAGATAATGGACACGTTGATTATAATATTACAAAATGTCTTGGATTCTGGAAAGTTCCGGTAGATTGGAAAAATGCTAATCTAATGTCCTTATTCAAAAAAACAGGGAATGGTGAAGGTAGGAAACTCCCAACCAATTAGTTTAACATCTGAAGTAACAAGACATTTGGCAAGTCAAAACGCAATCTATCAGAGTCAACATGGTTTTATGAACAGTAAATTGTGTTTTACTGATTTCCTAAAGCTCTTCAAAGATGTAACAAGCAAAGTGGATAATAAGGTTCCTGTAGAAGTTGTGTATATGAACTTCCAGAGGCATCTGATTAAGGTATTACATTAAAAAGTTAACATGCAAGGTAAGATCACAATGAAGATCAGTGGACTTAAAACATTAACTTTGTTTTTCTTTCTGTAGATGCTGGCATACCTGCTGTGTTTCTTAACACGCTGCTTTTGTTAGGTGTATTGTTAGGAGTAATACATTGACTTGGACAGAGGATTAAAAATGTGTTGCTGGAAAAGCGCAGGTCAGGCAGCATCAAAGGAGAAGGAGAATCGACGTTTCGGGCATAAGCCCTTCTTCAGGAATGAGGAGGGTGTGCCAAGCAGGTTAAGATAAAAGGTAGGGAGGAGGGACTTGGGGGAGGGGCGTTGGGAATGCGATAGGTGGAAGGAGGTTAAGGTGAGGCTGATAGGCCGGAGAGGGGGTGGGGGCGGAGAGGTCTGGAAGAAGATTGCAGGTCAAGAAGGCGGTGCTGAGTCTGAGGATTGGGACTGTGAAAAGGTGGGGGGAGGGGAAATGAGGAAGCTGGAGAAATCTGTATCATCCCTTGTGGTTGAAGGGTTCCTAGGTGGAAGATGAGTCGCTCTTCCTCCAGGCATCGTGTTGCCATGGTCTGGCGATGGAGGAGGCCAAGGACCTGCATGTCCTTGACGGAGTGGGAGTGGGAGGAGGAATTAAAGTGTTCAGCCACGGGGGTTGTGTTGGTTGGTGCAGGTGTCCCAGAGGTGTTCTCTGAAACGTTCCGCAAGTAGGCGGCCTGTCTCCCCAATGTATAGGAGGCCACATCGGGTGCAGCAGATGCAGTAAATGATGTGTGTGGAGGTGCAGGTGAATTTCTGATGGGTATTGAAGGATCCCTTGGGGCCTTGGAGGGAAGTGAGGGGGGAGGTGTGGGCGCAAGTTTTGCATTTCTTGCGGTTGCAGGGGAAGGTGCCGGGAGTGGAGGTTGGGTTGGTGGGGGGTGTGGATCTGACGAGGGAGTCGCGGAGAGAGTGGTCTTTCCGGAACACTGATAGGGGAGGGGAGGGAAATATATCCTTGGTGGTGTGGTCCGTTTGGAGGTGGCGGGAATGACGAAGGATGATCCGATGTATCTGGAGGCTGGTGGGGTGGTAGGTGAGGACTAGTGGGGTTCTGTCCTGGTGGCGATTGGAGGGACGGGGTTCAAGGGCGGAGGAGCGGGAAGTGGAGGAGATGTGGTGGAGAGTATCGTCAACCATGTCGGAGGGGAAATTGGACAGAGGATTGGCTAACATACAGAAAGCACAGTTGGGATAACTGGATCTTTTTGCCGTTGGTAAGCTATAACTACAGAGTGCCTCAGGATTCATACCTCAGACCCCAAATATTTACAGTATATATTAATAACATGAATGCAGGGATCAAATCCAGCATAGCCAAATTTACAGATTAGACTAAGATAGGTAGGACATAAAGTTGCAAAAAAGCAATAAGACATTTACAAATGGATATGGATAGGTGAATTGGCCAAAATTCAGCTCATGGAGTTTAATGTGGAATGGTGGAGGCTGGTACAATGCAGCATTTAAAAGGCATCTGGTGGATATATAAATAGGAAGGGTTTAGAGGGATATGGGCCAAGTGCTAGCAAATGGGACTAGATTAAGTTACGATATCTGGTCAGCATGGACGAGTTGGACCGAAGGGTCTGTTTCCGTGCTGTATATCTCTATGGCTCTAAATGTCCAGTTATCCATTTTGGATAGAAGAATAGAAATGCAACTTACTATCTAAATGAAGAGAAACTTGAAAATGCTTCTGTGAGAGGCATCTGGGTGTCCTTGTGCATGCATTGCAGAAAGCTGGAATGGAGGTTACAGCAGGAAAGAAGAAGGGGAAATTGAATTTTTTAGTAGTTATTGCTAAAGGAATAGAATGTAGAATTAGGGAAGTTTTGCTGCAACTGTACAAGGCATTGGTGAGCTGCCATCTGGAGTTCTGCATATGATTTTGGTCCCCTTACTTGAGGAAGGATGTAGTAGAATAGGAGGCAGTTTAGAGCAATTTAACTAGATTTAATTCCAGAGATGAAAAGCTTATTTTATGAGGGGAGATTGAGCAGTTTAGGCCGATGCTCAGTGGAGTTCAGAAGAATTAGAGGAGATCTAATTGAGATATGTAAGATACAAAAGGAGTTTTGTAAAGTAGACATGGTGTGGATGTTGGGCAATCTAGTATGAGAGGTCATAGATTTAGACTAAGGGTGGCAAATTTAATACAGAGAACAGGAGGAATTACTTCTCCCAAGGGTCATGAATCTGTGAAATTTGCTACCCTAGAGTGCGGTAGTCACTGGGATACAGAATAAATTTAGATTTAAATTTTATTGTCATGTGTACTTAAGGGGTGCAAGTGTACAATGTCACCACACATGACACCATCTTTCGTGCAAAATACCTGTACACAAAGTCATAGTTACAGAACTAAAAGAATACAGAAACAAGGTAAAAAGTATAGCACTTCAGTCTTCTTAGTACAAAAGTGAAAAAAAAGAAACAAAGTTAAAAGGTCAACTATTACAGTTCTTTCTTAAGCTGTGGTTCTGTAGATACTCCAAGCTAGTCTTTCCCCTGTGCTGGGCTAAGACTAACTTGTGCTTGCAAGCCACCTTTTCCATTGACCAGCATTGCTGACCTCCATTGGGCACACCAAGCTTCACCGTCGCTCACAAGGCTTCGGCCCCAACCGCTGCTTCAATGCTGCCGTTCTTAGCAACCGACCGCTCCTGCCTCATCGCTGACCACTGTCACCATCCTTCGCTGCCACTGTCAGTATCTGGGCTCGTGCTGGACCCCAACCACTCCCATCCTCCATTGCTGCATGAACCGCCTCACTGCAGAGTCCTGCTCTGATACCGCTCTGGACATCGACCAAGCTGTGAGGCCATCAACCATGACGAGCCACCTTGTGGCTGACCATCAAAGTCCCCCAGTGGCTGCCATTGCCACCTACACAACCAAGTTCTACAGACTAAAGGACAAAAAGAAAGAAAGAGTAAAAGCAAGTAGGGAAGAAAGAAAAATGGTCAGAATGGATGGGCTCTGGTGAAGAGCCCTACTCTATCGCCATCTTGACCATGGAGGAGTCATTTAAGGAGGAGGTATATTTTTATTCAGTAATGGACTAAATAATTAGAGGCAGCAGGTTGTGCATTATGTTTTCACACTGAAGGTTTGGAATTTTTGGGGGGACTTAGGAAAACATACATGGCTTGAAAAAACTTACTATTTTTAGTTTGAGACGTATTGCAAAAATCTTGGCAATAGCTTGATATGTAAAACAGTTGCTCCTGAGAAAGAGAGATAACCTCAATGTAAGTTCAAAAGTTCCAGATCAGAATTGTTTGGTTAAATCGCTGAAGTGGTTACTTGAAGCTTTGGAAGTCTAAGCTCGGTTGTATGAAGGCTGCTGACGGAGGCTATCAGACTCTCAAGATGGGGAACTGAAGCCAAATATTAATCAAGCTGTATACAAATAAAAGAGAAGGAAGTTCTCTCTAGTGTAAGTACTGTTAAAGAGAATTGGTGGGATGAATAGGATTGTATTTGACTGGGTGTTCCAAAAAGTTCAGTTTTGTTATGTGTAATTGATTTCATTTAATGTATTTTATCTTAACTTTATTTCATTTTGCATAATAAACTTTTGTTTCATTGTTTAACCCAAATCTGAAACTTTGCATGTTTGTGTTTCAGTGAAAGACAACCTCATTAACACACAATAATTATGTTCTATCAAGGCAGATTTCTGGTTGGGATCTGACTTGTCCAGTAATAGCATCAGCTGGGGTCATAACCAAAGAATATACATAAATGCGTCTTTTTCTGGTCGACAGGATATGATGAGTGGAGTACCGGGGGTCTCTGCTGGGGCTGAACTTTTCCTGATTTATGTCAGCGACTTAGATGAGAGAGGAAAGGCGTGTTGACTGAATTCACAGATGACACCACGATATGTAGGAAATTGTGTTGTGAAGGGGACTTTAGGAGGATTCAGGCAGTTATAGATAGGTTGTAAATGGACAGTAATCTGGCAGGTGGAGGATAATATGGGAAAATATGAAGTTGTTACCTTCAGCAGGAAGAATGAAAATGCAAAGTATTTCCTAAATGGACAATGACTGCAGAATTCCAAGGTGCAGAGGAATCTTGGTGTTCCAATGGATGAGTCACAAGATGCGGCCCCAACAACTAATCAAGAAGACCAATGGAATGGTATCTTTATTTGCGAGAGGAACAGTGAGGATGTTATGCTCCACTTTTACATTGGACATTTGTGAGATTCACTGTGTGCAGTGTTGGTCTGTTGATATATGGTGGCATTTCAGTGGAGGTTCGCAAGATTGATACCTTGAATGAGCAAATTCTTCTGTGAAAAGGTTGAACACTGGAGTTGAGAAACACGAGAGGTGACCTGATTTGAAATGTATAAGATCCTGGTGGATTTGATAAGGTGGATATGGAAGGGACTTCCATAGGGGATAGAGTAATGAAGCATTTAGAGGGAGGGACAACAATGAAGCATGTAGAGCAATACTTCCCAAACATTTTCTCACAGTGATCCCATTTTGGCGCTTGACAATAGCAATGACAGCAGCGCAGGGGGAGCAGGCCAGGGATCTGTGGGAATGAGCGACATCTGTCATGTGATGGTGGTGAGCAGCCGAAGAGATCAGGATAGGGAAGAGATCTGTGGGGTGAGGTGGGAGTTTGCAGAATTTTTTTGCCCTTCTCCACAGGTCATTCAGGTCTCAAAGTTCAGGCAGTTAGGTCAAGCTCATCACGCTGATGATATAAAGGGGCCACCGCGAACTTCGTGCTTCCACACCTTCCAGGTAAAGCAGCACTTTACTTGCACTTCTCTCAATCTAGTCTACTGTATCCGCTGCTCACAATGTGGTCTCCTCTACACTGAGGAAATGAGGCATAGACCACTTCGCAGAACCCTTAACCTCTGCCTGCAAAAAAGAAAACTTGAAAGGGTTCGGAAAAGATTTACAAGGATGTTGCCAGGGTTGGAGGATTTGTGCTATGAGGAGAGGTTGGATAGGCTGGGTCTGTTTTCCCTGGAGCATCGGAGGCTGAGGGTTGACCTTATCGAGGTTTGTAAAATCATGATAGTCATAGATAGGGTAAATAGACAAGGTCTTTTCCCTGGGGTAGGGGAATCCAAGACTAGAGGGCATAGATTTAGTGTGAAAGGGGAAAGATTTAAAAGGGAGCTAAGGGGCAACTATTTCAGGCAGAGGGTGGTGCTTGTATAGAATGAGCTGCCAGAGGAAGTGGTGGAAGCTGGTACAATTACAACATTTAAAAGGACTCTGGATAGGTGTATGAATAGGAAGGGTTGGGAGGGATATGGGCCAAATGTTGACAAATGGGACTAGATGAATTTAGGATATGTGATCGGAATGGACGAGTTGGACTGAAGGGTCTGTTTCAATGCTATACATCTCTATGACTGTGTAACTATTGCCTCTCTCTTGACCTGGGACGTCACAAAATACTCACTAACACAAGACAGGAGAGTGCTGGAGTCGTACATTGCTTCTCTGTGGCCAACAGTCTGAGAACTCTTTGCACTTTAGGTTTCCTGCTGCAGTAACACCAACTTGGGAGCGGAGAGCCAGCTACACTTAGTTTGGGTTGGGCTGGTTGAACAGAATAAGGGTGAAAAGAGGGGAGACTGGGATTTGGGACAGGCAGTAAGGAAATTTCTGCCTAGTGCAAGCTGAAGAACCAGAAGATGTAAAACTGCAGAATCATAAATGTCAGAATGGGAAAAAAAGTGTGACAAGTTTATAAAGACTGAAATAATTATAGTTGCTAATGTTGGAATTCCAATGGGCAGAGTTAGCACAAAAATATGTAAACAGGAAGAAAGGATCCCTAGACATTAAGTGCAAATAGACATAGGTTTTTTTAATCTACTAAATACAGAATTAGCGAATTCTGAAATCGCAGAGAGAATAAGAGACGTTCAGGTAGAGAAAATATTTCCTACTGATCTTATGGAATACCAACATCCAAAAGAATGGTTTCCATGCTTTATGTGTTGGACCATCTTTATTTTTTTGCAGCTTGCTGTAATTAAGCCTTTCAAATCAAAAATAAAGTCTTGTGCAGTAATTGTAGACGTTTGAAGTATGACAAGACGTTTAAGTTTGACAGGGTCCATTTCTTTTTGTTGAGAATTATAACCTCAGATATATTGTGGCTATGAACATATCAGCTGAAAAATGCTTGTTGATCTTTTCTGTTTCTACATAGTTAACTTTTCCAATCAAGTTTCTGCCTAGCCATAATTCAGAAGGGGCACTAATTAATTATTACAAATGACGTTGATTGTAGCAATAATGGTGCATCTTCCTTCCTTCTTCTTTTCAATGGCTTTTGAAAGAGTCACCCATTTATTTGCTGTTTATGTACATGGACCTTTCTTGTTCCTGCTGTTTCCTAGTCTATCAGAAACTCAGGGATTTTTTTCTTAACAACATCACCTGATGACACCCAGCTCTATCTTTCCACCACCTCTCTTCATCCTTCTATTCCCTCTGTGCTGTTAGATATCTGACTCTATGTCATGGATAGCATGCAACTTTTAACATCCATCTCTGTCCCTATTCTCACCACCTACAGATTTTGATTTAATTTTTCCTCTACTTTTAAGTAGAGGCTGGAGTTTCCTACACTCTGTGTGTTTGGAAGTTCTGACCTCACAAGGACCACGTTAAGACTGTGGTAAAAGGTAAACCAAAAGTCGGGTTTATTTTCACACACTGTAAGACAACACTTAACAAACATACATAGAGGTACAGAATTGGAAGAAATTAAGAGATTATTCAATAAGTAACAACTTAAGTACAAAAGGACAAACTGAGGAATACCACTTTAAAAATGTCCTTGTTTGAAAGTTGGTGCCCAAAAGTTCAAAGTTGGTTCTGGATGTAGGTTTGCTTGCTGAGCTGGAAAGTTCGTTTTCAGATGTTTTGTCACCATACTCGGTAACACCTTCAGTGAGCCTCCGGATGAAGCACTGGTGGTATCGTCCACTTTCTATTTATGTGTTTCGGTTTGGTGATGTAATTTCCTGTGGTGACATCATTTCCCATGGTGATGTCATTTCCTGTTCTTTTTCTCAGGGGGTGGTAAATGGGATTCAAGTCAATGTGTTTGTTGATAGAGTTCCGGTTGGAATGCCATGCTTCTAGGAATTCTTGTGCATGTCCCTGTTTGGCTTGTCCTAGGATGGATGTGTTGTACCAGTCGAAGTGGTGTCCTTCTTCAGCCATGTGTAAGGATACTAGTGAGAGTGGGTCATGTCTTTTTGCGGCTAGTTGATGTTCATGTATTCTGATGGCTAGTTTTCTGCCTTTTTGTCCAATGTAGTATTTGTTACAGTTCTTGCAAGGTATTTTGTAAGTGACATTAGTTTTGCTTGTTTTCTGTATAGGGTCTTTCAAGTTCATTAACTGTTGCTTTGGTGTGTTGGTGGATTTGTGGGCTACCATGATGCCAAGGGGTCTGAGTAGTCTGACAGTCATTTCCAAGATGTCTTTGATGTAGGGGAGAGTGACTAAGGTTTCTGGACATGTTTTGTCTGCTTGATGGGTTTGTTGCTGAGAAATCAGTGGTCTGTGCTCATTGGGTACTGATTCTTTTTGAATATGCTGTATAGGTGATTTTCCTTTGCTCTTTGAAGTTCTACTGTGCTGCAGTGTATGGTGGCTCATTGAAATAATGTTCTAATGCAGCTTTGTTTGTGGATGTTGGGATGATTGCTTCTGTACTTCAATATTTGGTCCGTATGTGTTGTTTTCCTATAGACATTGGTTTGAAGTTCCCCTAGATGAATGAGTTCTTATTTCAGGTGAAGAGCTTATGCTCGAAACGTCAATTCTCCTGCTCCTTGAATGCTGGCTGACCGGCTGTGCTTTTCCAGCACCCCACTTTTCAACTCTGCTCTCCAGCATCTGCAGTCCTCACTTTCTCATAGTTGTAATGAGGTCAGCCAAGTGAAACTCATAGAATGTGAGTTCCCAATTGGAGCTGTTAAACTAGTCCCATCAGGGAGCCCTGGCTGACAGATATAAACAGGAGTCTCTCCTGGTGGTGGAATTTGAATAAAGATTTGTGCACTTTGTGTCTTTCACTGTGTCTCACACCTGCACAAAAAAAAATAAACAGGAGTCTCAGAAGTTCTGTTCACTCTGAGCTGACTCTGAGGGGGCTGGATTTGTGTCAAGGACTCTCCATTCATTGTCATGGAGGGGACTGACTCTGCTGGCTGATGCTATAGTCAGTGTGTTACTGTTAGTTTCTGCTTCTCTTTTTTGAAGGGGCAAACCTGATTACTGAACTGGCTGAATTATTTAGCCAGTTTGTTAACTGGTATTCCTTTTAGTGAGGACTGATTGTTAAACTCCTGATGCACATAATGTGTTTCAGGTGTAACTCAGTTCTCATTAGGGGGTTTTTGTTTCACTGGCTGTTACTCTTTTCTCATTTTACTCTTTTTTTTGAGAAAAGGACAATGTTAATTTTGTGATAGGGCTTAGCCCTTGGAGGAGAAAGTGAGGTCTGCAGATGCTGGAGATCAGAGCTGGAAATGTGTTGCTAGAAAAGCGCAGCAGGTCAGGCAGCATCCAGGGAACAGGAGAATCGACGTTTCGGGCATAGGGCTTATGCCCGAAACGTCGATTCTCCTGTTCCCTGGATGCTGCCTGACCTGCTGCGCTTTTCCAGCAACACATTTCCAGCTTAGCCCTTGGACTCTAGTTTTCTTTGTTTTTTTTGTATGTGTCTTCACTTTTTATTGGTATTTTGAGTGAGCCCTTGTGGAAGACATACATTTTACCAGAGGAGCTGTTCCTGTGGGGAGGCCTAGCCCTGGGACTGGGACTGGGCCTCTGAAGATTGAACACCTGTGTGTGTGCTGGGAGGTGAGCAGTTGCTGTATCCTGGAGTTTGGCAGCAGACCTTTCCTTCAGGAGTGGACTAAACCCCCCTGTGAGTTAACTGCACCTGTACTATGTTCCTGTGAGTGGGCCTGGTTTTCCAAGGCTGGGCCCGGACTCTATGGAGACTGAACACCTGTGTGCTGTGGGGTGTGCATTTGCTGCCTTCAGGAGTGGGGTCTGCCCTTGGTTGTGGACTCTGTTTTTAGCAACGGACTCTACAGTTTGGAGCGGACTCTATTTCCGACAACGTACATCGTTTACTGGAGTGGACTCTTCCTAGAAATGGATTCTATATTTTGAAGACTGTATAGATTTGGACTGTGTACGAGAAAAGATTCTGTATTTTTTTGGTAATTAACTGTATTGTGGTATTTCCTGGGTCTATCACCTGCACCGTCTTGTGTGTGCCAGGGTCTGGCAGGCCTTACTGTGAGCTGGGAGGCTCATGGGTCGTCCTGAAAGCTGTCACCCCGAGAGCCAGAGGGCGGGTAGGCCATTCTGTGAACCTGAAGGTTGGCAGGCTGTCCCAAAAGCCAGAGGGTGGGTAGGCCACCCTGATGCAAGTCGCCCCGAGAGCCAGATGGGGGGTAGGCTGTTCTGAGCGCTGTCGTCCCGAGAAGGGGTAATCGGGACGGGCTGTCCTAGAGGTGGTCGAAAGGTGTCAGAGCAGCCGAGAGCCAGAAGGCACATAGGGGCAGGCTGAGATCCGGAAGGCTTGTGGGCTACCCTGCCGCTGTCGTCCCAGGGAAGAGGACGGGCTGTCCTAGAGGTAACCGGAAGGTGTGCCAGGATAGCCCACTGGCCGGAGGCGCATCGGGGTGGGTGAGAGCCCAATGGTACATACGGACAGACCGAGAGCCAGAAGGCGGGTAGCCGTCCTCAGTGCTGTCACACCGGGCAGGCTGCCCCAGAGGTAGTCGAAAGATGCTGACAGTGGTTAGTACTGAAGGTGGGTAGGCCATCCTGACCGCTGTCACCCCGGGCAGGTACCGGGGCAGGCTGTCCTAGAGGTGATCGAAAGGTATGTCAGGACGGGCCGAGAACTGGAAGGGGCATGGGGTGGACCGAGAGCCGGAAGGTGGGTAGGGGCAGGCTGCCTTAGAGTGGTTGGAAGGTGGGAGGGGCGCGGGCTTTGTATGTAACAGTATTGTCTAATGTACAAATGTCGTTGTCACTGTCTTGTCATATGTGGAACTGGGATTTGAGATTTGTCCTCATCTCCCTGTAAAATGGTTAAACGGTAGGGTTTGGGGCCTAGCTCTGCTGCTCCTCTCCCTTGTAAAATTGCTGTCTCTTGTGTACAGCTGTAAATGTTTTTTGTAAACTGTTCTGTAATTTGTTTATTTTTTAATTTTTTAAATTTTATTGAACAGGAGAGTATAAGCACTACCGCAGTTAGGCGATAGTGTGGGGGTTTAGAAAAAAAAACGCATGTCAGATGAAAAAATAAACAGGAGTCTCAGAGGTTCTGTTCACTCTGAGCTGACTCTGAGGGGGCTGGATTTGTGTCAAGGACTCCATTTATTGTCAGGGAGGGGACTGACTCTGAGCTGGCTGCCCACATCCAATGTGTACTGATACTGTTGGTTTCTGTTTGTTTTTGGAGGTAACCTGATTCCTAAACTGGCTGAATTATATAGCCAGTTTGTTAACTGGTATTCCTTTTGTATTGAGGACTGATTTCTAAACTGGCTGATTTAAAGTATCACTGTTACAGGTATATTTCAGTTCTCATTAGGGAACTGTTGTCTCACTGGCTGGTTACAGCCTGTGTGTTATTCTTTGTCTTTTTCTCAAAGTAAAAGAGAAATGTTGATTTTGTGGTAGGGCTTAGGCCTTGCATCTTAGTTTTTTTAAAATGTTTTTCACTTTTTGGTGTTTGGATTGAGTCCCTGTGAGAAAATGAACCTTTCCAAATGAGCTGTTCCTGTATGGGTAGGCCTGGCCCTTTGGGGGTGACTAGGCCTCTGTAAAGACTGAACACCTGTGGATGTGCTGAGAGGTGAGCAATTGCTGCATTCTGGAATGGACCTTGCCTTCAGGAGTGGACTCTGCTTTCGGGAGTGGACCAAATCCCTGTGAGTTAACTGCAGCTTCACAATGCACTGTGTTCCTGTGAGTGGGCCTAGTTCTCTATGGCTGTACTAGACCGCTAAGGAGACTGAACACCTGTGTGCGTGCTGCGGGGTGTGCATTGCTGCCTATTGAAGTGGACTCTGCCTTTGGGCGTGGACTCTGCCTTGGTACTGGAAACTGAAGTGAGGATTTTATGAATTCTGTTTAATGTATGAGGGTTTTATAATTGATTGTGTTTGCGTGCAGGCCAGAGTGGGCTAGTCAGTACATGGGGGAGCTGGGAGCTGGAGAATTGATGTTTGGCCTGGGGGACTGTCTGTTAGCACGCAGGGTGGCTGGGATCTAAGCAGCTAACAGCGTGCCCATAGGAAAGCTGGTCAAAGGAGGGGCAGCCAGTCCGCAGGCTGGCTGGGGGCCGGAGGGTTGATGACTGACCTGGAGGAAAGGGGGCTGGGAGGAGCCTGTCAGTACACGGGGTGGGCGGGGCCTGACAACTGATAGTGTCCTCACAGGAAAGCTGGTATAGGGCAGGTCGGTCAATACATGGGGAGGCTGAGCCAGGCGGTTGACAGGCCCCAGGCTGGACAGGGTAAAGGCTCAGTCAGTATGCAGACCAGCCAGGTACTGGAAGTCTGACTGTAGGAAAGCAGGTTGGGGGTGGTTTGGTTAGTACGCGGGTGCCGGTGGCTGTCATCTGTCCCAGAGAAAAGCCCACCTGGGGAGGGTCAATCCGTATACAGGGCGGCCAGAGACCGGAAGACCGACAACTGTCTGCGGGAAGGCTAGGCAAGGACGGTCTGATCAGTATGTGGTGTGGAAGAGTGTCAGGTCTCTTCAGCTATATTGGGTCTGTGTTCTATGTACTGTTTCTCATTTGATTGCACTGTCTTGTCTCTGTTTGTTACTGTTACCTTTGTGATAAATGGAAATGAGATTTGAGGTGTGTCCTCATCTCCCTGAAAACTGGTCGAATGATGGGGTTTGGGTTTTGGCTTTGCTGCCCTTTCCCTTGTATATATTGAGGTTTTGTTTGTGAACTGCTGCTTTCTGTTTATTGTCTTTTGTACTGTTCAATAAAATAAAAAAAAAGAACAGGAGTGTCAGGGGTTCTTTTCACTCTGAGAGCTGGCTCTGAGGGAGCTGGATTAGTGTCAAGGACATAATCGGTGACTTGGTAATGGGGTACCGCCCTTTGTGGAGTTATTTCCTACATGAAATATTTGGGGATTGATTCACTATCAGATCGTATTATAGTTAAGCTGCATTATGACCACACGCTGCTAGGTGGAGCACCAAGCACACGTGTGCAAAATCATACCTGGGACTTGACTTGGTTCCTCTTTTCAGAGCAGTCCAGGTATTGATCCCACCGACGCCAGCACTCAATTTGATTGTTGACAATTTTCTACCATTGTGAGCCCAGATGCTTTTACCATTCAGCCCCTGTTCACAGGCTTTACAGTTTAACAGGGTAACAGTTGAAACTATTTGAAGTAGATCCCTACCAAAAAAGACGACACCACATCTTCATCAGTTTGGAGGGGCAAAAGAGAGTCATTGGAGGTAAGTAGGAATATATCCATGCCAGACACACCTGTTAATTGGGATAGAGCAGCAAAACTGCACAAATGCAAGTCTCGACACCAATGAAGCACTGAAATCAGCATGAACCGATAGCAAATAGATTGACTCCAAATTGATTGGGAGCACAGGACGCCACCAGAAACCTGTACCAGCTGCTCGATTGATAGAGGTACAGCACATCATTACAGAAATTGGTTGTGCTAGTTCAGGTGGATTTAGGCTGCTTTTTACTTTGTTCATTCATAGGAGCGGCACAGTGGTTAGCACTTCTGCCTCACACAGTACCAGGGTCCCAGGTTCGATTCCAGCCTCAGGCAACTGTCTGTGTGGTGTTTGCACATTTTCCCTGTGTCTGTGTGGGTTTCCTGCAGATGCTCTGGTTTCCTCCCACAGTCCAAAGATGTGCAGGTTAGGTGAATTGGCCATGTTAAATTGCCCATAGTGTTAGATACATCATTCAGAGGGGAATGGGTCTGGGTGGGTTACTCTTCGGAGGGTCGGTGTGGACTTGTTGGGCCTGTTTCCACACTGTGGGAAATCTAATCTGTAAGGGTATTGCTGGATAGCATTTATTACCTATCCCTAATTGCTACGGGTCTGGAGTCACATGTAGGCCAAAGCAAGTCAGGGTGGCAGTTTTCTTCCCTAAAGGACATTAGTGAGCCA
This sequence comes from Chiloscyllium plagiosum, assembly GCF_037043375.1. NCBI lineage: Eukaryota > Metazoa > Chordata > Chondrichthyes > Orectolobiformes > Hemiscylliidae > Chiloscyllium > Chiloscyllium plagiosum. The sequence goes on from NW_028270160.1 coordinate 55,494,565, forward strand.
GGTGGGTTTTTCCCAACAATTGGCAGTGCTTTGGTCATCATTAGGCCTTTAATTCTGGATAATTTTCATTGAATTCAAATTCCACCATCTGCCATGGCAGGATTCAAACCTCGGTCCCTGAACATTACCTGGGTCTTTGGATTAATAGTCCAGCTCATACCATTAGGCCTTTGCCTCCCCATGAAAACACTGGGAGTAGACACTGTTACATTAACGTAAGAACATTTCAGTTTTAAGTCACCTCCTGTGTTTTGTTAAACAGCCTTTAATATTTTCTAATCAACCTGTTCAGAAATGTTAAAACACACCTCTGCAGTGGGTGAGACTTGAATCCAAGCCTCTTGGTTTAGAGATAAGGATACTACTGCCGAACCACAAGTGGCCCAAACACCACAACCTTAATCAGCAATACCAGTTCCAGAGGAACCTCGATTATCTGAAGGACACGGGCAGGGAGTATTTCAGATTAGATTAGATTAATCTAATCTAATCTAATCTAATCAGACACGGGCAGGGAGTATTTCAGACGGTTAATCGAATTCTGGGTAATCGAATGCCGGACATCATAGTTTGGCTAATCATCGGGACCTTGTGATCTTGCCAGATAATCCGGTATTCGGATAATCGAGGTTCATTTGTATATCTGGCTGGTGTCTGTCTAATTCCTTAGGAACACGAATCAACTGAGTCACTATCATTGAGGGTAATTTTATATGGTAATCTATTCCATGCAGATAAAGGCCTGAGGATGCTGTACTCCTCTCCAAAAGGACTGCTCAGTCAGGATAATTTGTTCCATATGTACTTCCATTACAACCACTACCCAAACACTGCTTCATCTACCTTGCCACTTGCTGGCAATTTACCCCCTTCCAAATTTTTGTCCTACTCCGACAGAGAGCAACCTGCAGAGAGTGGAATACTGCACTTTGGTAAGTGTGGGAGTTAAGTAAATGAAGGAGGAGGAGGATTTTTCTTTATCACTGCTGTCTTCTTTTTCCTAACTACGTTTTCAGGGGCAGGAGCAGAGCAAGGATGCAAGAGCTGGGAGATTACTAAGGGATGAACTGAGAAGCACCAGGGCCAAGTAAAAATCAGAAAATAATAACAGACTAGAATTAAGGTTAAGGAAATGTTGTTAAAATTGAGTGATTAGAAAAATTATCAAGTAAGACTAAGTAAGTTTGTGTTCTAATCTTGGCAGGTCAGATCAACTAAGTAGAATGTGTGACCAATCATATGTGGGATTTCGTGGACCCTGCCGATATCCTCGGTGACTATGTGTGCAGCAAGTGCTCGCAACTGCAGAAACTTGAGACATGGTGGCTCATCCATGAAGCTAAGAGTTACATAGACAGCACATTTGAAGAGGGCTCAAGGGATTGAAGGAAAAAAGGGATTGTGTGACCACTAGGTAGTCAAAGATAATCAGGCAGGTAATGCAGGAGACCCCTGGGCTCCTCTTCATAAATCGGTTTTCCAGTTGGGAAGCTGATGAGGGTGCTGGTTCCTCAAGGGGGTGCAGAAAGAGCTAGGCTTCTGGCAGCATAAGCGACCCGACAATACAGGAGGGGAGGAAGAAGAAAGCAGGAGTGACAGAGTCTGGGGATTCATTAGTTAAGGGAACTGACGGGCATTTCTGCGGCTGCAGGCATGACTCTAAGATGTTGTCGTTGCTTCCCTATGCCAAGGTCAGGGTTGTCACTGAAGGAGGAGGGTGATGAGGCAGAGATTATGCTACACATTGGGAAACATTAGAGAGATAATGAAGGATGAGGTTTAGCTTCAAGAATTTAGGAGCTAGGCAGCAGATTAAAGAGCAGGATCTCAAAGGTCATAAACTCAGGATTACTCCTGGTGCTATGTGCTTGTAAGTGCAGAAATAGGACATTGGGACAGGTGAATGTGAAGCTCACGATTGATGCAGGAGGGAGGGTTTTAGGTTCTTGGATTACCCAGACCATTTCTGAGGAAGGTGGGACGACTGTACCTGAACCAGAATGGCACTGACTTCTTGTGAGTGATTAAAAAAAGGACACAGTCAAACTCCTGGGAATGTATTATAAACCCGCAAATAGTCAGCAGGTGATAGAGCTGCCGACATTGACAATTCCAGGAGGTGGGCAAAATTATATTAAGAGATAGAAACTTTCCCAATATTAATTAGGACATCATGCAAATATTTAGAGGGGATAGATTTCTTGCAAAGTAGCAAGAAATATGGAGAAAGTCCAACAAGGGACTGTCAAATGCTGGGTTAAAAAAGCCAGAGTTGGTAGTGGGAGATAATTTGAGTGATGCAGACCACAACATCATATGTTTTAGGTTTGCTAATGAAAAGGGGAAAGATGATCTGCAAAATAGGGCTTGGTTTTGGGGAAGGCAGCTTTTATTAAAACAGGCAGGATCTGGCCAAAGCAGACTGGGAACAGCTACTTGTGGTAGGATTGGTTGAGAGTGCTAGGCCTTATCTCATTGGAACGGCGAAGGATGAGGGGTGACTTGATAGAGGTTTATAAGATGGTCAGAGGAATAGATAGACAGTCAGAAACTTTTTCCCCAGGTACAACAGTGTTACAAGGGGACATAAATTTAAGGTGAAGGGTGGAAGATATAGGGGGGGATGTCAGGGGTAGGTTCTTTACCCAGAGAATGGTGGGGGCATGGAATGCGCTGCCTGTGGGAGTGGCAGAGTCAGAATCATTGGTGACCTTTAAGCGGCAATTGGATAGGTACATGGATGGGTGCTTAAGCTAGGACAAATGTTCAGCACAGAAGTCCTACCTATTTTTAAAAAAAAGCAAAATTAAGACAAAGTTCATCACTTATAGTCAACAGCTCCTGGGCTCCAAACGAATGACGTAATATCCTGAAGGCGCAGCCAGATGAGACTGCCGTTCCAGGACAGGAACGCTCTGTCAGGGAAGTGCAAGGGGAGCTTAGGAAGACAATTAGGAGAGCAAAGTAGGGATATGAGAAAACACAAACGCATAAGGTTAGGGAGAATCCCAAGATATTCCATAAATATATCAAGGGAAAGAGGATAACTATGGGAAGAGTAGGGATCAAGGAAACAATCTGTGCCTGGAGCAGAGGTTGGTTGGGGTGGCACAGTGGTTAGTACTGCTGCCTCAGAGCACCAGGGTCCCAGGTTTGATTCCAGCCTCGGGTGACTTGTCTGTGTGGAGTTTGCATATTCTCTCTGTGTCTGTGTGGATTTCCTCCCACAGACCAAAGATGTGCAGGTCAAGTGAATTGGACATGCTAAATTGCTCATAGTGTTAGGTGCATTAGTCAGAGGGAACTGGGTCGGCGTGGACTGGTTGGGCTGGAGGGCCTGTTTCCCCACTGTAGGTAATCTGATTAGATTAGATTAGATTACTTACAGTGTGGAAACAGGCCCTTCGGCCCAACAAGTCCACACCGACCTGCCGAAGCGCAACCCACCCATACCCCTACATTTACCCCTTTAACCTAACACGATGGGCAATTTAGCATGGCCAATTCACCTGACCCGCACATCTTTGGACTGTGGGAGGAAACCGGAGCACCCAGAGGAAACCTACGCAGACACGGGGAGAATGTGCAAACTCCACACAGTCAGTCGCCTGAGTCGGGAAATGAACCCGGGTCTCCGGCGCTGTGAGGCAGCAGTGCTAACCACTGTTACAGCATGTATACAGGGAGTAGAGAGATATTGGAGGTTTTCGTGGGTTTAAATGTGAACACACTTCCAGCTCTAGATGATTTATATGTGGAAGATGAGGAAATTACAGATGCCAAAGGACTGGAGAACAGCTAATTTCAATTTTCAACCAGGTTTCTATAGATAAACCCGAGATAAGGAAATTACTAGAAAAAATTCTGAAGGGGAGAATTCATCTCCACTTGAAAAGATTTGACCAAGAGGAGTCGGTATAGCTTTGTCAGAGGGATGTCATGCCTAACAAATTTGATTGAATTTTGCGAGGTGGTGGTCAGGTGTGTAGTTGACGGCAGTGCAGTTAATGTCGTCAATATGGACTTTAGCAAAGACTTTTAACAGGGTCCCGCATGGGAGACTGATAAAGAAGATAAAAGCACATGCAATTCAGGGTAACTTGGCAAGTTGGATCCAAAAATTGCCTTAATGGTAGGACATAGAGGATGGTGGAAAAAGCTGTCTGGCTGACTGGTATCACATGGAACAGTGCTGGGTGCTTTATTGTTCTATATATATATATATATATGATAATAGATGAGAATGATAAGCAAGTTTTCAGATGACACAAAGATTTGCTGAGTGGTTGACAGTGAGGAAGGAGGTTTTAGGTTACAGAAGGCTACAGATGGATTGGTCAGATGAGCAGATCAACACCATCAGGTTCTCTGGCCAACATCTGTGTCTCAGGCTTGCTGCAGAATAAAGCTCAGCACAAGCTGGAAGAACAAAATCTCGTTTTCTGCTTTTGAACCCTGCAGCCTTCTGGACTTGATGTTGATTTCAATAATATTAGTACCTGAACATCTTTTCCCATATCTTTAAGCCAACTCCCACACATCAGGCCTCGTCATCAAGAGTTGCTGCAATTCACTAACCATTGTCAGCTCCTAATGGTCCCCATTAACAGATATTGATTCCCTTCTGGCTGACCTTTACACCTTCCTTTGTCTGCCTAACTATTACTCTCTCTCAGCATCATCTCCACCTATCCTTTGCTCCTCCTCCAACCTCACCTTCAGCATGTATACCCTTTATCCTGCTATAATCAGTTCTTAAGTAGTCATTGGACCAGAAATGGTAACTCTGCTTTCTGTCCACAGATGTTATCAGACTTGCTGAGCTTTCCCAGCAGATTTTTATTTCTGATTTCTATCCACAGTTTTGGCTTGAATGATCTGTGCCCTTGTTTTGTTTGAGTGATGAACATTATCTAGATTAGATTAGATTAGATTACTTAGTGTGGAAATCTAGGACCACATCTCTTCTTTAGATCTTCTATAAAGATCTAAGCAGGCACTCAGGACCTTAGTTGAACATCTCATTTCAGAAGGTGACGCTTGCAACACTTGACAACCAATGCATCAGCCTCAGTTAGTCAAAGTCTCAGGGAAGAATGGACTCCACAATCCAATCATAATCCGAGATTGCTGCTTCTAGCTCCAACAAATATCTCACTAATATTCATTTGAAAGTAATGATGACAAAGGGTTATAATCTTACAATCCCAGCAGGAATCGAGTTTGTCCTATGTCTGTCCCGTGAACCACTTCAGTCTGGCTCCCCCCGAGCAGCGTATAAATGTTGATACCCAAGTAAACAATAAGGACTCTCTCATTTGTTGGAAACATTTGCTAGTGATATCAGAGAAAGAACATGCTGTAGTTGTCAGAATTTCAATCCAATCTGAGCTATAGCAAGACTCTCAGGCCACTGCATGACACACTTGAGCAAGACACGTGTAAGAAAATGAATCCTGCCTTACTTTGATGTATTTCCCATTGTAAATATATCTCCAGAATACGAAAATTAAAAGTATCGTGAGGCCAGCATGTTAACCAGGAAATTTAAATAAATGGGTTGTAAACAATGGATTGTGATAGTTATGAACAGTTATTTTAGCGCATGACAAATGAGTGCTTTCTTCACTTCCACTACTCCTAACTGTAAATATATCCAAGTAAATTCTGTACATCCAGACTCTCATCAAAGCTCTCTCAACTTTCATTACAATTTGCTTCATTCCGAGAACAGCAGAAATTGTGCGTCTATTCTCAGGGCTTCAGTATTTCATTTGACAGAAGTAGATATTTTGGACACAAATTAGTCTGGACAGTAGCACAAACAGACCGACAATTCACCCATCTGATGTTTATAATAGGCAGGAGAAACTATACCTCAACAGGAATTTGACTTTCTTTGCCATGGAAATTTACATTGACAAATCTAAACTGAGAAGTAAATAAAACAAAGAAAACTAAAAATGATATATGAGCAAAACTGTTCTACGAGGTTGTAGAGACTGGTGTGCGGATTATGTCTTGAAAAGTGATGTGCAGTACTACCTGATCAGCTACACCAGATCACTTAATCGAGACTGTCAATGATGCAGCAAGTTAAAAGCACGAATACTGACAAGCATATGAGAATGAGAAGGCCGTTTGAGATTGCTCTGCCATTCAATGAAATTATGTGATATCTGATAAAGGCTCAGCCCCATATTCTCATTATCCCCAATAACTGACTTCCTTGCTAGCCAAAAAACTACCTACCTCCGCTTTGATAACATTCAACGACACTGGAATTCTTTTCCTCCAGAAAGCAGTGGAGACAAAGATTAATAACAGAAAAAGACTCTCCCGATCCCAGTCTTAAATCGAAGACCGATTTTTTTTTGTAAACTGTGCTCATTTAGAATACCATTCTTTCAAATGCGGAAATACATAACCTGAAACACACATTTCATTAATGACTGAAAAGACCCGAGAATCAACAGTTAACTTAACAAAGGTCTTTTTTTTTAGGAATGAAGTAATCAGAGTTACAAATTCCCTCTGCCCTGGGACTAATTTATATACTTCGGAATTGGAATATGATGGAGAATTGACTTCTTGACTAAATGAAAGATTTTACATGGTATAAAATGTTTTACATTTATCTAGTTGCTACATTTATGTGCAAGTACAAAAACATACTGAGTGTTTTACGATTTATCAAGCATACATGTTTCAAAATGCCCTATTTCCACACAAGTACTCCAGTCATTTTGTCTAAAACATGCAAGTTTTACTGGTTCAATTAAATAAAAAAATCTTGCTGTGTAAATTATTTACATTCAAATACACTACAGAAAAAAAACCAAACTGATACTTGTCTGAAAGTAATTAAGCAAGGAGCAACTAGAGTCTATATATTGAAGAAAATGCACAAAGGAAATGTTGTTAAAGTGGTTGAGATTCTGAATGATTTCAAAGCTGTTCATCTCTCAGCCCTAACTTTGACAAAGGTAATGTATGGGTTTTATTTAAATACTTTTCTTATAAAACAATAGTGTTGAATGTGTGGAATGAGTTGATTAGGGATGCGGATAGTATGAGAAAGTTTAAATCATAACTAGACTGCGTTTTGAGAAAGTGGGCACCTTTTGAGTTTTTTTGCTCTTGGAGCAGAGGGTTTTTTTCCCCCATTCTCATCCACATTCAAATTGAAAGCAAGCAGATTATTTTAGACTTGGGCAAAACATCTTTTTGTAAACCTACATCTAGCCCAAAGCAACGATCGTTTAACTGTGCTTTGTACTCAAAAATACTTCACAGACAGTAAAGTGACTTGAGGCGTGCAGCGGTTGTGAAAGGTGCTATACAAAAACGTTTTTGTTCCCTCAAAGCATTAGCAAAAATAGTAGAACACAGATTTCAAACTCAATCCTTTATTGATCTGACTTTGTAAAATGATCAAAATAATAATGTCTACAATTTAGAAAAATTATTTTCATTGTACTACTACAATATTTTACTTCACACACACAAGAAAATACCACCAATCACAGACATTTTGTGAGAACATCTTAAATGATAAAGGCCAAGATTAGTGTTTTCACAGTCACATAGAATGGACCTTGATAAAAAATTAAGGTCTGAACTACATAGCTTACATCTATTTCATTTTACACCTTGCATGGTGTGCAATTATCTGTACATTGATACAGAACATGTTCTGACAGTTTCTTAATTAAAATATCCTTAGATCAGACTTCTCTTTTTTTGATTATCAGTGGCCCTACATTGTCTCCAGTTTCTTCATTGTGTTTGGTGTGAGAACCATCACACATTGGGAACTGAAATACAAAAAAAAGAGAAAAAGTTAGTTTTCTAGTTCAAGCACAGGTTTCTGGTTTTAGGTTTAATGCACGAACGTAATAAAATTCTTCTTCACTTCACTTTTGGAGAGGGATGATGTCAGTTGTAAAGCTCAAGTAAAGTAAGAAACTTTCAAAAAATATTCAATAAAGTGCTATAGAATAGGCTTGAGAGCGAAATTGACAGCTATAAGATTTAAAGGGACAGTAAGGAATTAGCTAATGGACAGAAAGCACAGGGTATGTACTGAACAGATATTTTTTTGGACTGGAGGGAGTCTATATTGATCCCCTCCAAGGAGTCAGCAAAATGTTGCAAATGATAAAATTCAGACGGTTTTAACTTTTTATGGAATTTTTCCATTTTTTTCTTATTTTGTACCTGCCTTTGGATATAGATAGCAACAGTTCAAGTATTTCCAATAGATAGCAAACTTGCAAGTGTAACCTTTGGTGGAGAGAATAGCAGCAGATCTGGACAGAGAACATTGTTAGACAGTGAAACTGAGATGCGTATAAAGTGGGAGAAAGTGAGGACTGCAGATACTGGAGAACAGAGTTGAGTGTGTGGTGCTGGAAAAGCGCAGGTCAGGCAGCATCCGAGGAGCTGGAGAATCAATGTTTCGGGCATAAGCCCTTCATCAGGAATGAGCTGTGAAGTGATTCATTTCACAGGAGGAATCAGGAGACGCATAAATGAAATGGTGGAATTTAAAAGGGAATATACAACAGAGAGACACACTGAGAATAATTAACAACTTGTGTACAGCTACATACTATTCAAGACATAATCAAACACTAAGCAATGCTGAAAAATGAACAAAATATCGAGGGAAGACTAATAACCTGATCAACAAAGGGGGATGTTAAAAGAGGAGTTTTGGATGGAATTCCAGAGTGTAAGGCTGGCTGGCTGTACAGCCATCACCACCTACAGTTGGGTGAAGGCACGATTCGGGATAATCCAAGATGAAGGACAAGAAAAATTTCTGGCTGTAACAGGCTGCTTCTTTTTTGAAATATTTTATGTGATTTCCTCGAATTCCAGGAGCAGCAATTACTCTTTTATATGCTGTTGCATTGTTTTGGAACATTGTAGAAAACAAAAAGGCAAAACAATGGCACTTTTAAAAAGGAGAGGGAACAGACTAAGGCAGCACACGGTCAGTGCAGGACTGAAAGAGAAAAAGAAACCCACACTGCTAACTAACACAGCAGTGAACCTGCACAGTTACTGCCTTCAATGTTGAATTCATGTATCGCTGGATGTCAGAGTGCATTTGGGAAAATGAACAAACATTGAAATTCACAATTGATCTTGGAGGAACATGTTTGAGAGAGGTCACAGCACAGAAACAGAGATTGAATAGATTTATGTCTGGTCTTGTTTTAAGTCTGCATTAGTGAGTAGAGTAGATTCTTTCTTGATTATATGTTTTATTGAGATACGTCTCTTGATTAAACTTAAAAATATAAGCCATAAGTATTAAGCTAGCCTGCAGTAGCGTTTTGTAGAGGAATAAGACGGTGCTATTTTCTGGGTCTGCAGATTGCAAGCAGCAGAAACGGCCCTTAGTCGAGTGCAAACTTTACCTACTTTTGAGAAATAAGGCAGGGCAGGTAACTGAGGTGTCAGTGGGGGAGCACTTTGGGGCCAGTGATCATAATTCTATTAGTTTTTAAACAGTGATGGAAAAGGATAGACCAGATCTAAAAGGTAAAGTTATAAATTGGAGAAAGGCCAATTTTGATGGTATTAAGCAAAAACTTTCAAATGCTGACTGGGGACAATCGTTTGTAGATAAAGGGACGGCTGGAAAATGGGCAGCTTCAGAAATGAGATAACGATGCTGTCCCGTTCCTCTCCCTCAGTCGAAGCAAAATGCTCAGAGACACAGTACAGCTGTACCTCCTTCATCTTTATTGCAGGTCCTGCAGGGAGAGAGAACGATAGCCCATGTGCACAGATACAGGAATTCTCTGTCTTCTCTGGAATAGCAGTTTATTAATGAATTATATAGTCATTTTACAGGGAGCATCATCCAGATAAGGCCACATACATACTGACTGGGTGACCATTACAATCAACGAGCATCAACAGTAAACATTAAGCCATCTGCTGTTACACAATGAACGTTCTTAACCTTAACTGGTTTCACATAATGAATACCTTTCAGATTATTAACTGACCTCACATACTGAATGTTTCCAATATTGTTAAATGGCTGTACATAATGGCTTTTCCACCTTGTTAACCTATTACCTTTGCCTCCAGCACCCCATTGTTAATTGCAAGTTCATATCTGATCCGAGTCATGCTTAGCTGAACCTTCTGCTTCACAAAACTCAAAACTTAACTCTTTCCCAACTTGCTCATACCCGATACACATTCTCAACAACAGTAGAGACAGTATATTCCTGTTAGGGTAAAAGGAAAGGCTGGTAGATATAGGGAATGCTGGTTGACGAAAGAAATTCAGAGTTTGATTAAGAAAAAGAAGGAAGCTTATGTCAGGATAGATCGAGTGAATCCTTAGATTATGAAGGCTATAGGAGTATACATAAGAGGGAAATCAGAAGGGCAAAAAGGGGACATGAGATAGCTTTGGTAAGTAGGGTTAAGGAGAATCTAAAGGGTTTTTACAAATGCATTAAGGACAAAAGGGTAACTAAGGAGCGAATAGGGCCCCTCAAAGATCAGGAAGGCGGCCTTTGTGTGGAGCCACAGGAGATGGGGGAGATGCTAAACGAGTATTTTCCTCAGTGCTTCGTGTGGAAAAGGACATTGAAGAAATCGAATGTAGGGAAATAGATGGTGACATCTTGAAAAATGTCCATATTACAAAGGAGGTGGTGCTGGATGTCTTGAAACGCACAAAAGTGGATAAATCTCCAAGACCGAGAACTCTGTGGGAAGGTAGAGAAGTGATTGCTGGGCCTCTTGCTGAGATATTTAAATTATTGATAGTCACAGGTGAGATGCCAGAAGACTAGAGGTTGGCTAATGTGGTGCCACTATTTAAGAAGGGCGGTAAAGACAAGCCAGGGATCTATAGACGTCAGTGGTGGAAAAGTTGTTGGAGGGAATCCTGAGAGACAGGATGTACATTTATTTGGAAAGGCAAGGACTGATTAGGGATAGTCAGTCAATGTGGCTTTGTGCGTGAGAAATCATGTCTCACAAACTTGATTGAGTTTTTTGAAGTAGTAACAAAGAGGATTGATGAGGGCAGAGTGGTAGATGTGATCTATATGGACTTCAGTAAGGCGTTCGACAAGGTTCCCCATGGGAGACTGGTCAACAAGGTTAGATCTCATGGAATACAGGAAGAACTAGCCATTTGGATACAAAACTGGCTCAAAGATAGAAAACAGAGGTTGTTAGTGGAGGATTATTTTTCAGACTGGAGGCCTGTGACCAGTGGAAAGCCACAAGGATCACTGCTGGGTTCCCTACTTTTTGTCATAATACCAAAATTGGAGGTGTAGTGGACAGCGAAGAAGGTTACCTCAGATTACAACATGATCTTGATCAGATGGGCCAATGGGCTGAGGAATGGCAGATGAAGTTTAATTTAGATAAATGCAAGGTGTTGCATTTTGGGAAAGCAAATCTCAGCAGGACTTATACAATTAATGGTAAGGTCCTAGGGAGTGTTGCTGAACAAAGAGACCGCAGAGTGCAGGTTCATAGCTCCTTGAAAGGAGAGTCACAGGTAGATAGTTATAATGAAGAAGGCGTTCGATATGCTTTCCTTTATTAGTCAGAGTATTGAGTACAGGAGTTGGGAGGTCATGTTGCGGCTGTACAGGACATTGGTTAGGCCACTTTTGGAAAACTGTGTGCAAGTCTGGTCTCCTTCCTATCGGAATAATGTTATGTAAGTTGAAAGGGTTCAGAAAAGATTTACAAGGATTGCCAGGATTGGAGGATTTGAGCTCTAGAGAGAAGTTGAATAAGCTACGGATGTTTTCCCTGGAGCTTCAGAGGCTGAGGGGTAAACTTATCAAGGTTTATAAAATCATGAGGGGCATGGATAGGTAAACAGATAACGTCTTTTCCCTGGGGTGGGGGAGTCCAGAACTAGAGGACATAGGTTTAGGGTGAGAAGGGAGTGATATTAAATAGACCTAAGGGGCAACATTTTCATGCAGAGGATAGTGCGTGTGTGGAATGGACTGCCAGAGGAAGTGGTGGAGGCTAGTACAATTGCAACATTTAAGAGGCATCTGGATGGTTATATGAACAGAAAGGGTTTAGAGGGATTTGGGCCGGGTGCTGGCAAGTGGGACTCTGTTGGATTGGGATATCTGGTCGGCATGGACGAGTTGGACCGATGGGTCTGTTTCCGTGCTGTACATCTCTATAACTCTAAGAGGTTAGAGATGGAGTGTGGAGTTATCAGACAGTTCAAGGAATGGATAAAATTTGAGATCATCAAGAATTTAAGCAAAAGATTGAATATTTCAGATGTTGTGGACTAATAACCAACATGAATCAGGTTGCATTGATGATTGGTGGGCAATACCTGGGCTGGGACAGGTAAAAACAGATGCTGTGTGTGTTTGGAGGCTGGTCAAGAGAGCCACAGATGTACCAATTGGACATAACAATATTATGGATGAGGATTCCAGATGGAGTGGGGCAGAGATGTAGGATACTGTAGAGGTGGAAGCAATATGTCTTTGTGATCGTGAAGCTGGCAAATGAAGGCTCAGCTTGCAAATAATCTGATTCAGTTTGAGACAGCACCTATGGAATGAGTTAGACATGATAGCGAGGCTGTGAAGTTTTGAACAGGAAAGCAAGACAACGGAGTCTGCCTTCCCAATATCTAACAGGAGGAAATTGTGCATCACCAAATATAATGTGAGAAGGCAGTCAGAACAATGGAGAAGCGGTGCAGAAATAGAGATGAATGCCAGTAGCAAGCAGTTGTGGAACCTGATCCCATGACCTTCAATTGCATCACAAGTAAATAAGTCATTGCTTGGCTGCACTGGATATGATTGGATAGTTAAAGTTATCTCAAAGTAAGGTCCACCTCATTGTCGGAGGCAATGGATGGTGTGGGTGTGTGTCTGTGAGTTTGTTTGTGAGAGTGTGTGAGGGTGTGTGTGCGTGGGTGTGTGTGTGGGTTTGTGTGTGAGAGTGTGTGAGGGTGTGTGTGTGTGAGGGTGTGTGTGTGTGAGGGTGTGTGTGTGTGAGGGTGTGTGTGTGTGAGGGTGTGTGTGTGTGAGGGTGTGTGTGTGTGAGGGTGTGTGTGTGAGGGTGTGTGTGTGAGGGTGTGTGTGTGAGGGTGTGTGACCACACCTGGATGGTGTGGTCAACAATGTCAAAAATCTCCTGACAGATTAAGTGCAAAGAGGGACAATGCGCAGTGATCAACCATACAGGATGAAATTTATGGCTTTGATTGTTTAAATGATTTTTTTGATTTCCACAAAGTGCACATGTATTAAAAAATATTTCTTCAGGCTCCATTTTTGATGCATTTTGTGGCCTATAAGACAGTGTCCAATCCAAAGAAGGTTTCTGTGCTCAACGCAAGGATATAAAACATAATGACTTCAGACAGTGGATTTAAAATCTTCCCTCAGCAAATGTTCCCACTGGTGAAGTTTGTTGCATAAATAAACTAGGACAAGTGAAAAAAAAATGTTAATGGGCAACTGCAAAGTTGGAAATATTAGAGGTTCGGAGCATAGCTGATCATTAAAGATGTACAATAGCTTCAAGAACCATGCTTCAGAGAAGAGATAAAAAGCAATATAAATCATGTCCTACAATACTAAATGACCTGGACATCCTCCAGAAAATGTGAGTAACAGCACCCAAGCCAAAGAAAATAATGGGATGATCCATGATCTGGGCTCAGAAATACTAAAAACAGGAGCCAGCTGACTGCAAAGAGATTAAACAATTAAGGTGAATTGGATAGTTTTGGGAATAGGCATTCCAGAACACTTGAATAGCAGACAACTGCTTTACAACATCGTAAACGGTTTGTGCTGAACATGTAAAATAATAAAAACTAAATGGACTGCACATGCTGTAAATCAGAAACAAAAATAGAAGTTGTTGTAAAAGCTCAGCAGGTCAGGCAACATCTGTGAAGAGAAATCAGAGTTAATGTTTCAGATCTGGTCAACCTTCCTCAGAAGATTCCTGAGGAAGGGTCACCAGACCTGAAACAAACTCTGATTTCTCTTCACTGATGTTGCCTGACCTACTGAGCTTTTACAACAACTTAGTTAAATTAAGTAACTGGATAAACATGGATTCAATAAATAAGGAAAATATTAAGAGTAAACACAAAATGCAGGGGATATGTGATTGATAAAATTAGATGTTGTAACTGTTAAGAGTACAAGATTTGGAAGAATGACACAGCAACAGGTGAAAAAACAAGAAACTCTTTCAAGACAGCAATGGAATTTTACAGTCTGAGTAGTCAGAGAAACGAACGCAAATCAAAAAATACACAAAGGGCTATAAACAAGGAACACCAGAAGGTAAATGCGCTGAACAAATACTTTCTCCTGATATGCATAAGGGAACCCCAATGTTATATACACTCCTAAACAGATATGCCACAGGCAAAACTGATAACTCCAAAAGAAAGAAAACAAAAAGGCAATCTCTCTGGATAATTTATCAGATGAAGACAAAAGACAAAGAATGGACCTTGAGACATTTGAGAATTTTGGCAAAGTTAATGCCGATCAGGATGGTATCAGATCAGAATTTGGCTTCAAAAGCACAAGAACTAACGTTTCCTCATTCCTTCTACAATATAGATCAGTCTCTGGGGTTTTTCTGGGAATGTCACAAGTGCTTCTGAGTTTCACAGTTAGATCCTGATCAGAACTTGGACACAGAACCAAGGTATGATTTGATTAGGACACGAATGAGGGTCAGCCTTGTTAGCTTTGATGACTATATCGTTATTGTTGTACATTTTTACGTCAGCCCTATCACAACTTCTTGACACTATGCTGGTGGTGTACCATCCATTTTTTTTCTTCCAATGCATTGTGCTTTCCTGCTGTCTGTAATACAATTCCTAATTTGCATCAACTGCTTGAGTTTAGGAGCTCAGTGCAAAGCAGCAAACTTTGTAAACATTGGTGAACTAGTGTGGATGACTTATCATAAGGAACCAGCTCAGGTGACAAAATTTATTAATAGGACAATATCTGTATGTACTTTCACTTGCCACTGTCCTGCACAGTTTCAAGTTGAAAAGGCGCATCTACTTCAGTGACAAGATAAATTTCCCATCTACATTGATTGTTACCGATATCCTGTTCTCATTCCAATTGCCCAAGTATCGGGCAGATAACAGGAACAAATGACTTGCAAGCACTTACTCTCAGGTTGGTCTCAGAGCGAACAGAAGGAAACGATCACAGGTTTAAATAAAAAATCAAGGAACAGAACTTTGAGGCCCTACTTACTTCCTAGTGTTTGTGATCTTAGACTCAGAGATGGACAGCATGGAAACAGATCCTTCAGTCCAACTCATCCATGCTGACCAGATATCCGAACCTAATCTAGTCCCATTTGCCAGCACTTGGCCCATATCCCTCTAAACCCTTCCTATTCATATACCCATCCAGACGCCTTTTAAATGCTGGAATTGTACCAGCCTCCACCACTTCCTCTGGAAGCTCATTCAACACACGCCACCCTCTGCATGAAATAGTTGCCCCTTAGGTCCCTTTTGAATCTTTCCCCTCTCACCCTTAACCTATGCTCTCTAGTTCTGGACTCCCTCAACTCAGCAAAAAGACCTTGTCTATTTACCCTATCCATGCCCCTCATGATTTGATAAACCTCTATAAGGTCACCCCTCAGCTTCCGACATTGAAAGGAAAACAGCCCCAGCCTATTCAGCCTCTCCCTATAGCTCAAACACTCCAACCCTGGTAACATCCGAGTAAATCTTTTCCGAACCCTTTCAAGTTTCACAACATCTTTCCTAAAGGAGGGAAACCAGAATTGCACACAATATTCCAAAAGTGGCCTAACCAATGTCCTGTACAACTGCAACATGACCTCCTAACTCCTATACTTGATGCTCTGATCATTAAATGAAAGCATATCAAACACCGCCGCGACTACCCTATTTACCTGAGACTCCACTTTTAAGGAAGCATGAACCTGTAGTCCAGCAATACACCCCAGGACCTTATCATTATGTGTAGAAGTCCTGCGAAAATTTGCTTTTCCAAAATGCAGCACCTCACATTTATCTGAATTAAACTCCATCTGCCACTCCTCAGCCCATTGGCCCATGTGATCAAGATCCCGTTGTAATCTGAAGAAACCTTCTTTGCTTTCCACTACATCTCCAATTTTGGAGTCATCTGCAAACTTAGAAACTATAACTCCGATGTTCACATCCAAATCATTATGTAAATGACAAAAAGTAGAGGACCCAGCACCGATTCTTGTGGCACTCCACTGGTCACAGGCCTCCAGTCTGAAAAACAACCCTTCACCATCACCCTCTGTCTTCTACCTTTGAGCCAGTTCTGTATCCAAATACCTAGCTCTCTCTGTATTCCCTGTAATCAAACCTTGCTAACCAGTCCATTATAAGGAACCTTTCGAACGTCTTACTGGAGTCCATATAGATCACGTTCACTGCTCTGTTCTCATCAATCCTCTTAGTTATTTCTTCAAAAAAAAAGAAACAAGTTTGTGAGACATGATTCCCACGCACAAAGCCATGTTGACTATTCTAATCAGTCCTTACCTTTCCAAATGCATGTAAATCCTGTCCCTCAGGATTCCCTACAACAACTTGCCCACTACTGATGTCAGGCTCACCAGTCTACAGTCACTAGCTTGTCCTTACCACCTTTCTTAAATAATGGCACCACATTAGCCAACTTCCAGTCTTCCAGTACCTCACCTGTGACTATTGATGATACAAATATCTCAGCAAGGAGCCGAGCAATCTGTTCCCTAGCTTCCCACAGTATTCTAGGTTACACCTGATCAGGTCCTAGAGATTTATCCATCTTTATGCATTTTAAGACATCCAGCACATCTGTAATTTGGACATTTTTCAAGATGTCACCATCTATTTCCCCACATTCTATATCTTCCATGTGCTTCTCCACAGGAAATTCTAAAGCAAAATGCAAAATACTCATTTAATATCTTCCCCATCTCCTGCAGTTCCACACATAGGGTGCCTTGCTGATTTTTGAGGGGCCCCATTCTCTCCCTAGTTACCCTTTTGTTCTTAATGTATTTATAGAATCCCTTTGGACTCTCCTTAACCCTATTTGCCAAAGCTATCTCATGTCTCCTTTTTACTCTCCTGGTTTCCCTCTTAAGTATACCCCTATGCCTTTATACTCTAAGGATTCACTCCATCTCTGCTAACTTGGTCCTTTCTTTGGTCCAATTGATTTGGTTTACTTCCTTCAGTTTGCTAAGTCTGAGCAAAGAACATCTGGCATCCTGCAATTCAAATAGAGGACAGGCAGGATGATTAGTGGTCCTCCAGGGTTAACGGCTGGTTCCAGATTTGTTGACACTTGGTGTTCAATTTTTTCTTCAGCAGCAGGATAGTGGTGTTGAGGGGCAGTGAGAAAGACCACTGGGATAGGATGATTCTTAGTTCTAAATGAACACTACCCCAGGACTGGAGTGATTCAAGATGTCAGCTCACTACCATCTTTTCAAGGCCAACTAGGAATGGGTGATAAATGCTGGCCTAACCCAAGATATCCAGATTCCATGAATGAATTTTTAAAAAAATTCCCTATTCACACTGCCTCCAAAAATCAACACCATCCCAAATGAAATATTACTTTTCATGACAAGTCATGATTTTTTTTCAGACATACTTAAAAATTAACATTTACATTTTGATGCAAAAGTTTTACATTTTCACATTACTAAATTGAAAACAAAACAGACAGACTGAATAGGAACATTGGAATAGAGATCTAGTAACCAGGAAATAGATCCCATATACCCCTTACTTTCATCAAACATATTTGTCCAATTCATCATTCCACTCGCTCTTTTGCGGTCCATCCTGCATCCATTGGGATAAAAAGGGATCATATTGCCTCACTCTTCTCGGTTTTACAATGTTCCCATGACATGTAATGGGGTAAGCAAATTAACATTCTTACCTGTTTAGACCGCCAGCATCTACAATACACTGCTTTATCCCCTAGGTCTTCAACATCAAATGCATGCACAACTTTAGGGGTATCCTTCTGGATGTCGAGATTAACCAATGATTTACGGCACTTGTCTCTGGAATATAAAGATCTGTAGGCGAGGTAACCAACAGCAGCTGCTCCAATTGTCAGCGAAATTGCTGCAACCCATTCTGTTTAAACCAAGATAACAAAAAAATTGGATTAAATAACATACATGAATTTTCCTAAATTATATACAATGGCAGCAATTAAGTGGAAAACTGTACATCTAGAGAAATGAACTAAGTAACCAAGAAATCATTGTGCTGAACAATCTCAAGTTCAAATTATGGGATGGTGTGAATTAAACTAATATTTATGTTAAAGACAGGCTTCATGATGTGTACATTGTATTATAACTAACATGTAAACCTGAGCACAAATGTATGACAAAATTACTTGTTTTAGTTGAAAAAGGGCAGTATTTGTAAAAACATATTCTTATCTTACAAGCATCAAGGTTCCAAATAAAAATCAGTCTGTTAACTATTTGTATTGGGCAATTAAAAGATAAACATTGGAATCCCCAAGTGAATAAACCGGAAGTGACACTCTCTAAATAAACATTGAAGACATTCCCAAATATGCTAATACTTTAAATCAGGTCCTGTAGATTATAGCAATCAAGGCTTTTTTTAGAAACAATCAGACTTAAGTTACAAAACAACAGCAGTTATAAATACTACACAATGTTAGCTTCTATAAATCTGAGGGGCTTGTTGAATTAAAAAAACTGCATCATAGAAATGGACACAACAGCTAAAGCTATCCTAACTCACGATACTAAATGTCTAAAATAGTAGTGAAAACTGTCACTGAATTTGCAATGCAATGCAGAGGAAATCGTAGTGATCTCTATGTTCTAACCCAGAGAGGACAGTGCGATAGTTATGGTAAAACTGTCAGTGCTTCCCATTGGTACTCCACAGTGTTGCCCCAATGAAAAGGACCGCAATTTCACAACCACCTGATGAAGGAGCAGCACTTTGAAAGCTAGTGCTTCCAAATAAACCTGTAGGACTATTACCTGGTGTTGTGTGATTTTTAACTTTGCAATTTAAGGAGTTCATTCATATGCAAATTAATCTAGAAATCCATAAATTTCTGCCATTCTATACTGATGCACTGGGTGCACTGTTGAGGTCCTTCCAGAGTGAATTGTCCAAGCAATTAAAGTTTACAATCTTCATAATTATCATTAAACATTTTCAATGGCCCTGAAAAATTTATTTTATATTTATAAACTGATAAATTTTATCAAATAAAACAATTATACACATCAGCTTCTAAAGCCATAATTTATTTTGCTATGTGAAAATTTAAATAGATTAAAAAGGGCAGAAATCATAAACCTGTTGGATTATAACCTGGTGTATTTAAAATCACAGGCTTTCAGAGTGCTGACCCTTCATTGGGTGACTTCACCTGACAAAGCAGCAATATTCCGAAAGGTTGAGATTTCAAACAAGCCGGTTGGACCAGAACCTGGTACTGAAAGACTTCTGAGAGCATAGTACTGGAAAAGCACAGCATCAGGAATCATGCCCGAAACGTCATTCGCCTGCCCCTTGGATGCTGCCTGATCTGCTGTGCTTTTCCAGCACTACACTCTGGACTCTGAGCTCCAGCATCTGCAGGCCTCACTTTCTCCTTTCTCCATTGTGTGACTTCTGACATTGTCCACTCCAGTCCAATGCCAGCACCTTCACATTAAGTGAAGGATTATCAGTTGTTGTGGTTCTGTTCGCCGAGCTGGGAATTTGTGTTGCAGATGTTTTTAATGTTCTGGTTTGCTGCAGATAAGAATTTATAAATGTGACTAGCTGCTTATTCTGATCATTGACATTGATGCTTCTGCATGCTCGCTGCTAAATTCAAGACCATAAGATTGGAGAAACTTTGGCCATTCATCACGTCTGTTCCACAATTTGATCAGGACTGATATGTTTCTCAACTCCATTCTCCTATCTTCTGCTTGTAAACCTCGATTTTCTTACTTATCAAGAATCAATCTCTGTCTCAATGCCTTGGCCTCCACAGCCCTCTGCAGCAATGAGTTCCACAGAGAAACTCCTCATCTCAGTTCCAGAGGATTATCCCTTCATCCAGAGACTGTGCCCTCAAGTCTTAGTCTCTCCTACTAGTAGCAACTACATCTCAGTATTTTGAAAGTTTCAATTGGATTTCACCATCATCCCACTAAACTCTATTAGGTACAGACCCAGAGTCCTCAACCACTCTTCTTATGACAAATCCTTTATCCCCAGGATTGTTCTTGTAAACCCCTTCTGGACCCCCTCTGTGGCCAGCACATCCTTTCTTAAATACGGGGGCCAAAACTGCTCATAATATTCTGAATGCAGTCGTACAGAGCTTTATACAGCCTCAGCAGAACATGTCTGCTCTAGTCATCTAGCCCTCTTAACATTGCATTTGCCTTCCTAACTGTCAATAGAACCTGCATGAACCTTAAGAGAATCCAAAACTAGGACTGCCAGATCCCTTTGTGCTTTGGAAACCTGAAGCCTTTCTCTCTTTAGAAAATAGTCTTCATTGTTTCTTCCAACCAAAGTACATAAACCTCACTTTCCTACACTGTATTCCATCTGCCACTTCTTTGCCCATTCACCTCGCATATCCAAATCCTTCTGCAGCCTCCTTGCTTCCTACCTGCCCCTCCATCCATTTTTGGTTCATCTGCAAACTTAGCAACAATGCACTCAGTTCCTTCGTCCAGACTGTTAATGAATAGTGTGAATAGTTGTGGTCCCAACAATAATCCCTGCTGAACTCCACTAGTCACTGGCTGCCATCCTGAAAAAGACCACTTTATCCCAACTCTCTGCCTTCTGCAATCAGCCAATCATCAATACATGCCAGTACTTTGCCCCTAACATCATGGACTCTGAGCGTATTTAGCAGCCTCCTGTGTGGCACCTTGACAAAGGCCTTCTGGAAATCCAAATAGATCCATTGGCTCTCCTTTGTCTAACTTGCTTGTTACCTCCTCAAACAATTCTAACAGATTTATTGGACATGACCTCCCCTCAACAAAGCTGTGCTGACGTCCTCCCCGCTATTTTACTGTGCAATTCCAAGTATTTTAACTGCCAGAGAAGAGAAATGCACAGCACTGGGATAGCTGGATCTGTGTGGGAAGCTTTCTTCAAGGCCAGCACAGAGCACCACTGATTCTTGCTGACCATAAAATCCAGCTCACTGTATTGAAAACAATCCGCATCAAGAAAACCCATTGGAACTTCTTAACCTATTTGTTGTCAGGGAGAAGTGCTATTAGCCTCAAACTATTTACAATATTTTACTGATAATTAATGGTGGAAACATAGCTTATGGTTCACATCAGATGGACAAAGATCGAGTTTTTAAACAACCCAATGACACTCAAAATTGATGGCAGTCTGATTAGGATTCTGCACAACCAAAGCCTAACCTCCTCTCCTTTACATTTCAACCATGTGTGATAAACTCCACATTCCATCAACATTTTTGATTACTTCTAAATATTGGTCAGAACAGTCAGAGCTCCCTGGTCTTCAAAAAGGTGCCATGGATCTTTTTCTCTTAATGTTTATTCAAAAGACCAGATGGTCCGACAAACTAATGCCATGTTCAAAAGATAGCAACTCCAACAGTACACTTTTTCCAAATGCACAGAAGTGCTGAGCCCAAGTATGTGGGCTTGAAATCTCAAGCTGCTGAATTAGAGACAAGAATGCTACACATGAACGAGACACAACTCTTGTATTAATTCAGTTAATAATTAAACATGTAAATTTGCACTAGAGAGGGTGCAGAAGAGATTTGCCAGTGTGCGCCTGGGCTGGAGTGATTCAGCTATGGAGAGAGATTACGTCGGAAAACAATCATAATCTAAGAACAGAGAAGGTTGGGTCACTCAACCCAAAATGTTAACTCTGATTTCTCTCCATAGATTCTGCCAGACCTGTAAAGCTTTTCCAATAATCTGTTTTTGTTTCTGATTTACAGCATCTGCAATTATTTTTGGTTTTCATTAAGGCTTTGAGGTACCTGATTGAGATGCACAGACAGGATAGATAGGGAGAAATGATTCACCTTAGTAGAGGGGTCAATAACTGGGGACACAAATTTAAGGTGAGGAACAGGAATATTAGAGGGAATGTCAGGAAAAGTATTTTATACAAAGGGATCAGAATATCTGGAACTCGCTGCTTAAAAGGGTGGTAGAGGAATCCTTAAGACTTAACAACTATTTAAAATGTCAAAGCATAAAATGTTACAGATCAAGTGCTGATAAATGGGATTAGACTAGATAGATATCGGATGATTGTTTTTGTGCCAATGGGCCAAAGGGCCTCATTCTCTGCTGTAAAAACTGACTATTTGTTAACTGCGGATTCCTAAAACATATTACCAACGGTAAATTGATTGATTAGAATTCTAAAATCTATCTAACCTAACTGCACAATTTATTAACAAGCTGATTTCAACGATTGCACACGCATCTTACTGTGATAGTGAATGCTGATTGCAACTATTTGTGATGTAATAACTAATTTATACAATATCTACTGTAAAATTTCACAAATGTTTAAACTGAAGTGACAACCCAGGAGAAAAACCAGCCTTATTTCTTTTTAAAGTGTTGCTGACAGAAAGACTGCAAAGGACATTGACTCTTGAATATACCAGACTCACTCAGAAACCACTTGAACTTTGGAAGCCAAGGCAAACAAGAACTTAAGGACAATCTCATCTAAAATTGTGGGCAGCACGATGGCACAGTGGTTAGCACTGCTGCCTCACAGCGCCAGAGTACCGGGTTCAATTTCCGCCTCAGGCAAATGTCTGTCTGGAGTTTGCACATTCTCCCAGTGTCTGTGTGGGTTTCCTCTGGGTGCTCTGGTTTCCTCCCACAGTCCAAAAAAAATGTGCAGGTTAGGTGAATTGGCCATGCTAAATTGCCAGTAGTGTTAGGTGAAGGGTCTGGGTGGGTTGCTCTTCAGAGGGTCGGTGTGGACTTGTTGGGCCGAAGGGCCTGTTTCCACACTAAGTAATCTAATCTAAAAAAAAAATCTGAGACAAAGTCCAGGAAGGCAGATTGAACAGAAAATGACTATGGCCAGTGACAGAAGTTTTGGCACACTATGCTAATCCATTGACTTGCGGACTGATACAGCTGGATAGAGACCAATTTGCGACCATATTGCCTCCAGAGCATTACTGTAAGTGCATCACTGCTATTACATGGAATCGTATAGTAAGGAAGCCATTGAAAAAAACAAGTGTATTTCAGCTACATACTATTGACAAGTTTAACACCTTCAATAACAAAGCACATTCATGTCACATTCCACATTAGTATCAGTTTAATTTTATAAATTCCAATAACTAATCTGCAAATGGAGTAATTCCTCTGAATTAAAATGCTTCTGCAACCCGTGTTTAGTGAACCGATAACTTGGTTGATACAATTGCACAAGTGAGCTATGTATTGTCGATGTAATAAGATTTAAGTCAACATTAGAAAAAAAACAAAGCACGCTGGTCAAACATCACGCCATAGCCTTTCATTAAGCACTGCGCTAGCTAATGCACTCCTTATCAAACAAGGCCGGGCACTTTCAGCAGTAAACACATTTTTAACAGGTTGTTGATGGGTTAAAAGTAAACCTGTGGAAATGCAGCAAGGAGAGAGTTGTTGATGAGGGAGCAGTGTGATCCTGAACCTGGTGAGGCGGGCCTCAATGTCAGCAGCAGACTAAACCATTAAAAGATCAACCAGAGCACCCTGGTGAGAATTCACTGATGAGAAGGCATTTGCTGTATTCTCACAGAGGGTCCCGGTGTGTTTGAGGAGGTGGGGGATGCTGACCTGCTTTTTCAGGGAGGGAGTGAGGGAGGGGGTGGGGTGGGGGAA
This sequence comes from Chiloscyllium plagiosum, assembly GCF_037043375.1. Classification (NCBI taxonomy): domain Eukaryota; kingdom Metazoa; phylum Chordata; class Chondrichthyes; order Orectolobiformes; family Hemiscylliidae; genus Chiloscyllium; species Chiloscyllium plagiosum. The sequence continues at coordinate 55,518,559 of NW_028270160.1, forward strand.
GGTGGAGGTGACCTTCCCCCCCTTGACATTACTGCAGAGAGCGTATCGCAGGGTGCGCCCAATCCCCGGTTTTGGCAGCAAACACTTTCCCGAGCCCCTGCTCTGAGCTGCCGGTGACCGGGTGGGGTAGCCTCGAAGCAGGAGCTTGCCCCAAGGACGAAGGGGGGCGGGGGGGGGGGGGTCTTCACCAAGGCCAGGTCCTCACCGACACAACTAGGCCCCCGGCTATCACAATTACCTTTCACATTCGAGTAGCCCCCCATCACTCCGGCTGGTCACGCTCCTCTCCCGGCCTCAGGGACAACGGAACCAGTGTCGCCCTCCCTCAGTCACACCATCGAGGACGTCCCTTTGGACAGAGCAAGGGACACAAGGTGTGAACCGGTCCGCCACTGCGCAGAATCCCGGCCGGCACTTGACGTCACATCAACACTGCGCAGACGCCTTGCCGGCGCTGGAAAAACACGACAGCAGCGCGCAGAATCCCGGCCGGCGCTGGACGTCACATCAACACTGCGCAGACGCTTTGCCGTCGTTGAAAATCACGACAGCAGCGCGCAGAATCCCGGCCGGTGCTGGACGTCACGATCACACAGCTCCCGGCCATCCGGCATATCACGACTGCACCGCGCAGGCTCCCAAACGGCACTGAACGTCATGAAAACATCGCGCAGACTCCCAGCCGGCACAGAATAGGTGAACCATCCGGTACTGCGCAGACTCGGGCCGGCATTGGGTCCCGGGGCATCAGTGAGACGACTGATGAGGCAAGGTCTCTGAGTGACATTGAGTTGTCCCAATCTCAAATGCACTGGGGCAACATACAAAGTTTCTCAATTATATTTAAAAAAAAACAGTTAAAGCATTAAAAGTGCATTAAATAAGTATTTGTATAGATTGCAAAGAGTATGGAACAAAGTGAAAACCAAAAGAACTGTAAATCAGAAACAAAAACATAAATTACTGGAAAAGCTCAGCAACTGCAGAGAGAAATCAGAGTTAATGGTTTGGGTTGAGTGATCCTTCTGAGGCAAGATTAGAGTGGTGCTGGAAAAGCACAGCAGGTCAGGGAGCATCCGAGGAGCAGGAAAATCGACGTTTCAGGCAGGAGCCCTTCATCAACATCTGCAAGTCCTCACTTTTGCCGAGTTGATTTTGACCCTTCTGAGGTACAGTTTTGATTTCTGTCCACAGGTGCTGCTCGACCTGCTGAGCTTTTCCATGGAACCAAGAGAGCTGGTGCAGGCACAATGGACCTTCTGCTCTGTAACAATTCTCAGATTACATTATAAACCAAGACAGAAATGCAAAATACTCCCAGTAGGACTGGTAAGGAGAGAAACAACAGTTAACATTGCAAATTGACGAATGTCCAGAAGAAAGGTTTAAGCTAAACCAACTGAGAAATTAATGTTATTTTGAGCAACATTGCAAGGACACATACATGCATGAAGGCTGCAATGTATTTCGTAACTGGCAGTCACACAATTGTCAAGGGAGGCAAAAACATAAAACTCTGCCCAATTAAGGAATAAAAAGTTGAAACAAATGTAATGCTAAACATAGTGAAACAGGAACATTTAAAAAGCATCTTTCATAAACTTACAATATCCTGAAGTGCTTTTGCACCCAGTTAAGAACTTTTTGTGTCATTCATTGGAGCTACAATTTTTCATGGTGATCTCACTGGCCTGTTGGATGTCTTCGGATTTCTTAGGTAACTTCATAGTTAAATTGTCACAGGTTGTTTCTCTTGTTAGGTGAAACAATAATGATGTGTCACAAGTAAAAAGGAATCACAAAAAGCATGTTGGAATTTTATTTTACATGGCTGGTTGGAGAACTTTCCTGTCTCAAGCCATTCTTGAAGTAGAATATATAAATTATTTATAGGGGAACTGAGGAGTTTTGCAATGTGGGAATATCAGTGGGTAGAGGTGCAGACAGGAATGAGAAATACTGGATGATTCATGAGGGGTTAGAGGCATGTCTTCCTGAAGGGCTGTTTGTTTGCTTATCATTTCATGTTTCTATCAAATCAATGCGGGTTTGTTTGGAGCTGATGACACTGGTGAGATACTGAGGGTGGTGATAGAAGGAAGAGAAGTTTGGAAGAACTGTAGTTTACTTGGGATTGAAAATGAGAGGCTAGCCAAGATACTTAGTGATGAAAAAAGTAGACACAGTCATGGAAGTGAATTTCAGCAACAAATGGGCAGAGGCAGGACAAGAATGGTGATATTTCAGAGGGACAAGAAAATGTGCCGGATCAAATAGAACAAGTTGAGCTGATGAGTTGGGGTGAGAGGATTGAATTGGCAACACGGATACACAGTCTGAAGACAATAGCTTAGATTTTACCCATGTTTACCTCTAGAGAACTGTGGGTTATCCAGTACTGGGTGTGAGAAAAGCAGGCTGGCAATGCAAAAGCAGTGGTGTGATCAAGAGAAGTGCTGCAGAGGTTGAGTTGAGTATTCTCATATCTTCAGGAAAGGCACAAGCAGCACATTGAGAGAAGGAGGGTCAAGAATTTGGAAGACGATGCCATGCTCGATCATATCAAAGGCTACAGAAAGATTGAAAAGTGATAATTGGACGTTATGGTTGTTATGTGAATTAGTGATAGTCACTAGTCCATACTGACTTCTGCCCTGTGCCAGCATATACTGCAATGTACCATGTGGTGCAGTGGTAGTGACCCTATCAGTGGACCAGGAGGCCCAGGTTCAAGTTCCACCTGCTCCAGATGTGTGGAATATTTTTTATATTGTAAAAGGAGAAAACTTGAGGTGATGACTTTGCTGAAGCCCTCCTTTCAAATGAACAGCCAAGCATTGCAACTCTCGATATGACATATTCAGCCCGCTATGTCTACAGCACCAGTTGGAATTTCCCAAAGGTTCACAATGCTCTGCTGATCAAGGAGGGAGGGGTCATCAGTTCTAAGGAATTGTCAAATACCACTGTGCTGATGTGTGGATTTTTTTGTCTGTGAACTAACAATCCTCAGAAATTAGTACTTTCTTTGTAGATGCACACAGGACTAAAAAGTGTTAATACTTGACTGAGTGCAGTAAATGCCATTTGATGATGTCACACAGAAATGTTCAGAGTAAAGGAGACAGACCTGGGTTAGTATGTTCGGAAAAGGCTCTGTAGTATGTTGCATCTCTGTAACCTTCATCAAGTATCACTACATACAGAAGTTTAACCCCAGTGGCCTCATTGCCGTGGAACACTCCCAGTAGTCGGACCGTTCCTTATCACCTGTCCCTCGTGGAAATATTTGCAAAGATTTGCAAACACCATTTACCACAAATCTATCAGGCAGTGGTCAGCGTGTATTGCCCTCAAGACTTTGCGGGAAAAGGAGAGGGCTGATCCCTGTCAGGTAGATCCATGAGCAGACGGTCAAAGTCATTTAGCAGAATACCTCATTGCCAGAACTTTCCAACAAGCACCAACATAGCTTGGCTGGTGGTGAGAGGGTACTGCCTATCAGATCCTTCATGCATGCCCAGCCTATCTGTGCCACTGCATGGTGTCAGCGAAATGGCTGCAGGGTGCGGAGGTAGAGATTGTCACTCATCACTTTCAAGAATGTGCCTTTTCAAAGAAACAGACCAGAGGTGCAGTGATTTTTGTTGAGGTTTGTCCTGAGCACCTCTGTTATACAGGACTCTGCTCTGAGGGCTGTTCCATGGGATGAACACCAAGACAAACACTGACTGCACCTGGAGCACAATCAACTTTTGTTTGCCTGAAACTTCTTGATCTTCCAGTGTAAAGAGTTGACCTCAACCTAGTGTCAACCTTAAGGGATGAACTCAGATTTCTCCAGTTTCCTCATTTCCCCTCCCCCCACCTTGTCTTAGTCCCAACCCTCGAACTCAGCACCGCCTTCTTAACCTGCAATCTTCTTCCTGACCTCTCCGCCCCCACCCTCACTCCGTCCTATCACCCTCACCTTGACCTCCTTCCACCTTTCGCATTTCCAATGTCCCTCCCCCAAGTCCCTCCTCCCTACCTTTTATCTTAGCCTGCTTGGCACATTTTCCTCATTCCTGAAGAAGGGCTCATGCCCAAAACGTCGATTCTCCTGCTCCTTGGATGCTGCCTGACCTGCTGCGCTTTTCCAGCAACACATTTTCAGCTCTGATCTCCAGCATCTGCAGTCCTCACTTTCTCCTCAACCGAGTGTCAGACTGGTATGTTCCACAGTCCAGTACTACATGCTGAGGAAAGCACTAAAGGTTGGGGCTGCTGCTGACAAGACACAGTCTGGAGTCTTTCTGCCAAAATACGACAAAGATTCATTCAGTTCAGACTCACTCGCTACCTCAAAGTTAACAAAAATAACTACCTGCGTGTGTCGGAAATCCCTTCACTTTTTGCAACTGTAGAGTAATTCCGTGAAATGTCAAAATTCCAATATCTTGTTTATTTCTTTCTCTCTGCAAAGACTGTACAGAGAAAATTTAGAACCTTTGTTTGTACTTAAAGATGAGTTTTATGTACAAAGTATGTTTTTGAAATAAAAAAGTTCTGTAATCTGCAAGTAGTTTCTGTAATGCAGTAAGCTCATATTGTTCACTTAAAAAGGCTCTTTTTTGATAGGCTTTTGAAGTGTATCATAGGCAAAGCCAATTTGTGCACATCAAGTTCCCTCAAAAATATGATATAATTTGATTAATGTTGATTAAGTCTGAAGTATTGATTACCAATGGGAACTCTCGTCGTAATGTCATATGATCTTTCAACTTAACAAATAGAACAGGTGCTTGTTTTAACATCTCATCAAAAAGACAGCTCCTCCAAGAAAGAAGGGTACATTTCTGTGCTGTACATGTCTATGACTCGATAAAGCTGCACTCCACAGCATCACACTGGAATGCAAGCCTGGATTTCAGTGCTAGAGTCTCTGGAATGGGAATTGAAACCACAGTTCTGGCTTGGAAGGGAAAGTTCTATCTCTAGAGACAGAATCCTTGTGCATATTTAAGATTGAAAAAGACAGATTCTTGATCAGTAGGGGAATCAAGAATTACGGCAAAGGTCAGGGAAGAGGGCATAAGCAATGTGGGATCAGCCATGATCTTATTGAATGGTGCAGCATGCTCGATGGGGCGGATATCCTACTCCTGTTCCTAGTTCTTATGGTTTTATGGATTGCAGTTGGTAATGACTGAGAGGGAAATAATGAGAAAGTTATGTTGACAGGATTAAATGGAGTATGGGAAGAGGAAAGCAATGGCCTGGTGGCACAGTCGCTAAACTATTAATCCAGAAACTCAGCTGGGGACCAGGGTTCAAATCCTGCCGTGACAGATGGTGGAATTTGAATTCATAAAGAATCTGGATTGTTGATTGTCAAGAAAACCCATCTGGTTCACTAATGTCCTTCAGTGGTGGAAATCCGTTGTACTTACCTGGTCTGGCCTACAAATGACCCCAGACCGGCAGCAAAGTGGTTGACTCTTAATTCCCCTCAGGGCAATTGGGAACAATAAATCCAGTCAGTGACGCCCACAACACGTAATGTGTAAACACAAGCATATCCTAATTAGCCTGAAGAACCACTTTGAAACAGCCTGAGGATGGACTCATGGAGCTCTGGCTGCTCCTGGAGCGTTTCGGGGGATGTAGTTCGTGCGAGCAACAGGTTCATGGATCCAGTCGCCTCAGAGACTACAATCCCCGACATGCATCGCGCGGGATTGCAGACGCAGGCGCAACCATGAGTCCACAGTGGACGTTGTTCCTGAGGGACTACAACACCCAACGTGCATCGGTTTGGGGGGGGGGCGCAGGCTACGTAATTCCGGTTGTAACCGGAAGCGAGGTCGGCGGGCTGGAGGAAGGGGAAGTGGCAGCGTCTTCCTCCAGCCGGGCGACAAGGGAGCGGCTCCGAGCGCGGCGCTACAAACTTTCCTTGACAGTATGGCCAAGAAGCGGATAGAGAAGGTAAAGACAGCCATTGCGCACCGGGGAAAAGGGGGCGCGGCACTTGGCCTGGAGGCCGGAGCCGCCTCCGGCCCAGGCTGGGCAGCTGAGACCCGCCTCTTCCCCTATTGTCCACCCTCATCCTCCCCGGGCCTGGGAGCTGGGATGGGGATGGGATTGTGATGCTTTCCCCACCCACCAGCCCTCCGTGGAGCTCAGGCCTGGTGTCACTGCCACGTACAGGCCAGCTCACAAAGGGGCTGGGGCTGGGGCTGGGGCTGGGGCTGGGGCTGAGTGGGTGGGGGGGTGGGGGAATCCGGTTTAAAGTATAGACTTGAGGCCCAGTGAGTTACATTACACGGATCCCTGTATTCATTACTTCCTCCTCTCTCAACCTATGTCCTGAACCAAAAAAATCCCCCTGGCGCACACTGTCCTTTTCCCCCTCACACCCCTAGTTACTAATAAATGTCATCTAGGAATTAAAGCTTGAGAGCAACAGGCTATATCTGTGTTTTGTTCACTGATCTGTCAGATTTTCCCTTTACAGCACGCATTGGATTCACCAAGTCTGTGCTGGCCAAGTCTGAAGGAGCAATTCCACACCCCTGGCCCCAAAGCCTTCTCCCTGTCATTCTGCATATTCTTCCTTTATAGATAATGATCCAAATCCCATATGAAACTTGATGGGCCCTACTTTCAAGATGGACTTGGGTAGTATCATCCAGATCCTAACTACTGTCAACATGAAAATAATTTGCTCTTGCCGCTTCTTTTGCCAATGTGCTATAAATCTGTGACCCCTGATTTTCAATCCTTTCACCATTAGAAAAGATTTTCTCTATCTACTCAGTTCAATCCACACACGATTTTGAATACCTGTGAGACTTCTGCAAGGAGAACAGTTTTGCCAATTTTTCTACACAAATGAAGTTTCTCAGCCCTTGAATTATTCTTGTCAATCTTTACTGCATTGTCTAATGCCATCACCTTCTGGTGCCTGGAACTGGACCTAGTACTCCAATTGAGGTTAAGCCAGTTATGTTTAACATTACTTTATGTTTAACATTATTTCCTTGATAGGGATGTAGGAACTAGGAGTAGGAATAGGCTATTTGGTCCTTGAGCCTGCTCTGCCATTCAACCTGATCATGTGAACTCCTTCCTCAATACTATCTTCTTGCATTATCTCCAAATGATTTGATATCTCTGATATTTTTAGAAATCTATTGATCTCTACCTTGAATATACAGAATGACTGTGTTTCCACAACTCTCTGGGGCAGAGAATTCCAAAGAGTTGTACCCCTCTGAGTGAAGATATAAGTTCATAGAATACCTACAATGTGGAAAGAAGCTATTTGACCTGTTTACTGCACCGACCTTCTGATGAGCATCCCACCCAGACCCTCCTCTGATCCCTGTACTAAAGCTAATGCATGTGGCTTGGAGATTCCTGAACACCATGGGGCAATTTAGCATTGGCAATCCACTTATCCTGCAATGGACTGTGGGAGGAAACCAGAGTACCCAGAGGATTCCTGATGAAGAGCTTATGCCCAAAATATTGGTTCTCCTGCTCCTCGGGTGCTGCCTGACCTGCTGTGCTTTTCCAGCACCCCACACTCCACTCAGAAGAAACCCAGACATGGGCAGACCTGCAAGCTCCACACAGATTGTCACCCAAGGCTACAATTGAACCAGATTTCCTCGTGCTGAGAGGAAGCAGTGCCATGCTGCTGCTCTAATTGATTATAAATGGCCTCCCTCTTAATGTAAGACTGCACACCCTGGTCCTAGAATGCATTCTTTCCCCCACCCCCCCCAAAAAAAACTATCACCACCACCAAGAGAAGTATCCTTGCTGCATTTTGCTTCGATGCAATCACCTCTCATTCTTCAAGACATAGGTGAATAAAGGCCCAGCTTCCTTTAAGGACAATCCCACCATTCTCGGAATGATTCTGGTTAACCTCTCTTGCACTGTCTCTCAATGGAACTATGGCTTTCCTTGGGGAAGGAAACAAAACTGTACAGAATCGTGGTTGTGGGTATATTTGCTGAGCTGGCAAGTTGATTTGCAGGCGTTTCATCCCCTAACTGGGTGACATCTTCAGTGCTTTGGAGCCTCCGGTGAAGCACTGATGTACTGTGTCTTCTGGAATTTTTGTTTCTGTTTCTCCTGCTTCTGGTTGCTAATTCCCGTTGTTCGTTGTAGTGGCCAGTATATTAGGTCAAGATCTATGTGTTTGTTGATGGAGTCTGTGGATGAGCGCCATGCTTCCAGGAATTCTCTGGCTGTCCTATGTTTAGTTTGTCCTATGATCGTTGTGTTGGCACAGTTGAATTTGTGATCCCTGTCATCTGTGCTGTCATCCTGGGGCCAGCTGGTCATGGTGTAGTGTGGTGAGTTGGTATTCACGGATGCGGATTGCTAGTTGTCTGCCTGTTTGCCCTGCAGAGTGTTTTGTGCAGTCTTTGCCTGGATTCTTGTAAATTACATAAGTCTTGCGCAAGTCTTTTGTCTTGTTGAGTTGTTGGCTGAGTGTGGCTGTCAGTTTATGAGCTGTCATGAATCTGTGGGCGGAGAAGTCTGGCTGTCAGTTCCGAGGTGTTTTTTATGTAAGGTAGCGTGGCTAGTGAGTTAAGTAGAGACGTGTCCTCGTTACGTTGTCTGTGTTATGACATGGCGGTGATTCCTTCTGCTAATTAAACGAAACACTCAGAATAGGTCACCTCATCTCGTATCTGGATCAGTGGTGCTGGAAGAGCACAGCAATTCAGGCAGCATCCGACGAGCAGCAAAATCGACGTTTCGGGCAAAAGCCCTTCATCAGGAATCTCGTAATCTGTTAAACTAAACTGAGTGACAGAACTACCCAAATCCCACTATTTAAAGGAAAAAAATTATTCTTTAACTCCAAAACTGAACATTAAGCACCCACTATTTACAACTCTAAGCCTCTCTTGTCTTAAAGATTTGTTAACCACCTCCTACTCTATAACAATATACTATTCCGATAGAGCCCATATTGAATTTACAGCAACTCAATTTTCAAAACCAGACAGCGGCTGTTGGCTTCGGATGTCGATTCTCCTCTGTAGATCTCCCTGGGTCGTCTTCAGTCTCCTGCTGCAAAGATGCTTCATATGAAAAGGGTACCTTGTATAGAGAGGGGGTTTTCGGGCAGACTGTCTGACAATGGCAGGTGGTGCTCTTTCTCTGGCTAACTGTGTAAAATGCCTGCTTCGTATGCCCCAAAATATTGGATCACCTCATTGATTTGATGTTGTCAAAACAGTAAAATTCAAATTCGATTGGGTTTTATTATCTTGGGCAGAATTTAAACTCGATACATTTGAACTGCTGCGAACTAGGTTACTACAAAGGGTAACTAGGGAGAGAATAGGGCCCCTCAAAAATCAGCAAGGCGGCCTTTGTGTGGAGTCACACAAAATGGGGGAGGTACTAAATGAATATTTTGCATCAGTATTTACTGTGGAAAAGGATATGGAAGATAGACTGTAGGGAAATAGATGGTGACATCTTGCAAAATGTCCAGATTACAGAGGAGGAAGTGCTGGATGTCTTGAAACAGGTAAAGATGGATAAATCCCCAGGACCTGATCAGGTGTACCCTAGAACTCTGGGGGAAGCTAGAGAAGTGATTGCTGGGTCTCTTGCTGAGATATTTGTATCATCGATAGTCACAGGTGAGGTGCCAGAAGACTGGAGGTTGGCTAACATGGTTACACTGTTTAAGAAAGGTGGTAAGATCAAGCCAGGGAACTATAGACCAGTGACCTGACCTCTGTGGTGGCAAGTTGTCGGAGGGAATTCTGAGGGACAGGATGTACATGTATTGGGAAAGGCAAGGACTGATTAGGGATAGTGAACATGGCTTTGCGTGTGGGAAATCATGTCTCACAAACTTGATTGAGTTTTTTGAAGAAGTAACAAAGAGGATTGATGAGGGCTCAGTGGTCGCCATGTTCGATACGGACTTCAGTAAGGCATTCAACAAGGTTCCCCATGGGAGACTGATTAACAAGGTTCGATCTCATGGAATACAGGGAGACCTAACCATTTGTATACAGAACTGGCTCAAAGGTAGAAGACAGAAGGTGGTGGTGGAGGGTTGTTTTTCAGACTGGAGGCCTGTGACCAGTGGAGTGCCACAAGGATCGGTGCTGGGTCTTGTACTTTTTGTCATTTACATAAATGATTTGGATGCGAGCATAAGAGGTACAGTTAGTAAGTTTGCAGGTGACACCACAATTGGAGGTGCAGTGGACAGCGAGGAGGGTTACCTCAGATTACAACAGGATCGTGACCAGATGAGCCAATGGTCTGAGAAGTGGCAGATGGAGTTTAATTCAGGTAAATGCATTTTGGGAAAGCAAATCTTAGCAGGACTTATACACTTAATGGCAAGGTCTTAGGGAGTGTTGCTGAACAAAGAGACCTTGGAGTGCAGGTTCATAGCTCGTTGAAAGTGGAGTTGCAGGGAGATAGGATAGTGAAAGAAGGTGTTTGATATGCTTTCCTTAATTGGTCAGAGTATTGAGTACAGGAGTTGGGAGGTTATGTTGCGGCTGTACAGGACACTAGTTAGGCCACTATTGGAATATTGTGTGTAATTCTGGTCTCCTTATCGGAAAGATGTTGTGAAACTTGAAAGGGTTCAGAAAAGATTTACAAGGATGTTGCCAGGGTTGGAGGATTTGAGCTTTAGGGAGAGGCTGAACAGGCTAGGGCTGTTTTCCCTGGAGGGTCAGAGGCTGAGGGATGACCTTATAGAGGTTTACAAAATTGAGGGGCACGGGATAGGGTAAATAGGCAAAGTCTTTTCCCTGGAGTGGGGAGTCCAGAACTAGAGGGCATATGTTTAGGGTGAGAGTGAAAGATATAAAAGAGACCCACGGGGCAACTTTTTCACACAGAGAGTAGTACGTGTATGGAATGAGCTGCCAGAGGGAGTGGTGGTGGCTGGTACAATTGCAACATTTAAGAGGCATTTGGATGGGTATATGACTAGGAAGGGTTTGGAGGGTTATGGGCCGGGTGCTGGCAGGTGGGAGCAGATTGAGTTGGGATACCTGGTTGGCATGGACGGGTTGGACTGAAGGGTCTGTTTCCATGCTGTACATCTCTATGGCAATATGTTACTTCGTTGTGGTTCTGTTTGCCGAGCTGGGAATTTGTGTTGCAGACGTGATATCCTCAGTGCTTGGGAACCTCCTGTGAAGCGCCTCTGTGATGTTTCCTCCGGCATTTATAGTGGCCTGTCCCTGCCGCTTCCGGTTGTCAGTTCCAGCTTTCCGCTGCAGTGGCCGGTATATTGGGTCCAGGTCGATGTGTTTGTTGTTAGAATCTGTGGATGAGTGCCATGCCTCTAGGAATTCCCTGGCTGTTCTGTTTGGCTTGTCCTATAATAGTAGTGTTGTCCCAGTCGAACTCATGTTTGCTTGTCATCCGCGTGTGTGGCTACTAAGGATAGCTGGACGACCAGCAACATGAGTCCACTCATCCATAGATTCTATCAACAAACACATTGACCTGGACCCAATATACCGGCCACTGCAACGGACAGCTGGAACTGACAACCGGAAGCGGCAGAGACAAACCACTATAAATGTGGGCGGCACGGTGGTACAGTGGTTAGCACTGCTGCCTCGCAGCGTCAGAGACCCGGGTTCAATTCCCGCCTCAGGCGACTGACTGTGTGGAGTTTGCACGTTCTCCCCGTGTCTGCGTGGGTTTCCTCCGGGTGCTCCGGTTTCCTCCCACAAGTCCAAAAATGTGCAGGTCAGGTGAATTGGCCATGCTAAATTGCCCATAGTGTTAGGTAAGGGGTAAATGTAGGGGTATGGGTGGGTTGCGCTTCGGCGGGTCGGTGTGGACTTGTTGGGCCGAAGGGCCTGTTTCCACGCTGTAAGTAATCTAATCTAATCTCATCTAAAAAAAAATGCCGGAGGAAACAACACAGAAGCACTTCACAGGAGGCTCCCAAGCGCTGAGGATGTCACCTAGACAGGGGACGAAATGTCTGCAACACAAATTCCCAGCTCGGCGAACAGAAACACAACAACGAGCACCCGAGCTACAAATCTTCTCTCAAACTTTGAATATGTTACATCTTCTGATTTTCCAGCACACTGACTGCTGTCAGTCACGTGACAGATGCCTGCATTAATTCAATGTTAAAGGTACAGTACACGCCTTCAACTTCATAACGTCTGTTAGGCATCTGTGGATGAAGTTGTGGGGATATCCATTCTTGCCGAAGACTGTGTAGAAGTGTTCTTCTTTTCTTCGTAGGTCGGGAGTGTGTTGTAGCCCTTTTGAACTGGGTTCTAATGCAGCTTCTCTTGTGTGTGTTTGGTTGTTGTAATTCAGGACCTGGTCATTGTGTGTGGCTTTCCTATACACTTTTGTGGTGCATTCACCGCTCTGTGTTCTTTGTACCATCACATCCAGGAATGGGAGTTGGTTTCCACCTCTCGTAAATCTGATCCTTGAGTATGTTGGGTGGGGCTTGGGGAAAGGTAGGTGAGAAGGCAATAGGTGGATGCAGGTGGTGAGTAATTGTTAGTGGGCAGAGTGGAGCGGATAGTTTTGAAGGAAGATGGACAGTTCAAGAAGGGGTTGCCGAGTTGGAAGGTTGGATCGGAGATGAGCAGGGATGACAGTGGAGGAACAATGGCGGATATTTCTGTGTATAATGCAGAAGTTGCAGGATCAGTTCATAGAACATAGAACAATACAACACAGAACAGGCCCTTCAGCCCATGATTTTGTGCCGAACATTTGTCCTAGCTTAAGCACCCATCCATGTACCTATCCAATTGCCGCTTAAAGGTCACCAAAGACTCTGACTCTAACACTCCCACAGGCAGCGCATTCCATGCCCCTACCACTCTCTGGGTAAAGAACCCACCCCTGACATCTCCCCTATACCTTCCACCCTTCACCTTAAATTTATGTCCCCTTGTAACACTGTTGTACCCGGGGAAAAAGTTTCTGACTGTCTATCTATTCCTCTGACCATCTTATAAACCTCTATCAAGTCACCCCTCATCCTTTGCCGTTCCAATGAGATAAGGCCTAGCACTCTCAACCAATCCTACCACTTGTAACTGGGCACCAGGCTGAATATTTACCATCTACCAGCACACTCTGACTTCGACCGGTTAGCCAGTTTTCTATCCAATTGGCCAAATTTCCCTCTATCCCATGCCTCCTGACTTTCCGCATAAGCCTACCATGGGGAACCTTATCAAATGCCTTACTAAAATCCATGTATACTACATCTACTGCTCTACCCTCATCCACATGCTTGGTCACCTCCTCAAAGAATTCAATCAGACTTGTAAGACAAGACCTACCCTTTACAAATCCATGCTGGCTGTCCCTAATCAAGCAGTGCCTTTCCAGATACTCATAAATCCTATCCCTGAGTACCCTTTCCATTACTTTACCTACCACCGAAGTAAGACTAACTGGCCTGTAATTCCCGGGGTTATCCCTATTCCCTTTTTTGAACAGGGGCACAACATTCGCCACTCTCCAGTCCCCTGGTACCACTCCCGTTGACAGT